>NC_135885.1:13565859-13881613 GCF_964194155.1 Cetorhinus maximus | reverse complement strand
AGCACCAAATATAACAGCACTCAGGACCACTGCAATTGAATCTCCAGACTATGGGTCACTTATATGAAAATGCCATCAATAGTGCTCTTTCCCCCTAATATAAACTATCCTAGTAACAGAATGCCATATAAGCAGATAGAAACAACAATGACATGAACATGCTTCAGTGTTTAGTCATCTGGACACGAAAATGATTATTTTCCTTGTGTTAAGATGGTAGGAAGACCAAACTCAGTTACCATTTTAAATTGTAGAAGTAGAGTCAAATTAACGAACTTCATCATAAAAACATGATTATAAATCGATATATAACATAAAATCCATTCTATTATATATGACTTTATTTAATGCGAATGTAACATGTGTTGTCATATTATGAATATTTGACGCAAAGGTTGTGTGGGAGGGTTTATAAACTATTCAGTAATTGTAACTAATTAGTCTGTGGGATATTTAATTCTTTAAGAGTGATGAATGCTATTTTGTAGGAAGCATTCAGGGGCTAAGCACATTATTTTTAAAAAGCCAATAGCAGCTTCGAGGGCTTTGGGGACTTTCTGTAACCAAAAGAAAATCGAAAGGAAAATGCTGGAAAATGCAGGATAGTAATCACTGTCTTATTTTGATTTCAATTCGAACCCGGTGTAAAGATTGCTCTGGTGTCAGCCAAAATGAATCAAGAACTTAACAATTGTTAACAGCTTTAAAGTGTTCCCCAAGGATATGGTGTTAGGAACTAGAGATAGTTTTAACTAAGTTATATTTGTATTTGTGGGTGTTAGGAACAAGGGATAGCTTTAAGTTTAATTTATACTTTTTTTATGTGTGTGTTAAGAAAAGTGAAACCTGGGTTTTGTTTCATTTTAGAGTTCTTTTTTGAGACAGAGCCAGCAATTCTCCAGGCCCTTTTTGTATATATGCATTTTTAATGAGGTTTTATGACTCTTGCAGTGAAGAGATGGGTTACCAAGGGGTTAGTAGTTTAGAGAAGTTGAAACAAATACAAAAAGTAGGGGGAGAAAACGGTGCTGTTGCCTGGCAACAGGGGATCAGAGAGAGACCCACAGAGACAGACACAAAGGCAGATTTTAGTTCAGTTGGTATGTATATACCACAGAGTGAAGACATAAAAGGTCTAAGACTCTGTCTAGCTGGAAATGATACCAGACTGCTGAGGAAATGAATTTAAGGAACTCATATGTATTGCTCTAAAGTTAAATTAACAGTGAATTTAGAGTGAGTTTTCTGGATATGTCACGGGAAATGCCAATTGTGGAAGAACATCTAGTGAATGTTCAGAAATCTACTGGAAAAGAAACCTCTTTGCAACTGAACCAGCTCTAGTCTTGGCGCAGAAGTAATGGTACAGCTTCACTGGAGTGTTGGGTCTGTAAGAGTATTGCTGGGAAAAAAGGGATAGCGTGAGTTTGAATCATTTTTTCCTTGTGTTGAAATCTTTCTGACCTTTTTGTCATCTAGTGTAATTTGTTAGTTTCCTGTTTAAAAAATGTTTTATTCTTTTGTTAAAAAGTCAACAGCAGACTCCTGTGAATCTGTTCAGTAAGTACCCTCCATGATTTAAAAAAATCAAAATTATGATCTATCAAGCCAGGTCCATTCTGGGATCTGCCTTGTTTAGTAATAACATCAGCTAGGATCATAACAATAGCCACCTGTGAAAAATACTGACACCTCAGAGCCCCCTCAGGGGAGAAACAATGATCATGAAGGTTGTTCTCCCAGGATGAGGCTATCTCATTGCACTCCGGGTGTGCTGATGCCTGTGATGTCCCCAAATGCGGGATACTCGACTGCAAAATTTGTGGTAGCGGGGGACTGCGTTTGCGCTTTCCCCTGATTGAAAAATTTTTTAAAAGAGCCCTCTCGCCAGATTGGGATAAAGGCTTAATTTCACTGAAAAATCATGAGATTTGACATGTCATGCCATTTATTACAGATAATCCAACAAGATATAATCTCTATCACAAATAGTATTTTTACGTGCAATTCTGCCTTACTATCTCTCATAAAAATCACTTGTAAAGAGGATGAAGAGCTACACAATGGGATTCAGAAAATCTGACTGATTATATGGCAGCTTAGGAGTTTTATAGCAGTAAGTATGTAGGAAACAAAAGCCAAATGGTAGGATGCAGATTAGCCTGGCTGATTCCTAACCTACAACTGGTATATAAAGGAAGTTGCAAAGAGGAGACAGGGAACTTCATCATACAAAAAACAGATTGAAAGTTAACAAAGGCCTGTCTTCTACAATTTATTCCTGTAGAGATAAGAAAGTGGTATTGAAAGGCTCTGTGAGCCAAGGGGCATCTGGCTGCTATCTCGTCAGGAACAGCCTGTGACCTGGGAAAACTAAGTGTGCAGAAGCAGAAAAACAACAGTTTAAGTGGGTTAAATTCCTTTCATAAAATATGTTTTTAGTCATTCGCAGGCTGTGGACATCACTGGCAAGGCCAGCATTTATTGCCCATCGCTAAATGCTTTTCAGAAGGTGGTCACGAGCCACCTTCTTGACTGCAACTGAGTAACTTACTTGCCAACTTCAGAGGGCAGTTAAGAGTTAACCACATTGCTGTGGGTCTGGAGTCAGATATAGGCCAGACCAGGTAAGGACAGCAGATTACCTTCCCTAAAGGACATGGCAAGTCAGATGACTTTTCACAACAATCCACTCGTTTCATGGTCACTAATACCGAGACTAGTTTTTAATTCCAGATTGATTTAATTAATTGAATTTAAATTCCCAGTTGCCATAGTTGAATTTGTACTCATATCCCTGGATCGTTAGTTCAGGCTTCAGCATTACTAGTCAATTAACATAATCACCATGCTATCACACCCCTTTTGTACTTCACTATCAGGTAACTTGTACCTGTTTCCTGAGCTTGTTCATCTACCTTGTCCACCAACACCTTGGTTTTTATATTCTCATACTTGTGTTCAAATCCCTCCATGGCATCACTCCTTGCAATTTCTTTCAGCTCCTCCGGACTTGCAACTCTCTCTGAGAACTTTGTATTCTTTCAATCCTGGCTTATGCATTCCCACTTCCATCAGCAGCTGTGTCTTCAAATGTCTAGGCTCTAAGCTTTCAAATTTCTTCCGTGCATAGCATGTTTATAGATGCAGTCACCCCACAGCTAAAAGAATATGCAGAGAGAGAAGGAATGGATGACTACCAGACAGCCGAGAAGAAACAAGCAGTGCAGGAGTTCTTGAGTGTATCTCACTCTCCAATCAGTATTCAGCTCCAAATACTGATGAGAATGATAGCTCATCTGGGGAGTGCAGCAAGAGCCAAGTCCATGGCGCCACGGCTGGCTAAGTTGTACATGTAGAAGACTGGAAAAGCAATAGTTCTAGGAAATTCAATAGGTAGGGGAACAGACAGGCGTTTCTGTGGCCAGGATGCTATGTTGCTTCCCTAGTGCTAAGGTCAAGGCTGTCACTGATCAGCTGCAGGGCACCCCGAGTGGGGGGTGGTTGGGGTCAGAGGGGGTGGGGTTGGGGGTGGGAGGTGGTGGTGGAGAAGGAACTGGTAAAGGAAGCAATGGTGACGGGAGGAAAAGCAGCGAGCGGTTAGGATCTGGACAGCACTTGCTGAGAGTGTGGTGGAGGCAGGTTCAATTGGGGCTTTCAAAAGGGAATTGGTTATCAACTGAAAAGGAAGAACATGCAGGGTTATGGGGAGAAAGTAGGGGAGTGGCACTAAATGAAATACTCCTTCAGAGACTCAACACAAACTTAATAGGCCGAAGGCCTCTTTCTGTGCTGTAATAATTCTGTGATTCTATAAACCTGTCCACCTCACTGTTTCTCCTTCCTTATGATGCTCTTTAAAAACCTAACTCTTCCACCAAGCTTTTGGCCACTTGTCCTAACAGCTCCTTCTCTGATTCAGTTTTATGTCAGATGCCCTGAGAAATACCTTGAGGCTTTGTACCATGTTCAAGGCACTGTATAAATGCAAGTTGTTGTAACAATAAGATGGCCGCTGAAGAGATTAATCCTTTGGAAATCGCACAGCATGGAGAGGCAGAGAAAATGACCTCTTAGGAGGATAAAATTGTGCAATAGAATGCACAAATAAACAGGGTAATAGAGAGCAGCATAAGCTGAAGCAGTTCTGTCGGCTATGTGGGTAAACGACACTTCCCAGTATGGCACTGAACCATAGAGACCAGGAAGATCCCAGGTTTGAACTCAGTTTAACAGTGTGGTGGCTGACAGTCGCAGTTGGTTTCAGCAGCCCTGAGTTAGGAAGGGCAAATACTATTCAGGCTTCTTGCCAGTGATTTCAATTTTGTGACCCCCCAATGGAAAGTGCACATTGGAATTGCCTGAAATGTCTCCCATTTTGGAACAACCCACTGACACTCGTTGCTGAGACTTGTTTTAAGGATGTGAACGCACCAGAGGGCTGGTGGAACCATAAATCAACGTGACTCAATCAAGAGAAGAGGGGGGGGAATTGGGGAGAAAAATAATGACAAAAACATGCAAATCAGAGACTCCAATAGTCTGGGCTAAATTTAAACCACTGCACACCCAGTTCCTAATGTGGTATACATTTAGACTACTTTGGCATCAACTTTGAATGTGTTAAATATAAGCTGAAAAATGCTTTCATATCTGTCCAAAATGGAAGAGATTTAATGGGCATAATCCTGGCTTTTGAGTGATAGTGTAAAATGGCTATTAGTGAATTAGCAACCTGTTTTACTTCCAATGAAGTCACAGAAACTGCCTTGCTTATGAACAGATACACATAGGTGATAAACCCTCATCAGTTCATCAACACTGGATCAGCCTCTGTTGCTTATAATCTGTCCATTCACCCACATCATCCCACAATTCCTTCATCTTTGACTGAGTCTTAATTTACTATCAAGCTTTCCAGTGGTTAACAACCAAGATAGCTTTCCTTAAAACTCCTGAATAACATCATTAGGGTAAGCTTACTTATCATTTCACTTTGCAAGTTCAAGGATTCTCTCGTCAGTCATTCATCTTATTTGACTAATTTTCAGAAGTCAGTTAGGAGTCAGCCATATTGCTGCAGGTCAGGAGTCAGATATAAACCAGGCCGGATGAAGATTGCAGGTTTCCTTCCCTAAAGGACGGACATTTGTCCACCAGATAGGTTTTTACAACACTCCGGTAGTTTCATGGTCACTGCGACTGATACTAGCTTTTTAGTGCAGGTTGATTTAATTAATTGGATTTAAATTCCCCAGCCTCCAGATTGCAAGTCAAGTAATATAACCATCATGCTACTATACCCCTTTTATTATTCTCTATAAAGTAACTCGCACCAAGACCTGTTCAAACATCTCCCGAGCTTGCTGATCCACAATGGCTCCCAGTTCTCCAATGCGCGATTTCAATATTCACATGTTTGTGTTCAAATCCTTCCATGGCATCAGCCCTCACAATGTTTGTGACCTGCTCCAGCCTTTTATATAGTATAAAGTATTTTATGAGTATAAAAGCTGGGAAGTCATGCTGCAGCTGTATAGGACCTTGGTTAGGCCACACTTGGAATATTACGTGCCATTCTGGTCACCACATTACCAAAAGGATATGGAGGCGTTGGAGAGGTTGTAGAGGAGGTTTACCAGGATGTTGCCTGGTCTGGAGGTTATTAGCTATGAGGAGAGGTTGGAGAAACTTGGATTTTTCTCACTAGAGCGACGGAGATTGAGGGGCGACTTGATAGAAGTTTACAAAATTATGAGTGGCATGGACAGGACAGAGTAAATAGTCAGAAGCTTTTACCCAGGGTGGAAGAGTCAATTACTAGGGGACATAGATTTAAGGTGAGAGGAAAAAACTATAGAGATGTGTGGGGCAAGTTTTTTTACACAGAGGGTAGTGAGTGTCTGGAATTCGCTGCCAGAGGAGGTGGTGGAAGCAGGTACGATAGTGGTGTTTAAGAGGCAGCTTGATAAATACATGAATAGGATGGGAATAGTGGGATACGGACCCCGGAAGTGCAAAATGTTTTAGTTGACGGGCAATATGATCGGCGCAGGCTTGGAGGGCCAAAGGGCCTGTTCCTGTGCTGTACTTTTCTTTGTTCTTTGTTTGTTCTTTATTGTCCGAGGACACTGTGATCCATCAATTCTGGCCTTATGTTTGATTGTTAACCACACCGAGCAATTAGGCATTTTAATTTATCAACAACATCTTGACTTTACTGTCACAGATACATTCCTCCCTGTGGTTGAACACTTCCTTTGCAGCTCCTGTCATCACTTTCCACCTTGGTCAAAAGTTTCCACTGTTGGCTTGCTGAAATTCCTTTGGTTAAAGTCAGCAAAAGCTATGTTATTATATGAACTGCATGAATGTAAAGTGGAAAGGAAAATCAAATTTATATCTGGACATTATAATTTTAGAAAAGAGGGCTTCAAAATACATGGAGATGCTTAACAATATGTCTCAGCAAATGAGGCAAATGGGACATCATGTTAATGAAATGTGTTGTGCAAACGAACAGTAGCATGAGAAGATTTTAGTAGATTTTTAAATGAAATGGAAGGCAGCATAGTATCTTGGATAAAAAGAAAAACAGATAAGACAATGAACGATTTATGCTGCACAGAGTTTACTGCTGTATAACGTGCATGAAGCCACATTCCTCCCCACTTTCTGCTTTTAGTAGTAAGGATACTTAAACATGATTACACCATTCACTCGTTTTCAACACTTTGCTTGAAGTGTTAGTTATGTGTTGGATGTTCAAGGCTACTATTTGGAAGGTGTAACTTATGGATCAGCATCTCTCTTCCCCATCCCATTTTGTTTTGCAACAACTCTGATATTTTTGCCAATGAAACAACTTTGCTTTACTTCACACCCTACCCTGATCAACAACAACATCCTTGCATTCATATAGTACCTTTAACATAGAAAAGCATCCTAAAGCACTTAAATCCCCCCAGGGATGCATTGCACAATTGGGTAGGTTTTACATGGTCTGAGGAACAAGGAAAGTCAACAATCCTAATGGATTTTTCTTTTCAGGTTAGTACATATAAGGTAATAGCAGTAAGTTACAAACACTAATCCAATTCAGGTGGCTTTGACAACATTGTAAAGCCGCAAGACCTCTCAGCACCCAGACTGTCTTAAATTTATTACCAGACATTTGTTAGAAAGAATGAATCCTTCGTGACCTCAGGATGTCCCAAAGTGCTTTACAGTCAATGAAGTGCTTTTCAAATGAAATCACTTGTAATATCAGAAAAATGGAAATCAATTGTGCACAGTAAACTCCCACAAGCAACAATATGATAATGACCAGATAACGTGTTTCAGTAATGCCAGTTGTGGGATAAATATTGGAACCAGGGAGAACTCCCCTGTTCTTCTTTGAAATAATGCCTTGGGATCTCTCATGGTTCGATTCGATGTTTTATGTGAAATACGGCACCTTTGCCAGCACAGCACTCCCTTGGTACTGCACCGGGGTGTCTGTCTAGATCTTGTGCTCAACTGAGACAAGAATGCCCGACCTACGGAATCAAAAAGGAGAGTATGACCCACTGAGCCACAGCTGGCAACTGGAAGGAAAACCTCAAAAACTGGTATTCGGAAGTAAACACAGAAGATGCTGGTAATGAATTGCAGGTCTATTTACACTTGAAATAAAAAAATTGATGAACCTTGTAACCGTGAATCCCACCAGAAATTTTAGCAAATCTCTTTCAGATGCTTCCTGACCTGTGTTACGTTTCTGGTTCCCTTATCATTTTCTGCAACAAACAGCTGATCAAGCACCAGCAATATTAATCTCTTGTAATGAGTAGCAGTGTCCTCTCTAGGTGAGGTGAGAGTGACTTGATATCAAGACAGCATTTGACGAGTTTGACGAGTGTGGCATCAGGGAGCCGTAGCAAAACTGGAGTCAATGGGAATCAGGAGGAAAAGTCTCTGCTGGTCGGGGTCATACCTAACACAAAGGAAGGTGGTTGTGGTTGTTTGAGGTCAATCATCTCAGCTCCAGGACATCACTGCAGGAGTTCCTCAGGGTAGTGTCCTTGGCCCAACCATCTTCAGCTGCTTCATCAATGACCTTCCTTCCATCATAAGGTCAGCAGTGGGGATGTTCACTGATGATTGCACAATGTTCAGCACCATTCGTGACTCCTCAGATACTGAAGCAGTCCATGTCCAAATGCAGCAAGACCTGGACAGTATCCAGGCTAGGGCTGACAAGTGGCAAGTAACATTCGAGCCACACAAGTGTCAGGCAATGACTATCTCCAACAAGAGAGAGTCTAACGATCACCCCTTGACGTTCAATGGCATTATCATCACTGTGTCCCCCACTAACAACATCCTGGGGGGTTACCATTGACCAGAAACTGAACTGAAATAGCCATGTAAATACTGTGGCTACTGG
Organism: Cetorhinus maximus; assembly: GCF_964194155.1. NCBI lineage: Eukaryota > Metazoa > Chordata > Chondrichthyes > Lamniformes > Cetorhinidae > Cetorhinus > Cetorhinus maximus. Next base: position 13,873,182 of record NC_135885.1, on the reverse strand, counting down.
AGCAGGTCAGAGGCTAGGAATCATGCGATGAGTAACTCAACTCCTGACTCCCCAAGGCCTGTCCACCATCTACAAGGCACAATTCAGGAATGTGATGGAATGCTCCCCACTGCCTGGATGAGTGCAGCTCCAACGACACTCAAGAAGCTTGACACCATCCAGGGCAAAGCAGCCCGCTTGATTGGCACCACATCCACAAACATTCACTCCCTCCACCACCGATGCCCAGTCGCAGCAGTGTGTACCATCTACAAGGTGCACTGCAGGAATTCACCAAGACTCCTTAGACAGCAGCTTCCAAATCCTCAACCACTACCATCTAGAAGGGCAAGGGCAGCAGATAGATGGGAACACCACCACCTGGAAGTTCCCCTCCAAGTCACTCACCATCCTGACTTGGAAATATATCGCCGTTCCTTCACTATCACTGGGTCAAAATCTGGAACACCCTTCCTAACAGCGCTCTGGGTGTACCTACACCACATAGGGGTGGGCAATAAATGCTGACCCAGCCAGCCAAGCCCACATCCCGTGAATGAATAAAAAAAAATAACATGAATTCAACAGTACATTATCTAAATGATGACTTTATTTTCAGATAAGCATGCTTTATACCTCTACTGTTCTGAAGAGATTAACAGCAGCTTTGTATCTACATTAAGGGTCTGTTTCTAAAATCCTGGTTATCAATCTCATAAGTGCTTCCTTTCAAGGTTCCAGCTAGCTAAAACTAAACATCACTGGCTAATAACACTGGTTTGCAGCATTTTAAACGAGTGCTTCTGAGTCGCAACATCGACTACTTCTAAACATAAGTTGCCTGGAGAACTGAGGCATCATCGAATGATTATATTATAGGATCGTAGAATGGTTACAGCACAGTAAGGGACCATTCAGCCCACTGTGTCTGTCCTGGCTGACTGTAGGAGAAACTCATCGAGTCCCATTCCCTGCCTTTTCCCAGTAGCCCTGTAAATATTGTTCTCTTCAGATAATTACCGAACTCCATTCTGAAAGCCATGAGTGAATCTGCCTCCACCACACTCTGAGACAGTGCATTCCAGATATGAGGCGATGCATTTTGGGTGGACTAACACAGCAAGGGAATACACAATGAATGGTAGGACCCTAGGAAGTACAGAGGATCAGAGGGACCTTGATGTACATGTCCATAGATCCCTGAAGGCAGCAGTACAGGTAGATAAGGTGGTTAAGAAGGCATATGGGATACTTGCCTTTATTAGCCGAGGTATAGAATATAAGAGCAGGGAGGTTATGTTGGAGCTGTATAAAACGTTAGTTAGGCCACAGCTGGAGTACTGCATGCAATTCTAGTCGCAACACTACAGGAAGGATGTGATTGCACTGGAGAGGGTGCAGAGGAGATTCACCAGGATGTTGCTTGAGCTGGAGCGTTTCAGCTATGAAGAGAGACTGGGTAGGGTAGGGTTGATTTCCTTAGAGCAGAGAAGGCTGAGGGGGGACCTGATAGGGGTATACAAAATTATGCAGGGCATACTTAGGGTAGATAGGAAGAAACTTCCCCTTAGTGGAGGTGTCAATAACCAGGGGGCATAGATTTAAGGTAAGGGGCAGGAGGTTTAGAGGGGATTTGAGGATAAGATTTTTCACCCAGAGGGTGGTTGGAATCTGGAACACACTGTCTGAGGGGGTGGTAGAGGCAGGAACCCTCAACAATTTAAGAAGTATTTAGATGAGCACTTGAAATGCCATAGCATACAGGGCTATGGACCAAGTGCTGGAAAATGGGATTAGACTAGATAGGTGCTTGATGGCCAGCACAAACGCGATGGGCCAAAGGGCCTGTTTCTGTGCCATATTACTTTATGACACTCCATAGAACCATAGAACCCACTGCGTAAAAAAGTATTTTCCCATGTTGCTGTTGCTTCTTTTGCCAATCACCTTAAATCAGTGCCCTCTGGTTGTTGATCCTTCCACCAATGGGAAGTTTCTCCCTATCCACTCTGTACAGATCAGTTATCATTTTGAACACCTCTATCAAATCTTCTCTTAACCTTCGTTTCACCAAGGAGAACAGCCCCAACTTCTCCAATCTACCCACATAACTGAAGTTCCTCATTACAATGTCTTTAGAATAGAAAGGTACTAGCTTGCAATTATTCCCTACCAAGAGATTTAATTTTAATATACAATTATTACGAACAGAAGAAATCGGGGGATTCAATTATTAAAACACCAGTAAAATCCCAGAACTCCAAACAATAGAACAGAGTTTGGCAGATGAAAAGGCCTTTAGATCTATCTTAGCTAATCCATCCAAAAAGAATTTACAATTTCCCCACCCCACCACATCTCCCCACCACAAAATCCGACTGTTCCTTAAACAATTCAGGATTTTCACCTTCACTCAAAAATATATTCCATGTTGATCACGTTGTGCAAAAAAAATTCCCAACATCTGTTCTAGAACCTGTAGCCTCCACTTTGTTCTACTGTCATGGTGTAGTCTGAAGTAGTGTTAAAGAAGGAAGTTACATAGCATTTTATCACATCTTTAGGTCATCTCAAACCACTAACAACCAATACACTCATTTCTGTTTCTAGGGAAACACAGCAAATTCTGTGTAAAACAAGGTCCTACAATCAACCATTAAATGACTGGCCAGATAATCAGTTTTTTTGTGGTGGGTGAGGGAAAAATGTTCGCCAGAATACCAGGTGAACACTTAAAATAGTGCCATGGAGTCTTTTATGTCCACCTGAGTAGACAGACAAGGCTTCAATTCAATGCCCCCCTTCAAACAATGCTGCGCTCCTTCAATACTCCACTGATGTAGCAGTGTGGATTTATGCTCAAGAATTTGTGCTTCTGGTCTCAGAGGGTTTCAGATTTGCTTTTCTTTTACTTGTAGATTTTAGTATCTTATAAGAAGAAAACACTTACAGTTATATAATAACCTTCCATGATATCAGGGCATCCCAGCGCATCTTACAGCCAATGAAGTACTTCTGAGGGGTAGTCACAGTAATAATATAGGAACCCGCAACAGCCAATTTGAGCACAGCTAGCAGATAATGATCAGGTAATCTATTTTAGTGACGTTGGTTGAGGGATAGCGATCAGCTAGGACACTTCTGCTCTTCTTTGAAGTAGTGCTGCACAATTTTTTACATCTAACTGAGGGGGGTAGATGGAGCTTCAGTTTAACATTTCATTTAAGGTGGCACCTCTGACAGTACAAAGTTCCCTCAGTGCTACAACAAGATGATAGTTTTGCACATCACTGACTTTGTCCCTCAGCACTGCTGTGTGGGTCAAATTGAGACAACAGTTTACAAAAAATAAAAATTGGATAATTTAAGAAAAAAAGCATTGTCACTGAATCTTTTTATTAACATTAGTCACTGACTGCTTCATGATGCAGCTGAGCTTATAACTCTCAATAACTGTAACCATTTTGGCAATTTCCTCAGAGACTGCACCAATTCTCCTAAGAAAATAACTTCTATTCCTGTCCCTTGTTGCTTTTAAACAGGAGTTTAATAAAAGAGCCAGATATTACAACAATCCAGATGATTCCTATCAAGGGTTGCATATTTACCTTTCTCATTCCCAGTTTCCTTGACGATTCTGCTCACGGACAACTCTCCCTGATTTTCATGATTGCCAGCTGAAACAAGAAAGAAACATGAAACTGTTACTACACTTGCTGTCCTCATATACACAGGATGGGTGTCAGCAGTACTGTATGGCAACTGTACACTGCAGAGGAGAAAAGAAAACTCAACCTGGTCAGTGATGGCCAGGCTTTCATTCACTGGCTGCTTAGCTATCTGCATGCACACATATTTAGGGAGAATACAAACATGGATATGATCTAATGTCTTCCTCAGAACAGCCATGATAATCAGAAGGAGCAGTGGAATACCTGGGTTCATTGCAGAAATCAATAAGACCTCTTAAATCACAGGCTACTAATTTGTAAATGTCTTACGAAGGTCTTTACTAGTGCTTATTTGGTTCATTTCTGAATGTTCGACAGATGTTTTTTGTTTGAAAATAAAACAATTTATTAAAATGTCATCTTTATTATATGTGACAAATGCATTATAATATTTTAAAGCAAGAGCCAATTCATCAGGGCACCTAGTGGCAACCAATTCGTCCCAATTAACCCATTGTTCCACCTAACAGAAGTCAAAGTTGACTGTTCATCTTAGTGTAGAATAAGCATTAAGTATTTCTCATAGGAAAATTAGAGAAACAATTTGGCTATGTGCATCCATGGAAGGGCACAATACATGAGATAAAAAATTAGATGGGAACATGCTAAATTTTCCATTGCACACATGAAACATAGAGCAAACATGTTCACTTTGATTTGGTACAGCAGGCAGTGATTTTGATGTCATCTCTGTAAAATTGATGAATTTGGCAGGATCCAAAGTTTAGAGAAGTAATTAGAGAGAGGTGTAGTAGTAACTTTGGTCACAACATTAACTAACTGAACAATGACAGAAAGAAAAAAAAACTTATATTTATATAGCACCTTTCACAACCCTGGGATACCTCAACTGGAGTTATGAGCGCTAAACATTTTCGATTTTCTCTAGTATGCCTTTTGATAAATTCTCTTTGCTGAATGGATATCTGCCTTGGCTTACTGGTAGCACTCTCACCTATGCACCAGAACGTTGTGGATTAAAGTTTTATTCTGGAGGCTTGAGCACACAATCCAGGTTTAAACTTCACTGCAGTACTGCGGGAGTGCTGCACTGTAAGAGGTGCTGACTTTCAGATGAGACATCAAACCTAAGTCGCGACTGCTCTGTCAGGTGGACACAGAAGATTCCACAGCACCATTCATAAAGCAGAGGGCCTCATCCAGTGACTTGGCCAACATTTATCTGCCAACCAACATCTCTAAAGAAGAATAGATTATCTGACCAATGTCACTCCATTATTTAAGACAGGTAGGGGAGACAATTTTGGAAATGATAGGTTTATTAGCCTAACATTAAATATGAGAAAACAACTAGAATCTATTTAGTGACCAAGCATTTAAACAAATATAAGCTAATCAAAGCCATATAGATTTGTAAAAGATAAATGTTAGCTACAAAACCTAGTTGAATATGTTGAGGAGCAACCTGCCATGGGAGATAAGGGAGTGTCTTATGAATATTATTTACATGGACTTTCAGAAGGCATTTGACAAGATTCCACATACAAGACTTTTAACAAAAAATAAGAGCATATGGAATTGTGGACAGCCTCTTGGTTTGGGTATGCAATTGCTTATGAGGTAGGAGGCAGAAAGTAAGGATAATGAGTATGAAATCTAATTGGCTGGATGTGACGAGGGCTATCCCCCAATAATCTGGACTGAGGCCTCAGCTTTCAATATGTGAATGATTTGGATGAAGGAATAGAGAGTCGTATATCTAAGTTTGCTGATGACATTAAGTTAGGTGGCACAGTAAATTGTGTAGAAGGGTGCAGAAAGTTGCAAAGAAACATTGATAGGTTAAGTGAGTGAGCAAAACTATGACAGATGGAATTAAGTATGGGGAAAGTGAGCCTAAGAAAGATAGATCAGAGTATTTTCTAAATGGCAAGCAGTTAGGAACTGTGAATGACCAGAGAGACTTAGGGTCCAAGTACAGAAATTACTAAATGTTAGTGAACAGGCACAAAAGGTAATTAAAAAGGCCAATGGAATGTTGTCCAGTATCTCAAGAGGAGAATCCAAAGGGGTTGAAGTTATGCTACAGTTGGATAGAAGACTGGTCAGAGACTGTGATTGTCATTCCAAATTAATAAAAGTAGTACCCATCAGATAAGTGTGAATAGACAGATTTAATGTATGTGCATGGGATATGTTCTGTTAAAAAGGCGTGAAGTTTTAATGAAACTGAAATAGCCCATTATTTGCTGCAGTGGCAATATAATTTAATGCACCTCAATACCACTTTCAGTATAACAAGGGCACTAGCTCTGAATAAATCAACCTGTTTGTAGATCCCTGCTAGCAGTCTGCTAAGTGACACTGCGACGGGTCTACCTGTCAGAAACACCAGGCGCCCCCTGGGGACCTAAAGAAATTGCACTTTTGACAAAATATTTATCAACTTTCAGTATTCACAGCTAATGAGATAATGAAATCAGGAGATGTGAAAACTTGGGCCTTGCAGTCCTAACATTCGCATGATTGCTCAGAGCACAGTTATGCATAATGATCACACTGCAATGCAGCTGAACACACTCAATTCAATCCTCAGTAAATTACCTCCAAGAAAAAAGTTATTAATTTAAATTAAAAATTCATTTCAAAGGCCCATCACCACCTCCACATCGCAACTGGGGATGCGCAATAAATGTCGATCTGACTTATTGGGTAAATTAAACCTGTGTGTCATGTATAATGAAAACATTTCCATGCTTCTACACTTTATAGGTTTTTTTATTCAAACACCAGCTCAGCATCACCTGATCATAACTGCTCGATTTACCGTGTCTTCTTTCCTAATTTTTTCAACCTTTTTTTTAACTCATTCACGGAATGTGGGGTCGCTGGCAAGGTCAGCATTAGCTGCCCATTCCTAATTGCCCTTTAGAAGGTGGTGGTGTGCTGCCTTCTTGAACCGTTGCCATATGCACACTGTAGATATACCCACAGTGGTGTTAGGTAGGAGTTCCAGGATTTGGCCTCACAACAATGAAGGAATGGTGATATAGTTCCAAGTCAGGATGGTTTGCAATTTAGATGGGAACTTGCAGGTGGCAGTGTTCCCACGCGTCTGCTCCCATCATCCTTCTAAGTGGTAGTGGTCGTGGGTTTGGAAGGTGCTGTCAAAGAAGCTTTGGCAATTTGCTGCCTTGCATCTGGTAGCCGGCAGACACTACAGCGGCACTGGTGGAGACTGAACGTTAAAGTTGGATGGCGTGCCAATCAGCGGGCTGCTTTGTCCAGGATGGTGTCGAACTTCTCGGGTAGTGTTGCAGCTGCGCTCACCCAGGCAAGTGCTCTATCACACTTTGGACTTGTGCCTTATAGACAGTGGAAAGTCTTCTGGGAGACAGGAGGTAAGTCATTTGCCGCAGAATTCCAGCCTCTGACCTGCTCTTGGAGCCATAATATTTATGTGGCTGGTCCAATTAAGCTTCGAGTCAAAGGTGGCCCCCAGGATGTTGACAGTGGGAGATTTCCTTTATTCTTTCATGGGGTGTGGGCAGGGTGGGCCAGGCCAGAATTTATTGCCATTCCCTAATTGCCCTTGAACTGAGCGGCTTGCTAGGCCATTTCAGAGGGCAGTTAAGAGTCAACCACATTGCTGTGGATCTGGAGTCACATGTAAGCCAGACCAGGTAAGGATGACAAATTTCCTTCCCTAAAAGACAATAGTGAACCAGATGGGTTTTTATGAAAAGTGATGATAGTTACTGAGACTAGCTTTCAACTCCAGGTTTACTAATTGAATTTAAATTCCAGCAGCTGAACCCATGACCCTAAAGCATTGGCCTGGGCCTCTGGGTTACTAATCCAGTGACATTATCACTATGCCACCACCTCCCCAAAAGTGATGATGGTAATGCCATTGAAAGTCAAGGGGAGCAGGCTAGACTTTCTCTTACTGGAGATGATTATTGCCTGGCACTTGTATGGTATGAATGTTGTCACTTATCAGCCCAAGCCGGAATGTTGTCCATGCCTTTCTGCATGTGGGCGTAGACTACCTCAGTATCTAAGGAGTTATAAATGGGACTGAACACTGTGCAGTCACTAAGGGACAGCCTGATATCTAACCTCAAGATGGAATTAAGGTTATTGATTTAGCTGCTGAAGATGGTTGGCCTAGGGCACTGCACTGAGGAACTCCTGCTGCTGAGGGCTGAGATGATTGACCACCAACAACCACAAGCTTCTTTTGTGCTAGGTATGACTCCAACCAGTGGAAAGTTTTCTTCCTGATTGCCACTGCCTTCAATTTTACGAGGGCTCCTTGATGTCACATTCAGTCAAATGCTGCCTTGATGTCAAGGACAGTCACTCTCACCTCAGCTCAGGGATTCAGTTCCTTTGTCCATACTTTAGATCAAAGCTGCAATGAGATCGAGCCAGTTGGTCCTCGTGGAACCCAGGTTGAGCAATATGGACTGTGGCTCTTAATTTTAGTTTCACAATTAAAACAAAAACAATTCCGCAAAAGGAAGGGAGCTTCGAGGGAGCTACTGATTATTCTTGATCCATGTGATATAAAACATACAGTCCTAGAAATTAAAGTGGTGGATGAATGCTTATTATATCCTTCAGAAAATCTCCGCTATTTAAACAGAGTAATTTAGTTATTTTAGGCATGTTATTGTTTATGTTAAAATAATGCAGTGAGAAATTTCAGATAAATATTCATCTGCTAATATCCCTCAGAATAATTCTAGGACTACGGATTCTTAAAACGATAAGAAATGTGATCGAGTCTATCTGATGCGTTGGCTGTTTTTTCCTCTATCCCCCCTCAAGTTCTCATCCCTGCCATTCAACTCCTTGTTAAATTCATGATTCAATCAAGCAAGCATTCACTAACAGTCAAATTGTTATAATCGAGGTGATTCCTTCCGCCATTCAAATATGCACAGAAACCTTCGCTGCTTTCACCAGAGTTTTATCGGACATTACACTCTTCCAGCAACACATCCTATTACACAGCATGTATGTAGAATTGCTTGTAATTTATTACAGGATATCATTCTGTGGAAAATACATTGTCTTAGCTACGTTTAACTGATAGCTTAATTGATTTATAATTACTCTCTCCTCACTAGAGGAATTTCTCCAAATCCACAAACATTGACAAGCACTCGTTGGAATGTTGTTTGCGCATGTTTATTTTTTTAAAAAACAAAAAGCAAGCTATTAAGGCACTGGAGACAGATTGGAGGAAAGTGACAACATTGATTTTGGGACTTAAACCTCTAAGTTAGAAAGTTGCAACAAAAACTTGCTTTGATTGATGAAAACCAGATTGAGGATCATGATCCAAGTCTCTAAAGTACTAAGACACACAGATGACTTGGCTGACAGAGCCACAGGAAATATGAATAAAGGACTTTGGAATGCACCCAGAGGGCTGTCAGATGGGGTCAGCATCTTCAGAAGAGTGGCAGGAACTGTGTTGCAATCACCTTCATTAGATGATAACTTCTTCTTGAGGCAGGTTTGACCTATAGCGCCATTACCTCCACCACAGGTAGAATCCACCTCAGCCAGAACGGGGATCGAACCATGTACTGTTGGCACCAACCTGATCCATACCAGCCGTCCAGCAAACTGAGCCTACCGGCCCCACAAGGGGTCTGGGTTTCTGTGGCAACATACACTTTTACATGCATGTTGTAGCCTGGAGCAAGGGATAGTGATGGTAGAAGTTCTAATTTCTTTCTATCGCATGACTGACCAGGAAATTCTCCCACTGTTACCGCCGGCCATTGAGGTATGTTGGGAGGATTTACAAATTTATACTCAACCTGTTTGGCTGCATTATGGATGCATCTTCCTTGATCAACAAGTCCTGGAGTGGGACTTGAACCCAGAGCTTCTGATTCAGAGGCAGCGACGCTACTCACTGTGCCACAAGACCTCCAAACAACAGCTAAAAACTGTTAATAAAATACTGCAGTGAGCATAGATTATAGAAAGAAAAATTCCAAGTGGAGGACTCATCATTCGTGCTTAACTAAAAAAAAAAGGTAGTATCAAAGTTAAAGATAAAGCACATAGTTGTGCAAAGATAGGTGGCAGGTCAGAAGATTGGACAGAATATAAAAAATAGCAAAGAATGACTAAAAGTTTTATAAAGAAGGGAAAATTAGAGTACCAGAGAAAGCTAGTGAGGCAGATAGTAAGAGTTTCTATAGATAGTTAAAAAGAAAAGAGTTAACAAAGTGAGCATTAGTCTTATAGAAAGTGAGTCTGGGGAATTAATAATGGAAAATAAGGAGATGCAGATGAATTGAACAGGTATTTTGCATCAGTCTTCACGATAGAGAATATGGTTGTAAATCAGGAATTGGAAGGGAGGGAGGGACGCTGGAAAATTACAATCACCAGGCAAGTAGTACTGAGAAAACTGTTGGGGCTGCAGGCTGACAAGTCCCCGGGTCCTGATGGACTTCATCCTAGGGTCTTACAAGAAGTGGCTAGTGAGGTTGTTGATGCGTTGGTTTTAATTTTTCAAAATTCCCTAGATCAGGGAAGGTTCCATTAGATTGGGAAATAGCGAATGTAACTCCTTTATTCAAAAAGGGAGGGAGACAGAAAGCAGGAAACTACAGGCCACTTAGCTTAACATCTGTCATAGGGAAAATGTTAGAAGCTAATATTAAAGACATTATATGGAAAAATTCAGGGCAATCAGGCAGAGACAACATGGTTTTGTGAAAGGGAAATCATGTTCAACCAATTTATTGGAGTTCTTTGAAGAAGTAACATGTGGATAAAGGGGAACAGGTGGATGTACTGTATGTAGATTTCGAGGAGGCGTTTGATAAGGTGCCACATTAAAGGCTATTGCGAAAAATAAAAACTTATGGTGTAGAGTGTAAATTATTGGCATGGATAGGAGATTGTCTAGCTAACAGGAAACAGGCAGTAGGGTCATTTTCTGGGTGGCAAGATGTGATGAGTGGTGTGCCACAGGAATCAGTGCTGAGATCTCAACTTCTTACAATTTATAAAGAAGACATGGATGAAGGGACCAAAAGTATGGTTGCTAAATTTGCTGATGACACAAAGATAGGAAGGATACGAACACATGAACAAGGATCAGGAGAAGGCCATTCAGCCCTTTGAGCCTGCTTCACTATTTAATAAGATCATGGCTGATCTGATAGTAACCTCAAATCTGTATCCGGCCTACCCCAATAACCTATCACCCCCTTACCAAGAATCTATCCACCTCTGCCTTAAAAATATTCAAAGACTCTGCTTCCACCACCTTTTCAGGAAGAGAGGTCCAAAGACTCATGACCCTCTGAGAGGAAAAGCTTCATCTCATCTCCGTTCTAAATGAGCAAACCTTTATTTTTACACATTGACCCCTAGTTCTAGATTCTCCCACAAGAGGCAACATCCTCTCCACATTCACCCTGTCAAGTCACCTCTTTATGCGAGCTGCATAACTAGGGAAGTAGAGGAGGTTTTAAACTAAGTAGTGGGGGCAAGGGATCAAATTTGGGAGGTTATGCTCCAGTTATACAGACTACTAGTGGGACCACATCTAGAGTACTGTGTACAGAATTGGTCACCTTATTTAAGGAAGGATGTAAATGCATTGGAAGCAGTTCAGAGAAGGTTTACCAGACTAATACCTGGAATGGGCGGATTGTCTTATGAGGAAAGGTTGGACAGACTAGGCTTGCATCCGCTGGAGTTTAGAAGAGGTGACTTGATTGAAACATATAAGGTCCTGGGGGGACTTGTCAGGGTGGATGTGGAGAGGATGTTTCCTCTTGTGGGAGAATCTAAACTAAGGGTCACTGCTTAAAAATAAGGGTTCGCCCATTTAGAACAGAGACGAGGTGAATGTTATTCTCTCAGAGAGTCGTGAGTCTTTGGAACTCTCTTCCTGAAAAGGTGGTGGAAGCAGAATCTTTGAATATTTTTAAGGTAGAGGTGGATAAATTCTTGGTAAGCAAGGGGGTGAAAAGTTATTGGGGATAGGTGGGGTGCAGATTTGAGGTTACTATCAGATCAGCCATGAACTAGTTGAATGGCAGAGCAGGCTCGAAGGGCCAAGTAGCCTAGTCCTGCTCCTAGTTCATATGTATGTTCGTAGAACGAAAAATCACATGTAAAGCAGCTGCTTTTAACAAAATGTCCACTAAAATAATAAATGTTCTTTGCTGTGAGTAAAAGCATTAAATGTCATAAAAGTGAATTTTTCATTTTGACATTTAATAAGATTTACATTGGTATAACTTCGCATCATGTTGAAATATCGCAAAGCACTTTTGATGTGTAGTTAAACTCACTCTTAATGTGCACTTCTCTCCCTTATTTCAAACTCTTCTTGAGAAATGTTCTTTCCACTGGGGCTTTCAGCCCCGCACCCCCCCTACCTGACCATGTCCTGCTTTGCATGTTGTTCTCCTCCTCAGTGGCCATTGTTAAGTTTATAAAGCTTCTTGAAACATTCCCTTCCATATGAATCCAACAAGAATCCAACACTGACCAGAAGCTTAGCTGGACCAGTTCCTTAAATATCGTAGATATTACATTATAAAAATTTAAAATCAGGGGCTGCATATTCTATAGCAGGTAAGTCACCTCCTGACTCTCTACAGCCTTTCCAGCATCTACACGACACATGTCAGGAGTATGATGGAATACTCTCCTGGATGGGTGCAGCTCTAACAACACTCAGGAAGCTCAGCACCCAACCAGGACAAAGCTTTCCAGTCTGACATATTAGGTTCAGCAGCGTCATGGTTATGTTACTGGACTAGTCGCCCAATCATCCAAAGAAACGTGAGTTCAAGCCCCACCAGTTTAAAAATTGAATTTTATTTAATTTGTTTTATTCTTATATATTTGAATGGCGGAAGGAATCACTGACCCTAAATATAACAATTTGACCATTCGTGCATGCTTGGTTGAACCATTTAAGAAAAGGAATGGACAATGTCTGAGTTCAACAAAGACTTGAAGAAGCTCAACACCAACCAGTCCACTTGACTAGCACCCTATCCACCACCTTAAACATTCACTCCCTCCAACATTGGGGCACAGTGGCAGCAGTGTGCACCATCTGCAAGATGCACTGCAGCAACTCGCCAAGGCTTCTTTGACCGCACCTTCCAAATCCACAAACTCCACCGCCTAGAAGAACAGAGCCAGAGCCACATGGGAATACAACCACTTGCACGTTCTTCTCCAAAATCACACACCATCCCGGCTTGGAAATATATCACTGTTCTTTTACCATCCCTGGTTCAGAATCCTGGACTGGTGCACCTGTAGGTACACCAATCCAGGATTCTGACCCAGTGATGATGAAAGGACCACAGCGGTTCAAGAAGGCCACATTTCACAATCAAATTAAAAAACAGTAATGGATGCTACAGAACAGTAGGCTGCGGAGTATCACATAGGAACTTCTAATTATTTGGCTTCAGTTTCACACATTACCATGTAAGGGAATTACCTATTATCACATGCATGCCCAGTCTTGATAGATGTTTTGCGGTCTCATACCCGATCCCTTTGGCACCGCCAGTCACTACGGCAACCTTTCCATTTTGCGGTGGAGAAACTGCAACAAAGAAAATAGAATTTTGGTGATAAGCCAGCCCTGCTTATGTAAAACAATCAAGGAACCTGCTGTAATGGTTATGTCACTGGACTAGCAACACAAAGACATGCACTAATAATCCAGAGAATGAGAGTTCAAATACACTGTTTCATTGTTTAAGAAGTTAAATTCGGTTAAATAGGAGCAGGAGTAGGTCATTCGGCCCTTCGAGCCTGCTCCGCCATTCAATATGATCATGGCAGGTCCTCCATCTCAACGTCACACTCCCACTCTCTTGCCATTACCCTTGACGCCTTTAGAGTCCAGAAATCTATCTATTCCCTTCTTAAGTATATTCAGTGACCTGGCCTCTACAGCCTTCTGTGGTAGAGAATTCCACAGGTGCACCATCCTCTGGGTCATAAAGTTTCTCCTCACCTCAGTCCTAAATGACCTACCCCATATCCTGAGACTGTGGCCCCTGGTTCTAGATCCTCCTACCTCCAATCACAGGAAACATCATCCCTGCATCCAGTCTGTCCAGCCCTGTCAGAATGTTATATGTTTCAAAGAGATCCCCTCTCATTCTTCTAAACTCCAATGAATACAAAAATCAAACATCTTTGTTGACACCTGTATAACCCTCAACGCTGCTTCAGAAAATTCCATAAGTCAGATGTGGTAATGTGACAACTTCTTCTTTTACATCATAACTGTATAATGTTGCAGAAGAAGTACATTCTGCTGCTGCAAATTGCTGAAGAACAGTCCCAGCCACTCCTCGCCACTGCAGAAAAGGGAGCATTCTCGACAATTAACAATGCAGATCAATGCATTCTACTGAAGATGTAAATCAACCATTCAAATCTTACAACGTCAATGGTCTAATTCTTATGTCACGTTTTAAAATGGTTTATACATATTTCAAACGCTGGAACTGAGGGATGATGGATCCACAAAGTCCCAATAAACTAATCATGGCTGTAACAGACTTTAATCGATTCAATTTTTCTAGTTAATCCATTCTCTCTGCTTTGTCAGTTCACATGAACCATTGCTTTAGATCCAGCTTCTATTTTTGTAATTTGTACAATTCATCATGCAAGCTAGAACAGAACGAATTTGAATTGAATGCAGTGGGACAAGTTCTTGTCTCACAGAACAAATTCAAAGCATCAAACGCTATTTGAAGTGAAGAAGTATAATTGACTGAGATCCTACGGTATAACGGTCAAAAAGCTAGCAGCAAGGCTGGATGTTTAAAGTGAAATTCAAACAGCCTGGTAATGCAAACTTGTGTAGCATACAATCAAAGCAAGCTACACTTAGCATATCAATAGTGCAATAGATCCCACAAACTCAACTTCCAAGATCCCAAGGATATCTAGTGTGCTTTTAGAAAACTTTTTCTCCCATACACTGCCTCCTCTCGCTTCCTCTCTTCCATCTCAGCTTTAATTGACACATGGTCCTATTTGTGCCAGCAGTTACCTTGTCCATTGACTGAGGAGCTATTCTTGATGTAGAAAGCTGGGGGAAGAGATCGTGGTTAAGCCTAATTTTGCCCTCATCTTATCTCCAGAAACCTCTACTTTTCAGCAAAAGTCTCTATGTACTATCAGGAGCAGGAAACCCTGGTTATTTTTTTATCATTAACTCTGAAGCTAATTGTAGCTTCTCCATTGGGGCGCTGACTGAGATTGGTTTAAACAGCACAGATCAAAGGCCAAAGAAAGACTTGATTTTTATATACACCAAAGAGAACTCCCCTGCTCTTCATAAAAACATTGCCATAGAATCTTCTGCATCCACCTGAGAGGGCAGGCACAGCCAAGGTTTAATGCCTCATCCGAAAGATGACATCTCCGACATTGCAGCACTCCCACAGTACTGCCTAGATTTTAGTTTTTTTTTATTCATTCATGTTTATTGCCCATCCCTAATTGACCTTAAGAGTCAAACACCTTGCTGTGGGTCTGGAGTCACATGTAGGCCAGACCAGGTAAGGACAGTAGATTTCCTTCTCTAATGGGCATTAGTGAATCAGATGGGTATTTTACAACAATCGTCAATGGTTCCATGGTCCATGCCCATTAGACTTTTAATTCCAGATTTTTATTAAATTCAAATTCCACCATCTGTCGTGGCAGGATTCGAACCTGTCAGGGCATTACCCTGAGTCTCTGGATTACTAGTCCAGTGATTATACCACTACACCATCACCTCCCCTTTCGTGCTCAAATTTCTGCAGGAGGACTTAAACCCACACCCTTCAGACCTGAGCCAAGAGACGAATAAGTCACAGCTGATAAGTCCAGATCAGGGTTCTGCAACTTGTGGTTCCAGAGCCACATGTGGCTCATTAAAGACTCATGTGGCTCACAATCTTGATTGACCAAACTCATTTTGAGGATAATTAAATGGCTTGTTTTGATTTTTTTAAATTTCTATTAACATTGTACTTCTGAGAAAGTATCAATGAACAACATTTTTTGGAAAAAAACCTTTAAAATACTGTTGAAATGTGTTTCTGTCTTGTTTCTCATTTTTGACATTTGAGTGACAGCATTACAGCTCGTAAGATATTCCGTTTTTGACTGAAAAATGGCTCTTGATGTTATTTAGGTTACTAACCCCAGGTCTAAATAGTATAGTACTATGCCATTAGGGAATCTGGGAAAACTTTTCTGTTTTGTTGCTATGAAAACTCCTGAGAGGATACAAGGTGACTAAGTTTTAGGTTTTCATTTTAAGCTTGGACAACTTTGCAGCCACAAGCATGAATCACGAGGAAATCATCAGACATGTACTATTATAGGATTAAACAATATCCTGGTGCCCAATCAATAGCCTAATAACAGGCTGCAGTTGGTTACAAAACTGGAACATTGCAGGGTGCATGAAGCATAATCGTTTGTGCATGGCCCCTGTGGATGGAACGAGACATCACCAGACCAGTAATTTTCAACGCATGACTCCGAATATAGAAATGGTACTTGTGAGATAATGAAATGTGTCAGCTTACAATGGCAAAAAGAAGCAAGAAACAAGTGAATGTGGAAAATCTTAACAAAAAAGACAAACTTTAAAAAAAAAAATGTTTTTATTTTTTTTTAATTCATTCATGGGTTGTGGGCTTCCCTGGCTGGGCCAGCATTTACTGCCCATCCCTAGTTGCCCTTGAGAAGGTGGTGGTGAGCTGCCCTCTTGAACTGTTGCAGTCCCTGTGGTGTAGGTACACCCACAGCGCTGTTAGGGAGGGAGTTCCAGGATTTTGACCCAGCTCTGGGGACCCAGGCTCGAATCCCGCCATGGCAGATGGCGGAATTTGAATTCAATAAAAATCAGGAATTAAATGTCAATGGTGACCATGAAACCATTGCTGATTGTTGTAAAAACCCATCTGCTCCACTAGTGTCCTTTAGGGAAGGAAATCTGCTGTCTTTACCTGGCCTAGCCTACGTGTGACTGCAGACCCACAGCAATGTGTGGTTGACTCTTAAATGCCCTCTGAAATGGCCTAGCAAGCCAGTTTGTTGTATCAAACCACTACAAATTCTCAAAATTTACAGAAACTGATGTCAATCACTGACACATCTACATAAGGACAGAAGAAACAGGTGTAAGAAGAGTAGGTTTTACGGCCCCTCGAGCCCACTCCGCCATTCAGTAAGATCCTGGCTGATCTGATCACTGCCTCAACTCTGCTTTCCTGCCTCATAACCCTTGGCTGCTGTACCGTTCAAAATCAGTCCATCCCAGCCTTGATTCAGCTTCCACAGCTTTCCTGGACAGAGAATTCCAATGATTCTAAGAGAGGAAATTCCTGCTCACCTCCATCTTAAATGGGCAACCCCTTATTCTGAAACTATGGCTGTTAGTTCTAGATTTCCCCCCCCTCAAGGGGAAACATCAGCCTGGATCTTCACCAAGTTGAGATGACTCGGGAGCCCTTCAAAAATAGTGGATGGGTCCCGATTCCAGGATTCCTGGCTGTCTGGTTTGTGTCAAAAGCCCGCACCCAGCACTCCTGACCTGGCCTGCTCCATTGTGGAGATAGGCATGCCCAGCTCCGCCACAAATTTCATGGAGTTGGGCCAGGCTTTAAAAGAGTCATGGTTCACGGCCCCTCAGATAAGTCATGAACCCTGGCTCCCTATGCCAAGCTATGACCCCACCTACCCCCCAATGGCCCCTCAGGAGCCCTGTGCCAAGCTATAGAACTTCACCTACCACCACACCCTCATGCCCCCATGTTAAGCCTTGGCACTTAAATGCCCATTTACCCACCATACGCTATATAGAATCAATAGTGATAGTAGGATGTGTAAAAAAAAAGATTTAAAACAAGTCATTCATTTATTGATTTCCTCTAATTAAAAAAAAAATTCATTTCACTACAGCCCAATCACAGTATCTCTACAATGCAGAAAGAGGCCAGTCGGCCCATCGAGTCTCCACCTAGCCCCACTCCCCTGCCTTATCCCCGTAACCTTACACATTCTTTCTTTTTAGGTAGCAATCCAATAAGGTATCAATTATTGAGATCCTTTAAAGTATCAATAATAAAAACCACAGCCCGCTTAAGTGAAACCACTTAACTTTGTGCGAATAAACATTGTGCAATTGACAGCTGAGATCAGAGAGGCAGAGCTATCAATCAAACAATGTTTTCCCTTGGGTGCAGCTGTTTAAACAAGAGTAACGGATGCCTGGGCTCTCAGCTAAGCCTCATTATAAATGTATTGCCGGAACACCTTCGTTCAGTCCAGAAGCATAACGCCACCTTCTGGTCACTTGCTATTTTAATTCACCATCTTGCTCTCATGCTCACAATTCTTTTCTTGGCCTGCTGCAATGTTCCAGTGAAGCCCAACGGAAGCTGGAGGAACAGTACCTAATCTTCTGATTAGGTACTTTACAGCCTTCTGGACTCAATATTGAGTTCAACAACTTCAGACTATGAACTCTGACTTCCATTTTGAGCTCTGTATCTTGCTCTCATGTTTTTGTTTTCAGACAGCACTGACCTTTATTCTGATATTAACACCCACTCTGGACCAATGCTTTGTGTATTTAATGCTATCATTAATACTCCCTTTGCTCTGTACCCCATGACATCTTTGTCATTTAATCTTCCCACCCTCTAACCTATCCTGAACTTCTCTTTTGCTCCACCTGCCCATCTCCTCTTTTTCAACAGGAGAAAACCCATCACATACCTCTACTCAGTTCTGAAGAAGGTTTACACTGGACTCGAAACATTAACTCTGTTTCTCTCCCCACAGATGCTACCAGACTTGCTAAGTTTTTCCAGCACTTTCTGGTTTTATTTCAGATCTCCAGCATCCACAGTATGTTGCTTTTATTTAAGGTTTTCCTGATTTTCATTTTTGGGTATGAAATCTTAAAATCACTAAAGACCTGGTTTCCCTGTTAGTACCTCCATAAAAAAATCACTTTTCTTTCTGTTAATTAAAAGCAAATCTTTTAAATAAAGATTCACAATGTTATCAGGAGAATTGATTTGCAGGGTTTCTATTCCTGAATCAATATGTACAATTATAACGAATACAGGTATTGTAGCTTGGTGATTATGTTACCGGAATATTAATTCAGAGAATTACCGAATTGAGTTAATTAAATAAATCTAGAATAAAAAGCTAATGTAAGAAATGCTGACCATGAAACAATTGATTGTTGTTAAAAATCCCATCTGCTTCACTGATGTCCTTTAGGGAAGGAAATCTGTTGTCCTTATCTGGACTGGCCTATATGTGGCTCTTGACCCAAGCGATGCAGCTAACTCTTACCTGTCCTCTGAAATGGCCTAGCAAGGCCTTCAGTTGTACCAAACCACTGCGTCTGCAGCTGTTCAAGAAGGCATCTCAGCACTACCTCCTTAAGGGCAATTAGGGATGGGCAATAAATAAAAAAACGAAGCAGTTAAA
This sequence comes from Cetorhinus maximus, assembly GCF_964194155.1. Taxonomy (NCBI): domain Eukaryota; kingdom Metazoa; phylum Chordata; class Chondrichthyes; order Lamniformes; family Cetorhinidae; genus Cetorhinus; species Cetorhinus maximus. Next base: position 13,853,956 of record NC_135885.1, on the reverse strand, counting down.
ACAGTTGGGTCCAAAAATTCTTGAAACCCTCTTAAAATCTTTTTTGTACTCAACCAAAATATGTGAAAAAAATGAAGTTCTAATTGCCGATTCAGTAACTGAAGTTTTTATTCAGAGGGATTACTGATCTTGAGTCTCAATCTTTAAGGTCATTCATTGCTTACACCTAACAAACTGGGAAAAGGAATTTGTAGTGGGGTCATTCAGAGGAGAAGGTCCCCAAGCTTAACTCCCAGTCCGAAGTGGGTAAGTTGATCTCAGTCGGGAAGCTGACTAGGGTACTACCATTGTTCTCAGCACCCTAAAGAAAAGAAAATCAGATCACGATTGGTATCCAGCAACCTCTGCTGGAAAGTCTAACTGGATACCCAGTGAAGACAAATTTGGTCCTGGCCTTAATGGTGTACATGATGAATAATCTGTTGACAGTCACTGCCCATTAGACCCATCCTCATCATTCTAAAGCTTCTCCCCTATACTCACCCAATTTAATACCCACCCATACACTTTCAACACCATCCGAAGTCTTCGATTTAAATCAGAGTACCTGATGGTTCTCAGTGCAGGGTAATTGACCATTGGAAGTTTGAACTTCCCGGGCAATTGCCATGTGGTCCTTACGTGGGGACTTCCAGGGCAGTCCCAGTGCCTTCTGGAGTACCTCCCGGGTATAACGCCCCATAAATCAGAACTTATGGGCCACACGCTCTGGACTCAAAGATTTAGGGCTGAGAATGTTATTCCACTGTTGACATTGGAGCAACCTAGAGGCACAAAGGATGGTTGCAAGACATTTGCATTTATATAGCCCCTTTAAAAGTAGGGAAAAAAAGGCCCAAGCTTCACAAAGGTCTAAATATAAAGAAATAAATGCCAAGCTATTGAAGGAACTATTGGGAAGGATAATTCAAAGATCATTCAAAGAGGTAGATTTAAGAAAAGTGTTGACAGGAGAGACAGATTTGGAAATGCAGATGGATTTCTGGAGGGAATTCCAGAGTGTGGGGTCTTGGTGGCTAAAGGTCAAAGGACAAGGAATGCACAAGAGGCTAGGGTCAGAAGAAATAAGAGGTCTGCGATCTTTATTTGAAGAATCCTGGGAAATTGATAGAATCTGTCATAATGGAAAGAGTACATGGTCTCTGGAAGAATAAACTAGATGTGTCACATCAACCTTTCATATTCCATTCTTCCTTAGTGCAATGTTACTGTAGACAGACATTTGTTAATCTTCCTCAGCACATTCTGTACATCAAATCCTTTGGTATTAGGGAGCTGCTGATTAAAAAGTAATTCAAAGCTGGGGAAGAGAAACTAATACATCAGAGTCAGAACTTACAGTACACCTGTGAGCAGCCTGCAACAACAGTAGATCCGTTGTTCAGGTCATGGCTGTGCTATTCAGGTTTGTTTAAGTACCCTTTTCTCAAACAGTGGATTCACAGAAATTGCCTTATGATCATTTTACATGGTCCACCCTTGTACTATATGACAGACGAATGCTACTAATTATCAAATGCAGCAATACTAGAAGTTGCATAAACAAACTACATTTTCAATCCCTGATTGAAAAACACCACAGATAAGACCATCACCATGTTTAGTAGTCTCTAATACCAAACTACTGAGAAATCCACCAAAGTAGGTTAGGAATTAATTATTTGTCAAATTAATATTGTCATTGCTCCATGATGTAATTTACAAAAGTAACCAACTGTAGCAATTGTGCCTGAATGAATCAAGGCTCCATTTATCCTCTTCGAAAGATTTGCTTATGCAATATTGGAAGCGCCCCTCCAGTTTCAAATAACAGTTCACACTCCTGCAGAAAGCTTCACTGACAAATACACTTCCTTTGAAACACAGGTCTCCCAAGTGATTTCTCTAGCAACACGCCCACTTATCTAGCTCAAAGATCTTGACATCAGAGAAAATAACAACACACTAAAGACAGTTGTCTATCAGAGATAGAAATGTCTAGGGAAGGCCATTTGGCATATAGTAATGATATATTGCCTCCAAATACTGGTCTAGACAAATTAAATAGATTACAAAAAACACTAGACTGCTTACATGGATCTTAAGCAATTGCAGCAATGACATGGATGAACACAATTTCTCAGTGGAAACCTAGGACATTCCTGTCCCTATTAAATATATCTATTATTGTTGAAAAAAGGGGCATGCTGTCAAAGCTTTTTATCTTGCACTAATCAGGATAGGCGCAAGAATGCCAAATTTCAAAGGGACCAATAATTTATACTGCATGAGAAAAGGGTGCTGATTGGCTGGAAAGCTGGCTCTGATTGGTCAAGGCATTGCCATGGAGAATTGCCATGGAACTATTGTCCCCCCTGTTTAATTCAAAAAAGGTGCAATGCCTGGGCATGTTCCTTTTGTCCGCAGAGGAAGAATCCTTGCCTATGAATATATGCAACTTCTGGCAAGTGTAGGTGAGCTATATTGCTAGCCCTATTGAAAATCTTAAATGTGTTATTCATGAAATCCTTTGCACACTTGGGATTGTTCAGCAAGTGCTGTCCAATCACTGAATCACATTTAACATTAAACATTATGTTCTGAGTTTTGGGCTGGTTGAGTTTACGTTAGTGCTCTGCCTGTTGAGAACAGCCAAAGTCAGGTGTCGTTCGATACAGTTATTAGCTACACATTACCATTAATAATAATGATGAGCAAACAGTTAATTTCATAACCTTGGACACCATTTGTAGTATCGGTTACATAAATTTAACGCCTCATTCCAATTGATTTCCAGCTCTACTGAAGAGGTACCTCAAAGCTACCTAGGCAAGCTGGAGCCAGATGCCATGTTGGATTTGAAGGGGCAACAGGATAGATTTTTCACGTTTGTCATATTACCTGCCCACCATTAATCACTGTTACCTAAAGGAAATGTTCTCACAAAGACTAATAGCAGCAGGCAATGTGTTATAGTGTTATTTTATTTGGAACCACAAGACATTACACAATGTATTGGAAGGAAACAAAAAGAGAAAACTATAAATCCTGACCGTCATGCACAACTAGACTCATTGATGGGTATTTAGTTTAAACCTGTAACAGTGCCTGAAACTGTTAGAAACCACTGTCGATATTTTCCTGTAGAAAACCTCCAACATCAGTTACACCTCCTATTTGTTTATTAAACAGATGACAGGCAGCAGACAAGTCTGGGTGATATTCTACAAGATGCACTGCAGCAGCTCAACAAGGCTCCTTCAACAACACCTTCCAAACCTGTGACCTCTAATAACTAGAAGGACAAGGGCTGCAGACACATGGGAGCACCACCACGTGCATGGTCCCCTCCAAGACACTCACCATCTTGACTTGAAACTATATCGCCATTCCTTCATATTGCTGGGTCAAAATCCTGGAACTCCCTTCCTAACAGCACTGTGGATGTACTTACATGCAGCGGTTCAAGAAGTCAGCTCACCACCACCTTCTCAAGGGCAATTAGGGATGGGAAAAATGCTAGCATAATAAATAACGGATAAATGAAAAAAATGATTTTGGGAAATTCAATGTAGTTTATAGTTACAGAATCAGCCAATGTATATTAGCTCTGGTTTGTTCACATGAGCAAACTAGTTGTTTGTACACTACTCCTCAATACCAGACGATTAAGGCAGAATCGCAGGTCAGAGGCTGGGAATTCTGCGGTGAGTAACTCACCTAGAGACTCCCCAAGGCTTGTCCACCATCTACAAGGCACAAGTCAGGAGTGTGATGGAATACTCTCCACTTGCCTGGATGGGTGCAACACCAACAACACTCAAGAAGCTCAACACCATCCAGGACAAAGCACCCCCTTCCACCACCTTAAATATTCACTCACTCCACCATCGACAAAATCGGCAGCAGTGTGTATCATCTACAGGATGCACTGTGGCAACTAGCCAAGCCTTATTTGACAGCACCTTCCTAACCATAACCTCTACCACCTAGAAGGACAAGGGCAGCAGATGTATGGGAACACCATCGCCTACAAGTTTCCCTCCAAGTCACCCTCCATCCTGACTTGGAAATATACTACCGCTGGGTCAAAACCCTGGAACTCCATCTCTAACAGCACTGCGGGAGCACCTTCACCAGATGGGCAGCAGCGATTCAAGGCAGCGGCTTACCACCACCTTCTCAAGCAAAATTAGGGATGGGCAATAAATGCTGGCCTAGTCAGCGATGCTCACATCCCAGGTATGAATATAAAAAATAGTGCAAAAGCAAAACAGCAGATGCTGGAACAGAAAAAGTTGGAAATATTCAGTAGGTTAGACAGCACCTATGGACAGAAACAGAGTTAACGTTTCAGGTCGTGATGACCTTCATCAGAACCGTTCATTTCATTTCATCCCATTAGCTTGCTGAATTCAAATCAAGCCCTAGGGAATGAAAGTACAATGTTTCTACTGCTCTGAAATTTTAAAAGGATTTTAAAGGAAAGCACAGGAAAATCGGACTCCCTTTCAGAGAGCTGATACATCTGTAATGGGTCAAATGGCCTCTTTCTGTGCTGTAAAATAGTAACCTCTGGAAATGAGGTTAAATTACAGCACTGACAATTTAGTCTCTCATGCTCCACAATGTCTATCAGTTGAATAGGATTTGGAATGCACTGTCTGATAGGGTGGTGGGTACAGATTCAATAGCAGCCTTTAAAAGGGAATTGGATAAAACCTTGGAAGGTGAAAAAAAATTACACAGTTATGGGAAAAGAGCTCTTCAAAAAGAACTGGACTGCTCTTCAAAAAAGCCAGCATAAACTTGATAGACCAAATGGCATCTTTCTGTGCTGTACTAGTCTATGATGCTGCAACGTTGCCAGCAGGGAAGTGAAGGGTGAGAAGAAAAATGGGAGATCCAGAAACGAAACAGATAATAGGGAGTGGAAAAAGTTGCTGAATGTGTCGAAAGGGAAGGGTAACTGTTTTATTAAGTTTGTGTTTATTATGCAATATATATTGGGCCAATTCTTGCTGGAGCAGAGTCCCATTAGTAACGCACCCTTCAGCTCAACTCTTTTTAAAAGTGAAACCAATAGTGTATCTCCTTAATGAGTGAGATTTAAGGATGAAAAAAGAAACAGAGGATTGAGGAGGAAATGGAGTAAATTAGGGTCAATTCGGGTACATAAAGAGAAATAAAGAGGGAAAGAAAGATTGGTTTAAGAAAGAGAGAGAAAAGATACAGAAAGGAAAGGTAAAAAAAAACTTATATTCAACATTTTTAAAATCTCAACTACAATTTACTACATGCAGGAATGAGATTGAAACTTCAAATTGTTTACATTCTGAGCCAGAGTGTATTATATTGTAACATTGCTACAAAGGTACTTTGAAAAGAGGACCCAGAGGCAGTCATGACCACCCAGGAGAGCTGGCAAAAAGAGGACCCAGTGGCAGTCAGCAGCACCTAGGAAGCTATCCGATCCAGTCCAGTCTGTGGCTCCTGAGGGAAATCAAAGTGTAACATCAAAGGAAAACAGATAAGTGATTGGTTGGTGAACATATTGTTTGTTTATCTTCAGGCCTATTTAACCGATTATTAATTGCTAAAAAAAAGATATGGCATCGAAACTTTTCATCTTGCACTCATCAGGACAGCTCGCAAGATAAACCAACAGTAAAGGGAACAACAGTTTATACTGCATGAGAAGAGAATGCTGATTGGTAAAGGCATTGTCATGCATGGAGAATACACCAGAGAACAGTTAACTGCCAAGCTTTTGACATTAGTTCTGGCGATCAAGATGGAGAATCAGTTTGGGTCGAGATGAAAAATGGTAACGGTAAGAAGGCACTGGTAAGAGTGGCGAAGAGGCCCCCTAACAGTAACCACACTGTTAGACGTGGTATACAGGAAGAAATAATGAGTGCTTGTGAGAAAAGTACAACAATCATCATGGATTAATCTACATTTGGATTGGACAAATCAGATTCGCAAAGGTAGCCTGAATGATAAGTGTGTTTTTGGGACAGTTTCTTAGAACAGCACCAACCAGGGAGCAGGCTATACTAGATCTGGTAATGTGCAATGAGACAGGATTAATTAATTACCTCATAGTGAAAGCACCCCTAGGTAGCACAAAGCTAGGTAGGAAAGTAAATTATGAAGAGGACCTAAGGAGGCTACAAAGTGACATAGATAGGTTAAGTGAGTGGGCAACGATTTGGCAAATGGAATATAATGTGGGCAAATGTGAAATCGTTCATTTTGGCAGGAAGAATAAAAAAAAGCTTATTATCGAAATGGCGAGAGATTGCAGAACTCTGAGATTCAGAGGCATCAGGGTGTCCTCGTGCATGAATCACAAAAGGTTAGTATGGTACAGCAGGTAATTAGGAAAGCTAATAGAATGTTATCATTTATTGAGAGAGGAATTGATTACAATAGTAGGGAAGTTATGCTTCAGTTGCACAGGGCATTGATGAGAGCACATCTGGAGCACTGTGTACAGTACTGGTCTCCTTATTTAAAGAAAGATGTAAATGCGTTACAAGCAGTTCAGAGGAGATTTACTCGACTAATACCAGGAATGGGCAGGTTATGAGGAAAGGCTGGACATGTTAGGCTTGTATCCACTGGAATTTAGAAGAGTAAGAGGCAACTTAATTGAAACCTTTAAGATCCTGAGGGGTCTTGACAGGATGGGTGTGGAGAGGATGTTTCCTCTTGTGGGAGAATCTACAACTAGGGTTCACTATTTTAAAATAAGGGGTTGTTCATTTAAGGCAGAGATGAGGAGAATTTTTTCTCTCAGAGAGTTGAGAGTCTTTGGAACTCTCTTCATCAAAAGGCGGTGAATACTTTAAGGCAGAGCTAGATAGGTTCTTGATTAATAAGCGGGTGAAAGGTTATCAGGGGTAGGCAGGAATGTGGGGTTGAGGTTACTTTCAGATCAGCCATGATCTTATTGAATAGCAGAGCAGGCTAGAGGGGCCTAATGGCCTACTCCTGCTCCTAATTCATATGTTTGTATGTTAGCAGCAATCATAATATGATTGAATTTCACATTCAGTTTGAGGGAGAGAGGAGTGGATCTAAGACTTGTGTTTTTAACTTAGTAAGGGCAATTATAAGGGCATTTAATCATAGCTGGCTAAAGTGAACTGGGAAATTAGGTTAAGGGATAGGTCAAGAGCGATGCAGTGGCAGACATTTAAGGAGATATTTCAGGATATTGAGAAAAGATACATTCCAGCGATAAATACTCTCAGGAAAGGACATACCATCCGTGGCTAAATAAAGAAGTTTAAGGAGACTACCAAACTGAAAGAAAAAGTGTATGATTCCGCAAAGATGAGTGGCAGGTCAGAAGATTGGACAAATATAAAGAACAGCAAAGAATGACTAAAAGATTAATAAGGAGCAAGAAATTAGAGCATGAGAGAAAGCAAGCTAGAAATATAAAAACAGATAGTAAGAGTTCCTACAGGTATTTAAAAAGAAAGAGTAAGTAAAGTGGGCATTGGTCCTCTAGAGAGCGAGAATGGGCAATTAATAATGGAAAATAAGGAAATGGTGGATCAATGGTAGTTTGTGTCTGACTTCACTGCAGAGGATACAAATAACATCGCAGAATTAGTTATGAATCAGGAGGAGAAAGGAAGGGAGGAGCTTAAAACACTTACAATCTCCAGGGAAAGGGAAAATTGTTAGAATTAAAAGCTAAAAAGTCCCCAGGTCCTGATGAACTTCGTCCTAGGGTTTTTAAAAATATGGCTACTGAGATAGTAGATGCATTGGTTTTAATTTTCCAAAGTTCCCTAGATTCTGGAAAGGTCCCATCAGCTTGGAAAATAGTGAATGTGACTCCTCTATTCAAGAAAGGAAGGGGACAGAAAACAGGAAACTACAGGCCAGTTAGCTTAACATCTGGCATAGGGAAATTGGTGGAATTTATTAGTAAGGAGGTTATAATGGTACACTTAGAAAATCTCAATTCAATCAAGCAGAGTCAACGTAGTTTTGTGAAAGGGAAATCATTACTGACTAATTTAGTGGAGTTCTTTGAGACTTCTCCCTCTTTTCTTTGAGGAAATAACAAGCAACATGGATAAAGGAGAACCGGTGGATGTCCTGTAATTAAGATTTCCAGAAGGCATTTAACAAGGTGCCAAATCAAAGATTACCATGCAAATTAAGAGCTGATGGTGTAGGGGGTAACACATTAGCATGGATAGAGGATTGGTTAGCTAACAGAAAACAGAGAGTAGGCACAAATGGGTCATTTTTGGATTGGCAATATGTGATGAGTGGAATGCCACATGGATCAGTGCTGGGGCTTCAACTATTTATAATTCATGTCAAAGTCTTGGATGAAGGCACAGAATGTATGATTGCTAATTTTCTGATGACACAATGATAGGCAGTAAAGTAAGTTGTGAAGAGGACATAAGGAGTCTGCAAAGAGACGCAGGTTAAGTGAGTGGGCAAAAATTTGGCAGATGGGGTATAATATGGGAAAATGTGAACTTGTCCACTTTGGCAGGAAGAATAGAAAAGCAGCATATTATTTAAATAGAGAGTGATTGTAGAGAATTGTAGAACTCTGAGTTACAGAGGGATTTGGGTGTGCTGATACATGAATCAGGAAAAGTTAATGTGCAGGCACAGCAAGTGATTTGGAAGGCAAATGGAATGTAGTCATTTATTGCAAGGGGCATGGATTAGAAAAGTAGCGACGTTTTGTTACAGTTTAACAGGATGTTGGTGAGACCACATGTAGAATATTGTGTACCGTTTTGGTCTCCTTATTTAAGAAAGGATATAAATGCATTAGAAGCAGTTCACTTGACTGATACCTGGGATGTAAGGATTATCTTACGAGGAAAGGTTTTACAGGTTGGGCCTATATCCATTGGAGTTTAGAAGATCGAAAAGTGATCTTGTTGCAACATATAAGATTCTGAGGGCACTTGACAGGGTGGATGCTGAAAAGATATTTCCCTGTGTGGGAGAGACCAGAACTAGGGGACACCGTTTAAAAATAAGGGGCCTCCCATTAAAGACAAAGATGAGAAGAAATATTTTCTCTCAGAGGGCGATGAATCTTTGGAATTCTCTTCCCCAGGCAGTGGTGGAGACAGAGTCAATTAATATTTTTAAAGCAGAGGTAGATAGATTTTTAACTAACAAGAGAGTCAATCAGGAGTATTGAGGGGTAGGCGAAATGTGCAGTTAAGGCCACAATCAGATCAGCCATGATCATATTGAATGGCAGAGCAGACTTGAGGGGCTGAATGGCCTACTCCTGCTTCTAGTTCGTGTGTTCATACTTAAGCCTTTAATTGGCAGGCTGAATTTTCTGTGGCAAGTTTAATGTGCAATTAATGTGTAAATCCAGCAAGTCCTTAAAAATAACAGGGAGGCTAAAGGCGATATGCTGTTTGTGTAGAGCTGTATAAATCGACCAGCAGATTCTAGAGATAGACAACTCATGATGTACCTTTAAATCCCTTGACTTTGCTGGCCAGCTTTCACATTCATAATGGCCTTGTCGCTAACACAACAAGCTCTGGTCTGTTATTTATAGGGATATTTTATAGAAGGAGCGAGGAAGCAATGTGGCCATTTAATTTAACCCACAGTATGAGAAAAACATTGTTTTTGTGCAACAGCTATACAACATGTGCTTTAAATTAAAACATAAAGCTTAATCATATAGGTAATTGTTATGACACAGCAGATGGTAAATGCTGAGCTGTTAAAATCCCAGAGGGAAACTTGAAACAACTGTCACAACTAATTTTCAATTTGTACAAATTTCGAGATGCATGCCTTGAATTCAGTAGTAATAAGACCACTGGGTCTTATAGGTTTTTACAAAACTAGATTAAACATTTAGTAATAAGAGAAATGGTTTTTAAATACATACATAGATCTACAAATTACTACTATGATAACTTCCAAATCCCCTAATCAATCTAACTCCCAGTTACACTTTCATTAAGGCAACAGTAACACACATAGATTTTAAAAGACCCAGGCAAAGAAACATTATACCCTGAACAAGCCGAATTCAAAGTGAGTTTTCTTAACTTCAGTCCTTTGAAGGCAGCAGCTGAAGGCTTTTCACACACTTGTAAGATCTTAAAAATGTCTTCTCTTACAGCCTTCTCTCCTTTATACATATCTTCCTCTTTGAATGCAAATACCCATTTTTTCACTATGCTTTTGGACTTTATCTCCCTAATAATAAAAACCTCTCACAGCATTAATTTTTACCAGAAATCTTTGGGAAAAACAAACACACTGTTTCTAAACATCACCTGGCATTTCACTCCCTCTTTTGAAAACAATCTAGTCTGCTTTATTTAAAAATGCAAATGTTCCCTTGACAACTATGTTTCTAAACTTCCCCGTTTACCTAATTAACATTTCAAACCTAACTCCTCTTCTTACATCAAAGCACCCAGACTAGCTGCCTCTAATCAATTAAGTCTTACACACACACACACACACAGACACATTTAGACACATAGACACATCCCATTATTACTCTATTTTACAAGAAATTCCAATAATATAATTGAGAATTATTATGTCTTCCTGACAGTAATTATTATTTTGTATGCAACTAATATAGTATTTAAACTACCCTTCCAACAGAACATATAAACTATCAAAAGACATTCATTCATTTTTTACACAGTACATACTAAATTATTTCTCTATTTTCTACAATCAAAAGAGGAAAAAAAAACCCTGCTGTTGCAGAGTTGGAACTAGACTTACTTAGCATATTGCTTCCCAGTATGCTACATGCCAAATTACGCTTAATACACTTTCACCGAATAGAATGATAAATACAGCACAGGAGGAGTCCATTCAGCCTGCCATGCCATGGTAAATCTTAGAAATTGTCTTTGAAGCCATACTTAATCCCACATTTCCAACTTTTGTCTATAACCCTTTAAATCCTTCACCCTCAAGTACCTGTCCAACTCCCTTTCAAAATGATCTAGGTGAAATTAGCTTCCACCACCTTTTCAGGGCGAATGTTCCAGATCCCAGCAACTCTCCGAGTAAAATAAATTCTCGTCTTCCCTCTAGATCTTATGCCAATGATTTTAAATCTTGTCTATCTGGTTATTAATCCACTCAGTGAAGGGAGTAATTTTTCCCTATCTACTCTATCAAAATCTCTGATCAACTGAAACCCTCTATTTTGGTCACCTCTCAACCTTCTCTGCTCCGAGAAGGAAATTCCTAACTTTTCCAAACGCTCCTCATAACTGATGTCTTTCATCCCTGGTAACATTCTGGTAAACCTCCTTTGCACCTTTTTTAAGGCCTTTACAGCTTGCTTGAAGTGTGGTGCCCAGAATTGTCTGCAATACTGTAGCTGAGGTTTAACCAGTGATTTAGCAAGTTCCAGCACAATCTCTTTGCTTTTATTATCTATTCCTCCATTTATAAACCCAAGTAACCCATATGCTTCCTTTGGCACCTGATCAGCTTGCCTGGCCACCTTTAAGGATTTATGTATGTGGACACACAAGTCTCTCTGTTCATCAACAGTTTCAAAATTATGCCATTTATAATATACTTTCTTTCCATTCGCGTCCTCCTAAAGTGCATTCACACTTCTCCACACTGAACTCCATCTGAAATGCTTCTGCCTATTTCTTCTTGTCTATGTCATCCCGAAGCCTGTAACCATCTTTATCTCACATGTCGCCAAATTCTATAACATCTACAAACATTATAATTCTGCTCCCTACACCCAAGTCTACTTTGTTTATAAAAATTGTAAAGAGTAATGGACCCAAAACTGAGCTGTAGGGAACACCAATGCAAACCACCTCCCAGTCTGAAAACCATGCACCTGTTACCACCCTCTGCTTCCTTTCAGTGAGCCAATTCCATATTCATACTGCCACTTTTCCCTTAATTCCATGGACTTACAACTTCTTAACAAGCTTCCTGTGTGGCACTTTGTCGAATGCCTTCCGAAAGTCCATAAATGCAAAATCTACTGCACTGCTTTGACCACATTTCTCTGTTAACTCTAAGAATTCAATTCAAGTTAGTAAGGCATGGTTTGCCTTTAACAAATCCAAGCTGGCTCTCCTTCATTAGCCTATGACTTTCCAAATGAAATTCTACTTTGTCTAATGTTGGTTTCCAATAACATTGCCACCACTAATTAGGCTGACTGGTCTGTAGTTTGCTAGTTTATCCCTCTCTCCTTTCTTGAATAGTCATATAAATAACAACTTCCAGTTGTTTACCACTACTCCTGTATCCAATGAGGAGTGAAAGATCGTGACCAATACCTATACTATTTCTATCTTCTCTTCTTATAACAACGTAGGATGTATTCCATCTGTACCATGTGACTTACGAACTTTCAGTAATAATATTATTTTTATTATGTCAGCTGCTAGCCTGTCCATAGCGTCCCTCTCCTCTTTTAGTGTAACATTCACATCATCTACTTTAATAAAGAAGGATAGACTTGCATTTATATAGTGCTTTTCATGACCTCAGGACTTCCTAAAGCACTTTACAGCCAATGAAGTAATTCTGAAGTGTGTTCATTGCTTTTTTGTAGTGAAATAGCGTGTATGATGTGTGATGTTTCCCTTTTCCTTCCTTATCCTTTAATAGGTTTGAAAAGTTAAAAGACAGTAAAATGTTTGGCAATTAATTTCATGTATTAATGTTTCAGAACATTCATCTTAAAACATCACACAGAACAGCGTTCAATCGCCTTAGCTTCAAAACCACCAAGTAGAGAAATTTGCGAGAATTATTTGCGTGCCTTATTTTGCCTTATGTTGACTCGACTCTTATGGCACAGCAGATGGTAAATGCTAAGCTAGTCAAAACCCAAAGGGAAACTTGAAACAACTGCCACAACTGGTTTGCAATTTGTATATTTCAAGATACACGCCTTGAATTCAGTAGTAATAAGACCACTGGGGTTTATAGGTTTCTTACAAAACTAAATTAAACATTTATTAATAGAAGAAATGATTTTAAGCACATACAAAGGTCTACAAATTACTACTATGATATCATCTAAATCCCCTAATTAATCTAACTTCCATTACGGCAACAGTAAAACCCATAGATTTAAACAGACCCAGGCAAAGCACACACCCTGCACAGTCAAATTCAAAGTGAGTTTTTCTCAGCTTCTGTTCTTGTAGACAGCAGCTTGAGGCTTACATGCTGGAGATTTTTCACACTTGTGCTAGATCTTAAAATGCCTGCCCTTACGCACAGCCTTCTCTCCTTTATACATATTTTCCCCTTTGAATGCAAAGTCATATTGTTTCACTATGTCTTTGGGCTTTACCTTTCTAATAATAAAAATCTATTATAGTATTAATTTTACCAGTAATCTTTGGGGAAAAGAAACACACTGTTTCTTAACTTTTTCTCACTAGGTGTAACATTTCACCCCCTCTTTTGAATTCAAGCTACTGTGGTTTATTTAAAAATGCAAACGTTCCCTTTACACCTCACATTCTAAAACTTCCCCCGTGTTTACCTATTTAGCATTTCAAACCTAGCTTCTCTTCTTGCATCAAAGCCTTCAGACCAGCTGCCTTTAATTCAGTTAAGTCCCAAACACACAAAGACCCATAGCCATAGATCCTACTATTACTCTCCTTAACAATAAATTCCAATAACATTATGAAAATTGTTACATCTTCCTGACACTACTTTGCCTGGAAGGTAGTCAAAAGTTCCTTTGCACTGAGTGAAACATACTGAACTTTTTTTGTACCATTTTCCTTCATTATTTAGTTTTTGCTGTATTTGAATTTAATGGGTGTTTTATAAACCATAAATCATTGAACAGATTGCTGGACAATGGCAGCAGAGCTGGGGGAGCTTACATCCTGTTAGATTGCATCATTGCTTCCTACCTTTGCTCTTTCTGAGCCTTTCTTGTACAAGCCTTTGATGTCTTATCCCTTACAATCTCCACAATAAAAAGGAACCTATTGCCTTATTTATACTGCAGTAATTTATTTATTTTACATTCCCGCTGCTGTGGTAAAAAGCGTACTCTTAACCTAACAACCCTCTTAGCTCCATATTATAGATCATTAAGGCCAAATTGCTAATTTAGTTAATAATCTATATGGGCCTACTCTTATAGAATAATGGCTTTGGCCCTGAAATTCACCCTCGTCAGTGTTATTAGCATCATTATGTTCAAAAGATAAAATCTGCAAGCGTATTTTATACCAATTCTGTCCTTATTAACAGTGCTGCCTTTGTTCTTAGTAGAATAAAGTAAAAGCATATCTATAATTGGGAGAGCTGTCTCACAGACCAGTAAAGCAACAGCCTGACATAGTCATCCTCACAGAATCATACCGTACAGATAATGTCCCAGACGCCACGATCACCATCCCTGGGTATGTCCTGTCCTACCAGCAGGATCGACCCAGAAGAGGTGGCGGCACAGTGGAATAAAGTCGGGAGGGAATTGCCCTAGGAGTCCTCAACATCGACTCCGGGCCCAATGAAATCTCATGGCATCAGGTCAAACATGGGCAAGGAAACCTCCTGCTGATTACCACATACCGCCCTCCCTCTGCTATGAATCAATGCTCCTCCATGCTGAACATCACTTGGAGGAGCGCTGAGGGTGGCAAGGACACAGATTGTACTCTGGGTGGGGGACTTCAATGTCCATCACCAAGAGTGGCTCAGTAGCACCACTACTGACCAAGCTGGCTGAGTCCTAAAGGACATAGCTGCTAGCCTGGGTCTGCGGCAGGTGGTGAGGGAACCAACAAGAGGGAAAAACATATTTGACCTCATCCTCAGCAACCTTCTACCGCAGATGCTTCTGTCCGTGACAGTGTGAATAGGAGTGACTACTGCACAGTCCTTGTGGTGCCGAAGTCCCGTCTTCACATTGAGGATACCCTCCATCGTGTTGTGTGGCACTACCACCAGGCTACACGGGATAGATTTCAAACAGATCTAGCAACTCAAAACTGGCATTCATGAAGTGCAGTGTACCATCAACAGCAGCAAAATTCTGCTAGAGCACAATCTGTAACCTCATGGCCTGGCATATCCCCCACTCTACCATTACCATCAAGCCAGGGGATCAAACCTGGTTCAATGAAGAGTGCAAGAGGGCATGCCAGGGTAGCACCAGCACCTAAAAATGAGATGTCATCTTGGTGAAGCTATAAAACAGGACTACTTGCGTGCTAAACAGCATAAGCAGGAAGTGATAGACAGAGCCAAACAATCCCACAACCAATGGATCAAATCTAAGTTCTGCAGTTCTGCCACGTCCAGTCATGAATGATGGTGGACAATTAAACAACTCACTGGAGGAGGGGGCTCCACAAATATCTCCATCCTCAATGATGGGGGAGCCCAGCACATCAGTGCAAAAGATAAGGCTGAAGTATTTGCTTCAATCTTCAGCCAGAAGTGCCAAGCAGATGATCCATCTCGGCCGCCTCCAGAGGTCCCCAGCCAATTCGCTTCACTCCATGTGACATCAAGAAACTGCTGAAGGCACTGGATGCTGCAAAGGCTATGGACCCTTTGCTCCACAACTTACCACGCCCCTAGCCAAGCTGTTCCAGTACAGTTACAACACTGGCATCTACCCAACTATGTGAAAAATTGCCCAGGTGTGTCCTGTACACAAAAAGCAGGACAAATCCAACCCGGCCAATTACCACCCCATCAGTCTACTGTCAATCATCAGTAAAGTAATGGAAGGGGTCATCAACAGTGCTATCGAGCGGCATTTGCTTAGCAATAACCTGCTCACTGGTGCCCAGTTTGGGTTCCGCCAGGGCCACTCAGCTCCTGACCTCATTACAGCCTTGATTCAAACATGGACAAAAGAGCTGAAGTCCCAAGGTTAGGTGATAGTGACTGGCCTTGACATCAAGGCTGCATTTGACCGAATGTGGCATCAAAGAGCCCTAGCAAAACTGGAGTCATTGGGAATCAGGGGGAGAACTCTTCACTGGTTAAAGTCATACCTAGCACAAAGGTAGATGGTTTTGGTTGTTGGAGGTCAGTCATCTCAGCTCCAGGACATCACTGCAGGAGTTCCTCAGGGTAGTGTCCTCATCCCAACCATCTTCAGCTGCTTCATCAATGACCTTTCTTCCATCATAAGGTCAGAAGTGGGGATATTCGCTGATGATTGCACAATTTTCAGCACCATTCGCGACTCCTCAGGTACTGAAGCACCCCATGTCCAAATGCAGCAAGGCCTGGACAATATCCAGGCTTGGGCTGACAAGTGGCAAGAAACACTCACGCCACACAAGTACCAGGCAATGACCATTTCCAACAAGAGAGAATTTAACCATCGCCCCTTGACATTCAATGGCAATACCATCGCTGAATCCCCCACTATCAACATCCTGGGGGTTACCATTGACCAGAAACTGAACTGAACTAGCCATATCAATACTGTGGCTACAAGAGCAGGTCAGAGGCTAGGAATCGTGTGACAAGTAACTCATCTCCTGGCTTCCCAAAGCCTGTCCACCACCGACAAGGCACAAGTCAGGAGTGTAATGGAATACTCCCCACTTGCCTGGATGAGTGCAGCTTCCACAACACTCAAGAAGCTTGACACCATCCAGGACAAAGCAGCCTGCTTGATTGGCACCATATCCACAAACAGTAGCAGCAGTGTGTACCATCTACAAGATGCACTGCAGGTATTAACCAAAGCTCCTTACAGCACCTTCCAAACCCACGGCCATTACCGTCTAAAAGGCCAAGGACACCAGATAGATGGGAACACCACCACCTGGAAGTTCCCCTCCAAGTCACTCGCCATCCTGACTTGGAAATATATCGCCATTCCTTCACTGTCACTGGATCAAAATCCTGGGACTCTCTTCCTAACAGCACTGTGGGTGTACCTATACCACATTGACTGCAGGTTCAAGAAGGCAGCTCACCACCATCTTCTCAAGGGCAACTAGGGATGGGCAATAAATGCTGGTTCAGCCAGTGAATCCCACGTCCCGTGAATTAATTAAAAAAATATATTCTTACAATTACCACCAAAAGTGTGAAAGGTGACAGTTACAAAGCTGCAAATGCACTTTCTTGACACAAGCCACATTTGCAAGGAACAAAATTTACAATTCTACTGCAGGCCACCTTCATAGTTCAAAGGGATGTGGCACAAACATTTCACAGGCTCATCGGTACTTTGTTAACAACAACAGCACTAAGCCCTAAGCTCTGGAATTCCTTCCCTAAGCCTCACTATATCTCTATCCATAAAACATGCCTCATTAACCAGGCTTTTGGTCATCTGAGCTAATGTCTCCTTATGTGGCTCGATGTCAAATTGTGTTTGATAATGCTCCTGTGAAGCACCTTGGGATGTTTTATTGCATTAAAGGTGTTAACTAAATGCAAGTAGCTGTACTTATATTGAAAGTTATGGGGTTAATCTAAGAGCATAAGAAACAGGAGCAGGAGCAGGACATTCAGCCCTTCAATCCTGTTCCACTATTCAATAAAATCATGGCTGATTGTCGACCTCAATTCCACTTTCCCTGAATATGCCTATATCACTTAATTCTCTTTGTATCCAAAAAATCTATTGATCTAAATCCTGATTATAATCCATCCAGAGCCCTCTGAAGTAGAGAACTCCAAAGATTCAAAACCTTTTGAGTGAAGAAATTTCTCCACATCTCAGATGGGGAGATGGTGGCGTTGTGATGATGTTGCTGGGCGAATGCTCTGGGCTCATGGGTTCAAATGCCAGCTGGTGGAATTTAAATTAATAAATCTGGAATATAAAGCTAGTATCATTGTCGTAAAAACCCATCTGGTTCACTAATGCCCTCCTTCAGGGGAGGAAATCTGCCATCCTTACCTGGTCTGGCCTACATGTGACTCCAGACCTACAACAATGTGGTTGACTCTCAACTGTTCTCCAAAATGGCCTAGCAAGACATTCTTATCAAGGGCAATTAGGGATGGGGAACAAATGCTGGCCTTGTCACTGACACCCACATCTCACGAAAGAATTAAAAAAAATAAATGGATAACACCTTATTCTGAGACTGTGACCTCTGGGTCAAGACTCCCCCAGCCAGTGAAAACATCCTCACAACAACTACCCTATCAGGTAACTGGTAATGGTAATTAGCCGTACTTCACAGGCATCTCTCTCCATTCAAGAGAGACAATTGGTTATACAGCTTGAAGGGCACCACTCCACACCAAGCGTGGGCGAAGGCAGGCATCCATGAACTACCATAGCGAGTATGAGGATTGAAGCTGTACAATTGACATCATTCTGCATCACATGCTAGCCATCTAGCCAACTGAGCTAACTGACCCCATACCCTATGAAGCCCCTTAAGAATTTTATATGTTTCAAAGAGTCACCTTTCATTGTTCTATTTCAGGAAATATAGATAGTCTACTCAATCTCTCCACATAGCACGATCGTCTCATCCTGGGAACAAGTCCAGTGATAATCAGTTACATTCCCTACAAGTCTAGTAGATCCTTCCTTAGATAAGGAGACTAAAATTGTACACAGTACTCTAGGTGTGGTCTCACCAAGGCCCTAATCCACTGAAGTAAGACATTTTTTCTCTTAAACAATTTCTTCATTACAAAAACTAAGTTTTCCTAATTGCTTGCTATACCTGCATGTAAACTTTCACTGATTCATGTACAAGGACGCCAAGGTCTTTCTGAACCAACACTTTCCAGCAATGTTCCCACTAAGGTGGACGGCTGTATAGCAACCCAAAAGCTCCCGTGCAGGCCACACACAAAGTCAGCCTCTTTAAGTGGCAGCGCAAAAAAATTTCAAGGGGCCACACACTTAAACAAATCAACACACACTCCAAAACTTAGAGGGTACGTTGCTTCCCAGTCTCTCACCACTTTAAAAATGTTCTGCTTTCCTGTTTTACCTTCCAAAATAGACAACTTCACACTTCCCCACATTATATTCCATCTGTCATGTTCTTGTCCACTCATCCACTTCAACCAACTTTTATCTATTCCAGTGTCTTTGCATCTCCTCATAGCCTACTTTCCCACCTAATTGTTTTATCGTCAGCAATTTTGGATAATTACACTAAGTCCCCTCATCTAAGTCATTGATATAAGTTGTAAAAATATGGGGACCCAGCACAGAGCCTTCTGATAGGCAGCCTGCCAACCCAAAAATGACCCATTTATTCCTGTTTTTTTGTTTTCTGCTGTTAACCAATCTTCAATCCATAACAATATATTACCTTCAATCCCATAAACCCTAATTTTGTGTAATAACCTCCTGGCGGGCATTTTATCAAATGCTCTTCAGAAATTCAAATATGAATGGGAGGATCTGAGGTCCAATGTGTGGGGGGAGGGGGAGGGGGCGGGGGTTGTCAGGGGCTTGTCAGAAGTCAAGGGGTGGAAGGATCGGAGGTCGGGGTAGGGGAGGATCGGAGATCAAGGTTGGGTGGATGGGCAGAAGTCCCATGTGAGGGGGTCAGGAGTGTGGGGGAGTCTCGTGGATGTGGCAGCAGGTCCCGTGGGGTTAGTCCTGGGTTTTTACAATAATTACCCAGACGTTAGAAGAGGTTTTAATTCTAACTTTTTCTGAGTGACTAGTGGTGTAACCCTGGCGGAACCATCTAAAGTTAGTGATTTAAATCGTGTTTTTGGATGGTTCCCAGTGCAGCACGATTGTCCAGAGGAAGTGTGCATTTCTGGGCAATTGCCATGCAAACCCTTACCTGGGAACATCCGAGAGGGGTTCCCCAGCGCATCTTTGGGGTACCCCACAAATCCGACGCTGGGCAGCTCGGAAGTTACGGCCTAATATGTTTTTCTGTCTCTTGCTGGTTAACTCCCATTCTATTTTCTCTTTTTTTTAATCATTTTCTTGGATCTTCCTTTGCTGAATTCTAAAATCCTCCCAATCTTCAGCCTAAGCTGTACTTAGATTTCCAGAAGGCATTTGACAAGTGTCACATCAAAGGTTACTACGTAAAATAAGAGTTCATGGTGTAGGGGGTAATATATTCGCATGGATAGAGGGTTGGTTAGCTGTGTCATTTTCAGGTTGGCAAAATGTGACAAGTGGGGTGCCACATGGATCAGTGCTGGGGCCTCAACTATTTACAATTTATATCCATGATTTGGATGAAAGCACAGAGTGTATGGTCGCTAAATTTACTAATGACATAATGATAGATAGGAAAGTAAGTTGTGAAGAGGATATAAGGAGTCTGCAAAGGGATATAGATAGGTTAAGTGTGTGGGCAAAAATTTGGCAGATGGAGTGTAATGTGGGAAAATGTGAACTTGTCCACTTTGGCAGGAAGAATAGACAAGCAGCATATTATTTAAATGGAGAGTGCTCTATGGTGCATGCTTTCATGCTGTCTACCGTGAAAACTTATGAATGGGCCCAAAGCCATCACTTTCAGCCCTAGAAAGTGCCCAGTCTTGTCCCTTCCACTGTGTGCAACAGGCAAGGTGTGGACCGTACCAAACCAGCCCATGCTTGCCTTGCAAAACTCAAAACACAGAGTCCAACATTATATGTGATTCCACAACTGGGTAACATTTGCTAAGTAATCCTCAGTGTGCTAAGAATTATGCTGACAACCAGTTTAAGATCGTCAGTCAGGCTCGCAGTGTGTCACATTTGGAGGTACTGGAAGATACATATATTAATACACAGAGCCCTGTTCTTTGTAGGCAGAAAGAACATGTACACACATTGTGCCTGTTTCAGCTAAACAAAATAAGTGACAGCCATGTACTGGTTCATTCCCCAGGGCAATGTCTTGACCAATCATAGTCAAGCTGCCTGGTTTAAATTTCAACAATGCTTGACAGTTAACTGTCAGTCGCCAACAACTGGTGCATTCTCCATGGCAATGCATCTACCAGAGTCCACTTGCCAACCAATCAGCACTGTCTTTTTCATACAGTATAAATATGTTGTTTCCCCGACGTCAGTATTTTCTTGCGAATTGTCCTGATGAGTGCAAAACGAAAAGCTTCGCCAAAAAATGTCTCTTTTTTCAGCAATACTCAGGTTCTGTACTACCAAAGGACTATCAGCCCTCATAGCTGTGTTTTATTCAGATTGAAGACCCCTGTTATGTGACTATATCACTTTCAATTAAATTTAAAATTCTCATATCATAATCACCTTTCCTTAGAGGCTTCTTCAGTACAAGGTTATTAAATTAACCATTTCTCATTCCAGAATACTAGATCTAAAACAGATTGTTCTCCCTTGGTTCCTCAACATACTGACTATCTTGCATATAGACTAGCTTGTATATAAAATAAAAGATCTCTCTTTTAAGACAGAGGTGAGAAGAAATGTTTTCTCTCAGAGGGTTGTTAGTATGTGGAATTCTCTTCCCCAGAAAGCAGTGGAGGTGAGTCATTGAATTTATTCAAGGCAGATTTTTGATAGACAAGAGAGTCAAGGGTTATGGCAGCCAGACAGGAAAGTGGAGTTGAGATCACAACCAGGTCGGCCATGATCTGATTGAATGGTGGAGATGTCTCGAAAAGCCAAATGGCCTCCTCCTATATTCCATGTACTCGCCCTCCACACTATTACTGCAAACTTGGTTTGATCAGTCTTTATGAAAATTAAAGTTCCTTATGATTACCATATGACCCTTGTGACATGCATTTCTAATTTCCTGATTGCAATACTCTACCCAACACTACAACTGTTGTTAGTGGCCCTATAAATTAGTCCCACCAGTGTTTTCTGGCCTCTGCTGCTTTTTAGCTCCACCCAAACTGATTCTGCATCTTGATTTGCCAAGCAAAAATATTTTCTCTCTACTTCCTTTATCCCAGCCTTTATTATTAGGGCTAACCCCACCTTATCCTTTTCCATTCTGTCTCTGTCTTCTAAAAGTCAAGTAGCCCGGAATATTTAGTTCCCATCTTTGGTCACTCTGCAGCCATTTCTTTGTAACAACTGGGTTGTTGAAGGGTCATGAGGACTCGAAACGTCAACTTTGTTCTTCTCCGCCGATGCTGCCAGACCTGCTGAGTTTTTCCAGGTATTTCTGTTTTTGTCTTTGTAACAGCTATTAGGTCAAATCCATTAACTTCGCTATTAGTTCAACTATTTTGTTGTGAATGTTTCACGCATTTGGATATAACGCCTTTAGCTTTATCTTTTTTACTGATGGCACTTTGAAGCCCTTTGAAGCTGAAGGCTTGTAGAAAGGACAGAGCATATCGGGAATGGTGTATTCACAATCATCTATGTATTTTTTTCTACTGTTCTCCCAGATGATATGGAACCTTGTAAGTCGCGGATTTGATATCAAAGTGCTCGCTGGAGCTTAGAGATATCTGGTTTCACAAGAGGATTTCCATGCAGCTCAAGCTTGTTGTTTACATAATGTCCAACCTTAATAAATTCTTGACCTCTGTAAGCACAGGTTAATAGAAAAGCAGCTACTTCCACAACAGGGATAAGTGCCTGATTGTTTTCACAATCTCAAACCTCTCACTTTAATTACTGACATGTTTTTGGTTGGCAGTCATCTATTAATAATTGCAGGTCTCGTTTCTGACTTTTTAAAAACGTACTTCATCTGGGTTTTTGTTTCATGCTAACCTAAGACTCAGCAACACGCCCAATACTACATTGTGTACAAGCGATAGATTTTTTTCTGTTTACAAAATTCCAACCTTTGAGAATTGTGAATGACTCTGAAGCATCCTCATTATCTTGGAAGCAGATGGACCAGTACAAAAATACAACAAAAGAATGAATACCACATTTCAAATCATGCACATTATGTATTTATGCAAATATTCAAAGATGAGATGGCAGCTTTGAGTAAACCAAGCAGAGACTGAACAAATGCCGATGTTGATCACACTTTTGTTTTACTCATTCTCGGGATGTAGGCTTCACTGACAATTTATTTCTCATCTCGAGTTGCCCTGAGACAGTGTTAGTGGGCTGCCTTCTGGTAGCAGTTTGATAAAACTGAGGGGCTTGCTAGGTCACAAAAGAGGTTAGTTAAATCTCAGTTATGTTGGTGTAGGACTGGAGTCACATATAGACCAGACTGGGCAAGGACAGCCGGTTTCCTTCTATGAAAGGAGCATCAGTAAACCAGTTGGGTTATTAACAACAATTCAAACACTTTATGGTCACTATTAATATTGGCAGGATTTTAAAATTGAATTCAATTGCTCAGGCTGTCAGGGTGGAATTGTGAAGTCACATTGTCTCATTGTTAGTACAAGCCTTTGGATTACTAGGCCAGTAATATAAATATTTTCTTAAACTGCATCAGTGATTTGTTTTTGTTGGAACATTCTGAGGTTATGAAAGGAGCTATTTAAATATAAGCCTTTCTTCATTAATAGGTCAGTCTTACTTTTTTAATAAGACCAAAATCGCACAGATTAATCGGCACCTTTCCTTTCCAAAAGTTTCACCTGTCTCTGCTAGGGATTACTTTCACATAATGAGAAACACATACATTCTGAAACTAATTACTTTTAAATGCTACCTCACAAAACCTCTCAACTGGGGGATGCAAAGCAAAGGCTCCAACAAGAAAAGAGAGACTTGCATTTATATGGTGCCTTTCACGACCACCAAATGTCTCTAAGTGCTTTTACAGCCAATGAAATACTATTGAAGTGGAGTTATCATTGTAGGAAATGTGGCAGTCAATTCGCACACAGCCAGCTCCCACAAACAGCCATGCAATAATGGCCAGGTAATCTGTTTTTGTGGTGTTGAGCGAAGGATAAATATTAGCTAGAGCAGCAGGAGAACTCCCCTGTTCTTCAGAATAGCACCATGGGATATATTACCTGAGAGGACAGATATGGCCTCAGTTTAAAATCTCATTTGAAAAATGGCACCTCTGAC
This sequence comes from Cetorhinus maximus, assembly GCF_964194155.1. Taxonomy (NCBI): domain Eukaryota; kingdom Metazoa; phylum Chordata; class Chondrichthyes; order Lamniformes; family Cetorhinidae; genus Cetorhinus; species Cetorhinus maximus. The sequence goes on along the minus strand of NC_135885.1, from coordinate 13,830,045 downwards.
ATTGCAGCACTGACACAGCCTTGATCTTTGCGCTCAAGCCCCTGGAGTGGAACTTGAACCCAGAACCTTGTGGCTTAGAGGTGAGAGTGCTACTGAGACAAGGCTGACATCTACTTAGGGGATATTCATGCTTGGCTAGGACATCATATCTAGAATCTTAGAATCATGCAGAACATAGGGAGGCCATTTGGCCCATCATGTCTGTTCTGACTCTTGGAGAGGACTATCTAACAGTCAGTGAGGAGGCACCGAGGTACATTCGAGGAAATTAATCTGAACTGCAAACGACCTCTCTACCATGGTTTCTCGATCCCAGCATAGCTAAATATGCAAGCTTATAACATTTATTTTTTAACTTTGGCACTTGTTTGTTTTTATGTTTCTCTTTTATTTATCCCTGCAATTGTGCGCAGGGAAAGACAGCAGCATGGGCAAAGTGGCAAAATACTAGGACTCGAGATGAGCAGCCAATAGTACAGGCAAGCAGCATTAGGATTCAGGTAGTTAGGTAACATTAGCAGGAGCAGCGTATCTGACCACAACACACAGTCTGAAGCCTGTCTGCTTCCCAACTGATCACTTCCACACAGTGGCACAGATAAGTGAAGGGAGGCACTTTATTAATAACAAAATATTGCGGATGCTGCAAACCTGAAATCTAAACAGAAAATGTTGGAAACATTCAGTGAGTCGGGCAACATCTGTGGAGGAAGAGAATTAACATTTCAGGTCAATGGCCTTTCCTCAGAATTCTATTTTTATTTCAGATTTCCAGTGCGCGCAGTATTTTGCCTTAGTATTAGTGTCTAAATCACTGCCGCTTCTCTTCCAGTAATTCCCACCTTGAAGAAGCTCTGCTCTTCTCCACAACTGGATTTCTGTTTTGTCTCCTTTGCCTTTATCATCATCAGCATTGCTAACTATTAACGACAGGTTCTCACCTCTGAAAAACCAACCCCGTCAGCGGAAATAGTGGGGTAGCTGGATCTCTGAAAAGGAAATTAACCAATGCTGCCTGATTTTAGAGGAGCATTGCTGCCCCACCCAGGCATCAGTGTGCTCTGCCAGCAGGCTTTTCAAAGGCGATCACATTTCATCGATGGCAGTCACCGAGTTCTGAAACGAGGAGGATCAGTTAGGCAGGAGACAACTACAGACAATCTGGTGGCAAGTAGGACTCAGTCAACAGGGTTGGGCACCTGTCGTCATGAGAGAGAAGTTAACATCAAGGTTGTCAGGGCGATTTTCAGCTCGCCACCCAGCATCAAATTGGCATTGTGGAAGCTGTTCATTTCAAATCACAGAAACGAAAATAGTCTGCTTTCTTTAATGGGCAAGCTGCTGACTCTTATGCCGAAGGGGCAAGTTAAAATCAACCCCATCTCTTCCCTCCATGATTTTTGCAACGATCTTCAGCCAGAAGTGCCGAGTGGATGATCCATTTCGGCCTCCTCCGGAATTCCCCAGCATCACAGATGTCAGTCTTCAGCCAATTTGATTCACTCCACGTGATATCAAGAAACGGCTGAGGGCACAGGACACTACAAAGGCTATGGCCCGTGACAACATTACAGCAATAGTACTGAAGACATATGTTCCAGAACAGCTACACCCCTAGCCAAGCTGTCCCAGTGTAGCTAAAACACTGGGATCTACCCGGCAATATGGAAAGCTGCCCAGGTATGTCCTGTCCATAAAAAGCAGGGCAAATCCAACACAGCCAATTACCGCCCCATCTGTCTACTCTCCATCGTCAGCAAAGTGATGGAAAGTGGGGGGAGGTGGTGATGTAGTGGTATTGTCACTGGACTGGTAATCCAGAGACCCAGGGTAATGATCTGGGGATCCTGGTTTGAATCCCACCACGGCAGATGGTGGAATTTGAATTCAATAAAAATCTGGAATTAGAAGTCTGATGATGACCATGAAACCATTGTTGATTTTTGTAAAAACCGACCTGGTTCACTTATGCCCTTTAGGGAAGGAAATCTGCTGCCCTTACCTGGTCTGGTCTGGCCTACAGATCCACAATAATGTGGTTGACTCTTAAAATGCTCTCTGAACAAGGGCAATTAGGGATGAACAATAAATGCTGGCCTAGCCAGCAACGCCCACATCTTGTGAACGAATGAAAAAAAATGCTATTAAGTGGCACTTATTCAGAAACAACCTGCTCACTGATGCTCAGTTTGGGTTTGGCCAAGGCCACTCAGCTCCTGACCTGACCTCATTACAGCCCTAGTCCAAACATGGACAAAAGAGCTGAACTCAGGAGGTGAGGTGAAAATGACTGTCCTTGACATCAAGGCAGCATTTTGACTCAGTGTGGCATCAAGGAGCCCTGTCAAAGCTGGAGTCAATGAGAATCGGGGAAAATTCTCCACTGGTTAAAGTCATACCTAGCACAAAGGGAGCTAGTTGTGGTTGTTGGAGGTCAATCATCTCTGTCGCAGGACATCACTATAGGAGTTACTCAGGGTAGGGTCCTAGGCTCAACAATCTTCAGCTGCTTCATCAATGACCTTCGCCTCCATCATAAGGTCAGAAGTCAGGATGTTCACTGATGATTGCACAATGTTCAGCACCATTTGCGACTCCTCAGACACTGAAGCAGTCCGTGCCCACATGCAGAAAGGCCTGCACAATATTCAGGCTTGGGCTGTTAAGTAGCAAGTAACATTCGTGCCACACAAGTGTCAGGCAATGACCATCTCCAACAAGAGAAAATCCAATAATCTCCCCTTAACCCCTTAACATTCAATGGCATTACCATCACTGAATCCCCCACTATCAACATCCTGGGTTACCACTGACCAGAAACTGAACTGGACTACTGTGGCTAAAAGAGCAGGTCAGAGGCTGGAAACTACTCACCTCCTGAAACCCCAGAGACTGTCCACCATCTACAAGGCACAAGTCAGGAGCGTGATGGAATACTTTCCACTTGCCTGAATGAGTGCACCTCCCACAACACTCAAGAAGCTCGACACCATCCAGGAGAAAGCAGTCCGCTTGATTGGCAGCCCATCCACCGCCTCAAACATCCACTTCCTGCGCCACCGATGCACAGTAGCAGCAGTGTGTACCATCTACAAGATGCACTGCAGAAACTTAACCAAGGCTCCTTCGACAGCACCTTTCAAACCCCAACCTCTGCCACCTAGAAGGACAAGGGCAGCAGATACATAGGAACACCACCACCTGCAAGTTCCCCTCCAAGCCACACACTATCCTGACTTGGAAATATACTGCCATTCCTTCACTGTTGCTGGGTCGAAATCACGGAATTCCCTCCCTAACAGCCCTGTGAGTGTACCTACGTAACATGGACTGCAGCAGTTCAAGAAGGCAGCTCACCGCCACCTTCTCAAGGGCAATTAGGGGTGGGCAATAAAAGTGATGGCCTAGCCAGTGACACCCATGTCCCATAAAAGAATAAACAAAAGAGGCAGACCTCATTGAACTGATACACCATTTGTGGACTATGATGAAGTCCATCAATAAACTTTAATTTAAAATGTAAAATTAATACAAGATAATTTTGCACAACGTTACTAGCTAATCAAGGGGATGAGTAATCAGACCTATAGCTTTGCTATCTGCATTAAAAATGTTTTTTATTTCCTTCCATTATGTGTTCGACACTGAAAAGGCAGCATTACGGCACCTCTCTAGAGCAATCAGAGGCAAGCAAGCACTGTGGGATAGGTCTAGCATTGGCCAGGCTGGGTACAAATAGCAGGTTCCCTTCCCTGAAAGGACATTGGTGAACCAGTTGAGTTTTGTTTCAATCTGACAAACCATCACCATCAATCACTTCTAAAATCACCCTACGCATGCTAACCTTCTGTATACCCAGTTCCCCTGGACTGAGTTGCGTGGTCCGTGCAAAGTTCCCAAAACTCTAAGATTGCCTCCAATTTTCTACAGCTCTAAACTTTTTCCAAAGTATTGCACAAGGCATAAAGAATTCAGTGAGTTTTCTCTTATTCGGAGATCAGTAGCACACTGGGAGGCTATCTTGAATTATGCATTCTAATTCTAACATGGATTCCCTTGATGGCGACTTTGATCCAAACACTTCCAGCAACTTCAGAAAATCTGCAAACGGGAGTGACAGATGCATCAATCCCCCATAGAGATGAAAAGCCAGGCAAATCGGAGCCTATAAATATTTAGAGCCATTCTCTTTAGGGAAATGATCTTGACATAATGAGATAGCTCTTATGTTGATAGCAATCATATACAATTTGGGTTCATCAAAAATCCTTTAAATAAATTAGTGTTCCCTTTATGCCCCTTCGTTCCAAGATATAAATTTAAAAGAGAGAATTCATACTTGGGTGGAGAGCCTGATACTCTCAGAGGGGTCCGGTAGATACAACAACTTGTATTTATATTGTGCTTTCAATGTAATGAAACATCTGAAGGCGCTTCATTGGAGCATTACAAAAAATTTGGCATTGCAGCACGTAAGGTGATGTTAGGGCATATGGTCAAAAGGGATAGTTTTTATGAGGCATAAAAAGGAGGAGAAAGAAGCAGAAAGGTTGTTATGATCTCCGAAAGGAAACCATTAACCAAATTTACCAAATGTCCCCCCAAAGAAGAAATTACCAACAAGATATCACTTTTTGCAACTTTTACTTTAGCACAAATCAGAACCAACAGAAATTAAGTATGATAAAAACAAAAAACTACTGCGGATGCTGGAAATCCAAAAAATTAAGTATGAATTAACAGGCAAATGATACTTCAAATAAAAAGGTAAATTTCACTTTGAATAATCGATACAACAAAGGTATGTCTTGCACAACCACAAGCATTTGCATCACTGCCCACAGACATGTGGCACTACGTAGCTACACAGTTCCACAAAATGCTGTTCTTTATTCACGCAGAGTAGGTCAGGAGTACTATCCAACAACAGCTTTCACCTCAGTACAATTATCACCAGCAAGGCACACCTCTCTTTCTCTGGTCACCACAGTCCTGATGGTGTAGCTTTCCAGAGTTCATTTTCAACCACCCTGGTTCACTGTTTGGCCACTTCTGGGAAAATACTCTTTAGCACCTCCAAGCTTTTCACACAGCTTTCCAGGTTTTACACCTTCTTAGCTAGCTCGCATAGTGACTCCAAGAGATCCTTACATTCTGCCAAACAGAAAAATCTAACTGCTTCCTAGTGCCACAGCCATTCTGGCGCGACAATATTGTGACTCTTTTTAAAAAACTATATTTTTAAAAGACTTTAAAAGACTGAAATTCAAGGTGGCTTCCGAAGACGAGCAGATGCTTTTGAGGAATAGAAAACATTATCTCATCTCCAGAGAGAACAAAGTGGACCCTCTTTCTGATATTGACTCAATGTTTGTCAGACCAGAAGATAAATGAAACCCCACTGACACCTTCATTGTAAAAATGCAAATTTTCCTTTTCAAATGCAAAATGCTACTGAAACAACAGGTTGCAGAAGAATCCAGCTGCTTAATGGGATTACCATAATACCTTAGATAAAGGCAAAATACTGCGGATGCTGAAAATCTGAAACAAAAACAAAAAAGGCTGGAAAAACGTTTCAAGACGTTGACTGTGTTCCTCTCCGCAGATGCTGTCAGACCTGCTGAGTTTTTCTAGCTATTTTTGTTTTTGTTACCATAATACCTTATTTGGACCAAGACACGAAATTTCATGTGAGGTCATGTGAGGTCACGTGATGGAGCAGCCCTCATTGCTCCTTGCTGATAGATATAAACAGTAGATCAAACTGATTTTTGAGAGTCTTCAGAGACTTGAAGACCAACTTCCCTCAGAAAGAGTCCTGCAATGAGCCATCCGCCGCACCTCCAGTCAGATTAGCAGCCTAAGTGTATACCTGCAATACCTTGCAAGAGGAACAAGGACTCTCTTCGCTAACCTGTTCCCCCACTAAACTCACCTGAGTTCTTAAGCTCTGGCTGATCGACTACAAGAATCTTCGCGGCCACAGAGAAACCCCTGCTTTTCAAGATCTTCACTTCCAGCTGACACATCAGCTCAACCAAGAAACATTGGGCCCGCAACGAAACAGAGACAGAGTTCAATTCCATTTTTATAATTACTGTTTTAGCTTCAAGTATGTAGTTTTTGCATATGTGCTAGTGTGGAAGAGTTGTGTGAGTGAGGCACCAAGCTTCAAGTTTAACCTTCAGTGCAAGTGTGTGTGAGAAATAAAGTAACTTCCTTCATTTTTAATACAAAAAAGTTTGCTGCTGAGTTATTTAAATTAACTCAATCACTCCAAGTGTAAGAAAATATACACATCCATATACAAATATATTTGATCATGAGCAATAAAAGGTAAACCTTAGTGTCCGTGAGATTTGCTTCTTCTCCTCACAATAATTTGGTGTGCTCCTCATTCTCTGTCTGTCTGCTTTATCTTTGTGTGCGCATCTGTGCGCTGATCGCCTGTCCCCTCCTGCTCTCCTATCTTCTTTACAGCAATAGCTTCTTTATCTGACTTCTCTGTGTCAGGCCACACGGCTTTAGTATCTTAACTTGTTTCCTGTTGGTACTGCATCCAAATCAAGGGTCACGAGGTCACATGGACCAGTATTTCTTAATATCCGAGGAAATTACTATTGAAACTTATACAATTGATGCAAACTCTTTAAAGTCCCCTTCAAACATTCTTAGAAACAATTAAAGATTCCCTTGACATTTTAAAGAAGGCAGCGTTTCTTGACACCTCAACCACTAGATAGTGCAGTACCTGCACATGTGCGAAGGCAGTGTCATCGCCTGAAACGTCATTATCAGTGATGTATCAGGGAGCTGCCTGTAATAAAGATGGCGCTGCTGAACCATACACAGAGAAGCCAAAAAGCTCTGCATTGGTCAATTCCACTGGGCGCGCAGCTGAAAGTCAGTTGAAAAAATAACTCCATTAGATTCAAGGTTGTTATGGGAAAGGACAAGGATGGGCCAGAAATCAGAGTTCTAAATTGGGGGAAGGCCAATTTTAATAAGATCAGATATGATTTGGCCAGAGTGGACTGGGAGCAGCGACTTTTAGGTAAATCTGCGTCAGAGCAGTGGGACTCATTCAAGAAGGAAATAGAGAGGGTACAGGGTCAACATATTCCAGTAAAGACAAAGGATGGGACCAACAAATCCAAGGAACCCTGAATGTCGAGGGATATACAGGATTGGATAAAGAGAAAAAGGGAGGCTTATGGCAGATACCGAGGGCTCAAAACAGCGGAAGCCCTAGAGGAGTATAGAATGTGTAGGGGGGAACTTAGGCAATTAGGAGAGCAAAAAGGGGCATGAAAAAACATTGGCAGGTAAAATAAAGGAAAATCCAAAGTTACTTCACAAGTACATTAAGAGTAAGAGGATAACTAGGGAAAGAGTAGGGCCCATTAAGGACCATAGTGGTAATTTGCATGTGGAGCCTGAAGACGTAGGGAAGGTTCTAAATGAATACTTTGTGTTGGTGTTCACAGGTGAGATGGACGACATGGGTATGGAAATCAGGCAGAAGGACTGTGATATAATTAAATAAATTAGCATAGAAAGGGAGGAGGTTCCAAGTGATCTGACAGGCTTAAAAGTAGATAAATCTCCAGGCCTGGATGAAATGTATCCCCGGCTGTTAAGTGAGGCAAGGGAGGAGATAGCACGGGTGCTGGCAATAATTTTCAATACCTCTCTGGCCACAGGAGGGGTGCCAGAAGACTGGAGGACAGCCAATGTGGGACCATTATTCAAGAAGGGAGGAAGGGATAAACCAGGGAACTACAGGCCAGTCAGTCTAACCTCAGTGGTGGGGAAACTGCTGGAAAGAATTCTGAGGGACAGAATTAATCTACACTTGGAGAGGCAGGGATTAACCAAGGACAGTCAGCATGGTTTTGTTAAGGGGAGGTCATGTCTGACCAATTTGATTGAATTTTTCAAAGAGGTGACCAGGTGTGTAGATGAGGGCAATGCATTTGATGTAGTCTATGTGGATTTCAGCAAGGCTTTTGATAAGGTCCCGCATGGGAGACTGATAACCAAGGTAAGAGCCCATGGGATCCAAGGCAATTTGGCAAATTGGATCCAGAATTAGCTGAGTGGCAGGAAGCAGAGGGTGATGGTCGAGGGTTGTTTTTGTGACTGGATGCCTGTGTCCAGTGGGATTCCACAGGGATCAGTGTTGGGTCACTTGTTGTTTGTGGTATATATAAAAGATTTAGGCTTGAAATGTAGGAGGGTTGATCAGTAAGTTTACGGATGACGCAAAAATTGGCGGGGTGGTAAATAGTGAGGAGGATAGCCTTAGATTACAGGAGGATATAGACGGGCTGGTCAAATGGCTGATCAGTGGCAAATGGAATTTAATCTGGATAAGTGTGAGGTGATGCACTTGGACAGGACAAACAAGGCACAGGAATACACGATGAATGGCAGGACCCTGGGAAGTACTGAGGGTCAGAGGGACCTTGGTGTGCATGTCCACCGGTCCCTTAAGGTAGCGGCACAGGTAGATAAGGTGGTTAAGAAGGCACATGGGAAACTTGCCTTCATTAGCCAAGGCATAGAACATAAGAGCAGGGAGGTTATGCCGGAACTGTATAGAATGCTGGTTAGGTCACAGCTAGAGTATTGCGTGCAGTTCTGGAATCCGCATTATAGAAAGGATGTGATTACACAAGAGAGAGTGCAGAGGAGATTTACCAGGATGCTGCCTGGACTGGAGAGTTTTAGTTATGAAGAGAGATTGGATAGACTGGGGTTATTTTCCCTGGAGCAGAGGAGATTGAGGGGGGACATGATTGAGGTGTATAAAATTATGAGGGGCATAGATAGGATAGGCAGGAAGGAACTTTTCCCCTTGGTGGAGGGATCAATAACCAGGGGGCATAGATTTAAGGTAAGGGGCAGGAGGTTTAGAGGCGATGTGAGGAAGAATTTTTTCACCAAGAGGGTGGTAGGAGTCTGGAACTCACTGCCTGAAAGGGTGGTAGAGGCAGAAGCCCTCATAACATTTAACAAGTATTTGGATGTGCACTTGCGATGCCATGGCATACAAGGCTATGGGCCTAGTGCTGGAAAATGGGATTAGAACAGTTAGGTACTTATTTGACCAGTGCAGATTCGATGGGCCACAGGGCCTTCTTCTGTGCTGTAGACCTCTATGACTCTATGACTCTAAGTCAAAGGACACAACTTTTCTTTTATCCATTCATGGGATGACGGCTTCGCTGGCTAGGCCGGTATTTATTGCTCATCCCTCATTGCCCTTGAGAAGGTATTGGTGAGCTTCCTTCTTAAAACACTGCAGTCCATGTGGTGTAAATACACCCACAGTGCTGTTCGGGAGTTCCAGGATTTTGACTCAGCAACAGTGAAGAAACGGCGATATATTTCCAAGTCAGGATGGTGTGTGGATTGGAGGGGAACTTGCAGGTGGTGGTCTCCCCACATATCTGCTGCCCTTGTCCTTCTAAATGGTAGCGGTTGTGGGTTTGGAAGGTGATGTCTAAGGAGGCGTAGTGAGTTCCTGCAGTGAATCTTGTAGATGGTACACACTGCTGCCACTATGAGTCGGTGGTGGATGGAGTGAATGTTTGTGGATGGGGTGCCAATCAAGCGAGCTGATTTGTCCTGGATGGTGTCAAGCCTCTTGAATGTTGTTGGAGCTGCACTCATTCAGGCAAGCTGAGAGTATTCCATCACACTTCTGACTTGTGCCTTGTAGATGGTGGACAGGCTTTGGGGAATCAGGAGGTAAGTTACTTGCCACAGCATTCCGAGCCCCTGACCCACTTTCGTAGCCACAATATTTATATGGCTAGCCCAGTTCAGTTTTTGGTCAATGGTAACCCCCCCAGGATATTGACTTCTCCCCTACAAAATCATGCAAGTGCTCACGAACAAACTGAATATAACCTTTATATGATGCAAACATTGGAATTAGCCTTCAGAAAGATACACTAGATCCAGCTTTCACACATAGTGCTACAGGACAATCTTAGCTTAGGCTTCACTCCTAAACTGCAAACACTCGACATGGTCCAGCATTATCAATACCAAATAATCGAAGCAGTGAGATGGTCTGACCATCGCATACCAGACCAGTTTCTATAGAAGACAGAACGATGAATAGCTGTGCTTGACATTTTCAAAAGCTGAACTTTCTTTAAATCTGATGCACTTGCTTCTCTGCGCAGAGAGAGGATGGAGCCCAGACTCAAAATAGCAAACTGTGTTCAGAATTTACCACCGCCCTGTCAAAGATAACCACGGGAGATGCATAGGGTTGACCAGTGCGGTGATCTAGGAGCTGTCAAATCCTATGAAGAACTTGTCATAGGTTCAACATGCTCAAAGGAAGAAAACTACTGAAACTGATATCACCAACAACGGACCTTTCACAATTCAGAAGAAATATCTCATAAGTTTCAAATTCTGTTTCAGGGAGATGTTTGTGGTTGAAAATATGTGCAATTTCCAGTAGCGTTGGAGTTATATATCACAAACCACTCAGAGGGCAGGAGGGAAGGTCAGCACAGCATTTCTGCTGCTCGTTAAGAATTAATACTTAATTAATTCTTGTCTCAGTGACACAGTTTAAAAATAAGGGGTCTCCCATTTAAGATGGCAATGAGGAGAATTTTTTTCTCTCAGTAGATCATTAGTCTATGGAATTTCCTTCCCCAGAGAGCAGCGGGGGCAGGGTCATTGAATATTTTTAAGGCTGACTTAGATTTTTGACTGACAAGGGAGTCAAATGGTATAGGGGGTAGACAGGAAAGTAGAGGCCACAATAAGGTCAGCCATGATCATATCAAATGCTCAAGGAGCCGAATGGCCCACTCCTAATTCATATGTTCATAGTTGACAAATAAAGAGTGAACATCAACATGCAGTGAAGCCATAAAGGAATTGCAAATGAACTTTAAAATTTTGATACATGTTGAGCACAAAGGTATCCTCTCCCTCAAAAATACAAATTGATTATGAATGAGTTATCCCGTTTTTAAAAATAAATCCTCCTTTTTATTTGCTAGAAGATATTAAAAATCACACACAGAAGAGGGTAGCTGCAGCAGCACACATACTCAGAACCACGAATAGCCACTCTTTCGTGGCTGCAACTACATGAATTCATTAGGGCCACAGACATGGAGTCAGTACTACTGGTGCACTTCATGCACCAAGTGTGAAAGCTGAATCCAGTGCATCTTTGTGAAGGCTACTCATTCAAGTATATGCATCACATAAGGGTTGTATTCAATTTGTTCCATTATTTTGTAGGTGAGAAGTATGGTGTTCCTTTGACTTCTGCTCTTTTTCATTTCTGACAAATTTCATCCCTGCCGCAGATTAATTTTAAAGGTTTCACTTGTGTGCCGGGAGGAGCTCTGCACACGTGTTCAATTATATATATTTGTAGAGCTTCCCTTTGCTGGACTACTGTCAGTATAACTCATTGCTCCTGGCTCACACTGTTCTAAAGCAGAATAGAACTGTTGACTGTGGTGTGAGATGGAATATCGCTATTCCAGTGGAAAGGAGGGAAAGGAGGTCACCACTGTTTAGGTGCTGCAGCTTAAAGAGGAGGGGAGAGCTTAGCTCACCACCAACACCTTTCTAAAGCGCAATTAGGGATAGATAGTAAGTGCTGGCCTTCCAGCGATGTCCACAACCCATGAAGAAGAAAAAAGCTACAATTTCTTTCCATAAACACTGCTGGCAAAGAAGCTGTTTAAACGATGTCACCGATATTCTCTTAGCAGCTGGAGAAAGATCACACTGCAGCCAATACTAAGTAATTTATTATTGTGCCAAAAGAATTCCAATGTGCCAACCTTAAGCATCTTAAATGACATTGATGCATGTGTAACCATCAGTACCGGCCATCACCCTGTAACCAGCAGAGGATTCTTCCCTAATCAACAATGCTCTCTACATCTACAATCACAAAAGCAGATAAACTGGATATTTACCTCTTTTCTTAATGGTAAACCTTTGCTGTGCACTACCTAGCTGCAACATCAGCTACCCCAGCACTTCAAAAGTAATTTGCTGTTTCTGAAGCGCTTTGGAGTGGTCTGAGGTTGTGCTAGTTGGCTATAGAAATTTTCCAGCACGATGCTAAACAATCAAGCTGAAATATTTTTCAGCTCAAGGAATTTTACATGAACTGATTTTTAAAGTTTGCTCTCAGGATGTGGGGCCTGCAAGGCCGATATTTATTGTCCATTGACATTTGTCCTTGATACTGAGTGGCATTATATGGTACTTCAGAGGGCATTTAAAAAGACATGTTGATCCGGAATTGGAGTCATATGCAGGACAAACTGAGTTAAGCTTCCTTCCCTAAAAGAACACCAGTGAACCAGTTGGGCGTTCAGAAAAATACAAAAGCTTCATGGCCGCGTTTTATTTCCAGGTTTTGTTAAACTGAGTTCAAATTCTCAAATTGCCATTGTGGGATTTGAACCCCGAAGCCATCAGTTCAGTTTTCTGGATCTGGCGTGCCTGCGCATCAGTTCATGGAAGATGTCTACTCAGGGTCATGGGTTTTTGCCATGGGTCTTCATGTGACTGAACAGGCCGATTCTCAACCTGCAGATCTTTGGGCACATGAGGCAGGACGTCCCACGAGATGGCGGGATCCAGAACGCGGGATTTGCTTCCTTTTCCTTCCTTTTCTGCCACCAATCTACCTCATCATTAAGACGTTGGGACTCTCAAGAGTGGTGCAGCTTGATAGACAAGTAGTCACCATTCTGAATGCTTAGTAGCAAGCTCCTCCCTGTCATTCATTTCAATGCTGCCATGCTACAAGGAGAGCTTCAGGGTGTCTTTGATACGCTTTCTTTGTCCTCCCCGGAACACTGGCCATTTGAGAGTTGCAAGAAAAGGACCGCACGGGGGAGATGGTTTTTGGCCATTTGGTCACAGTGTCCAGTCCACCAAAGTTGATTTTTTAGGAGATTACTAGTCCAGTGACATATCACTACACTAGTGCACTCAAGTTAAATGTGCAAAGAAACAAACAGTGCCTTCCAAAACCAATGCAAATCAGTCCTCTGTAGAATCACTCAGGAAGTCCTTTAGGGAAGGAAATCTGCTATCTGTCAATCTGATGAAAGGTCACAACTTGAAACTATAATTCTGTTTCTCTCTCCACAAATGCTGCCAGACCTGAGTATTTCCAACATTTTCTAATTTTATTTCAAATTTCCATCATCTGCAGTATTTTGCTTTTGAATCAGTTGTCTTCACCTGGTCAGACCTAAACATTACTTCAGATCCGCAGCAGTGTGACTGACTCTTAACTGCCCTTTGGAATGGCCAAGCAAGCCACTCAGTTGTACTAAACTGCTCACTACCTGGACTGCAGTGATTCAGGAAGGCGATTCAGCACCACCTTCTCAAGGGCAGTTAGGGAGGTGCAACAAATGCTGGCCTTGCCAGCGATACCCACAACCCATCAACAAATTTTTTAAAAGCGAGGGGACACTGTGAGCACTGGTTGATATATTCGCTCTCACCCAAGGCCACTGACACTAATTGCAGTGCACTGCTTACGCCTTCTAGTTTATATGATTCAGTATCAGACTGCATCTTTATCCGCGGGGTTAAAGAAAAACTGAGAAATAATTTATACCATCACAAATACACCATCTGGAGATGGCAGTATTGTGACCAATTCAAAACAGATTATCCACAGCTTCATTAACTAATTAGAATTCTGAATCAAAACAATACAGAATGTTAAGCAGAGAAAGGATTACACTTGCTGATAGCTGTGTGATAGTACAATTTACAGATGAAACAACAGTGCTTCAGCATCTTAACGAGTTACAACAGCTATATTTCTTACCCTGTTCACAAGGGAAGGGAAAAACGATTGAGCATTTTTTTAAAATGTGAAACCTTGAAGGTGCATTACTTTATGGACAGGCAGGTGCTCAGTTGTGCAGAGATCTCTTCACCATCATTTAAATACTAGCCATTTTTCTTTCAAAGCTGTTCCTTCTTCCAACCACATGTTCTCCACTCCCACGTGTAGAGGTGAACATCCAGAAACCAAGTGGTTATTCTTTATGCACAAGCAATGTCAAGGAATGACAGTGGCTGTTCCAGCATCATCGCTGAGACCTGTCATGATCTGACCTTATATTCACTAGTAGGGAGAGGGTTACTGGATAGCAACCTGGAGAGGAAATGTTCTAAAGAGTCTACAGGGACAGAGGAACCTGTGGGTGCATTTGCACGGATCCTCAAAGGTGGCAGGACATATTGAGAGAGTGGCTAGCAAAGCAAATTGAATCTTGGGCTTCACTAATGGAGGTAGTGAGTACAAAAGCTAAACATTTATAAAGCTCTGGTTCAGCCACAACTAACGTATTGTGTCCAGTTTTCGTGACCACACTTTAGAAGTAACGTGAATGTCCCTGAGAGGGTGCAGGAGAGATTTACCAGAATGGTTTCAAGAATGGGAGATTTTAGGTATAAGGTTAGGTTGGAGAAGCTGGGGTTGGTCTCCTCGGAGCAAAGGAGATTGAGGGAAGATTTGATAGAGGTGTACAAGATTATGGCAGGTTTAGATAAGGTAGACAAGGGATAGCTGTTTCCATTAGTTAATAGAACCAGGACTAGGGGAACAAAGGTTTAAGGTTTTGAGGATGTGAGGAAGTGCTTTTTTTACGCAGTGAATGGTAATGATCTGGAATTCGCTGCCTGTGAGTGTGGTGGAAGCAAAAAAGATGAATGATTTTCAAAAGGAAATTGGATGGGCAATTAAAGAAAATAAACTTGTAGGGCTATGGGGATAGAATGGGGGAATGAGACTGACTGGATTGCCCAAAAGACAGCCAGCATGGACTCGATGAGCTTGAAGTACTATTAGGGAGATTTTTTTTTTTTGTAATTTTTCCATCAGATAGCGTGAACTCTAGAATGTAGTGGTCAGTATTATTCTTCTGCAATCTCTGTATGAAAATATTATTTTCATGGTGCTCAATATTTCCCAAAAATGGTCCAAAATATTGTGTTTCTCCACCTTCTGTTCAGCTCCTTCTGTGCCTGAATGACTCAACAACACTGCCACTTCAATATCAGTACTGCGGGAATGCTGCACTGTCCTGCATCTTTCAGGGTGAAATGTTAAACCGAAGCTGCACCATATAAAAGATTCCATATTTGAAGAGAAGGGGAGGTGTCCTGGCTGATATTTATCCATCAAACACCACCACTAAGACAGATTATCTGCTCATTATCACAATGCTGTTTGTAGGAGATTGCTGTGTGCAAATCGGCTGCCTCATTTCCTACATTAGAACAATGATGTACTGCACTTGAAAAGTAATTTGTTGGCTGAAAAGTGCTTTGGGATGGCCTGAGACCATGAAAGACGCCATATAAATGCAAGTTTTTCTTTGTCCAGAGGTACCCAGCCAAAGCAGTGTTCCCACAATCACCCAACTTGACACAACCCTGACATCACAGGCTAGGGACTGAACCAAAGACCTCCCTGGTTTGCATCAGATTGCTACTATTGTGAAAGCCAGGTGTTGCTACTTTAGCCAGCTGTGCCAATGGGGGCAAGATGGTGGTAAAAAGCTTAAAGTTTCTCACAAGCAGGAATCTCATCTTAAATGAATCTCATTTCAATGTTTGTTTTGCACTAGTTTTATACTGAAGTTGGGGTTCAACACAATGGATGAGTTATCTCCTTGATGTGGTCTTGCACCTATCTGCCTATATCAAAATGACATTTCACATTTAGACTGTACAATCTGCATCAAGGCATAGACAAAATTGTCTTGACAGATGCCAACTCTGTTTTCCAACAGATTAGTCACTGTGCACATGTGGCTAGATGGGAATCCAGATATGACTAATTGCGTTTATGATTAGTAAATAAACAACAACAAACAGGTACTGTTGTTGGGTACGTGAGCTCAATACTCTGATTTCCGCGGCAGGAAAATGTGAATTTTAAAATTTTTGTGCGTTTGTAGGTAAAATAAAAAGCAGAGTGTGTAAGAGTATTTTTTGATGATTGTGAATGCTTCACTTCCTTGGTTACTGCTTACCGATTATCTGCTAACATGGTGTGGAACAGGGGTAGAAAATGCCAGGCCGGCAGCCTGGTGGAAACAGCAGCAACTTTGTCTAGAGGGGTGGGGGAGAACGGACATAGTGGTCAGCTGAATCGATCAGTGTGACTGTTGCAGGCCAAAGGGAAGTACGTCAAACCAACAAGAAGCAGCTCCAACATCGAATGTCATGGTAAAAGGTAAGCAGCTTCAGTTCTGGGTGGAGAATCAGTATGGGAAATAGACCAATGTCACATCCTTGATCAAAGATTTAGAATGAGAGTCACTACAGCAGAGAGAAAAGTAGACGGACCATGTTCTATAAAATTTGGAATTGACAGAAACAAGTACCTATGCCCTCTGGCAATGACAAAACACGAGGTAGCGATCCACACAAATTACAAATACCGTTTGTTTCCAAGACTGTGTGTCAACAATCTTTCTTCCCAAGGATAAACCCACTGTGGAACAAGCTGGCAAAGGATATTGTCACAGCCCCATCGCTCGAAATCTTCAAGACCCAGCTCTAGATTATTTCCATTTATAATTTTTTCATTATCAGGACTCCCATGTCAGCAGGTCATGTTTGGTTTAACTAGCGCTAACCAAATAAATTTTGGTGGAATATGGTTGTTAGTCTGTGATACTGACACAATCCAAAGCAGAAGCAGAAGAGATCAGGGCGAAGACAAAGCAACATTCTCAGCAATCACGCCGCTGAAGTCAAAGCAGCGCTCACAACAGGTGGCCAGGCCTAGCAGCTGCACCAAGATGCGCTGACTGGAAAATGTATGCAGGATTTCAAATCTTGGGTGATAGAGAAAGGCTGTAAAGTTTTGTGCTGAATATTGGTAGATGCTTGTTCAATAAATATACAATTTGAGTGCATTTACTTCCTTACGGTGCAAGGCAGTTTCGACAAAAATGAGTGTGTCTGAGCAGGTATCACCATAGCCACACTTGTGGCTAGTGTTGGGTCCGTATGACATGAAAAGAAATCCAACACTGTATGTTTCAAAACTTTATTCTTTTGCTATTTTTAAAATGGACTTTCTGCTGAACCAAAAAAGATGGCCGTCACAAGTCCCATGACCACGATTGGCCCTTTGTTCTGGAAGCTACCAACAGCAGTGACAAGAACAAAACAATCCCTCTCTCAGCTTGTGGAATCTCACATCTCATTGTACAGACCCCTTGCAATCCTGAAACCAGGATACTCGCAGATTGAAACTCGTTATGTCTGCAGAGCTGCTACAGACTCATCTCACGCTTGGGACTGTCCAGGTCCATTTCAAAAGGGACCATTGAGGGGACAAAGTGATGTCATTTGCACCTTGATAAGCTTCTCTTTCTAGAGGAGTCAGAGGTTCTGCCTAGACAATGGCTTCCCAATACAAGATGCTCAATATGGACAGTAACGCTTTCAACAGCTAATGACTGGGACATTAACAGCCCTGAAATCAAAGCCAGCTCCAGACACTGGATAAACATCCCTTCTGAAATTATTGTGTAGAAAGAAGGCCACATGACTCAAGTGACCATCCTTTGAGAACTGAGAAATCCTCAGACTGCTCTTTTAACACCAACTGGAAAGGATTCCAGCAGCCCAGATGAGCAAGCAGTCGGTTACTATCTCTCAACTTCACAAAGCTTGATTAAATTAATGCTTGATTTCAAAAGTCTCTGATCAATGCGTGCCAACCAGTCTAAACACAGAAATCCCATTGTGCTGAAGCGTCATTCGTTTCAAGGATTTTCTTATTGTTGCCCCCACCAGAAACTCATCACAACCGGACTCCGACACGAAGGAAATATCCTCTGGACTTTTACTTCTTGGACTCTGGAACTCTCGCAAACTAATATTTATTTCTGTGGTTCTATCCATAGTTGTAAAACTTTTTTTCCCTATTCCAACTCACTGCGTGCAAGTGTATAGGAGTGGGGCGTTGCGAACTCTCCTCCCCGGGTTTTGAATATGAAATAAACTAACCTTCTGAGTTAATCATAATGCAAGTTTGCTGCGAGTTATTAGTAAATTAGATCACACAAACGGATAGTTTGGGAAAACACACTACAACATACTTTAAAAATAATTCAAAACACCTTCTGCTTATGGACGGTTGGTGGGAGGAAAGAAGTACAGTTTGCCTATCTCTGTCCTGTCCGTAACACTAGTCAATGATTTCTATTGGGCAACATTCATGTGGTTTAACTGATCAATGAGCAGGAGGATTAAAAAACGGAAGGCACTAAAGTACAGAGGGCCAAAGAGTGAGACAATGCAAAATGGCAGAGATCCAAAAAGAGCAAGAGAGTGAGGAGAAAGTAGAAAGCTAGCTTTGAAGCTCAGTAGATGCCTCAGAGTCAAGCAGATGCTATGGGGACTAACAGCGATACTGAGTTTGAAGGAGTTCTGCTTGCTGATTCTAACTTTTTCTTTGATCTTCCAACTACAATAGAGGAGCACGTTTTTTTTTAAAATTGGGATCAAAGGAGCAGAGCTATAATCAGAGGAGCACTACAGGGAAAGCTGTTCCAGCCGACTTAACGGCTTCTGGAAATTGCAGGTTGCCTTTTCAGAGATACAAGTACCACAATTTTCTATTCCTCCTGCAGAGATGTCCCGGCGTTGCAAATTTTTTGACTGCTTGCCGTGGAAAGCAAAGTTCTGTTGCTCTTACCCATGGTGAAAGGAGGTGAGACTGTCATACCCGGGCCACTTTTCTTCCCCATAAAGTCTTATTTTTCTCCTTTATAGTTTGGTATTTTTTATACCAATTATTCAGGATTCTTCAATTTCAACAATCTCCCTGAGCACATTCCAGGTAAAAGGCAATTCTGTGACAAGGCCACCATGACACATTCCACTGTTACCCCTTAAAAACCAAACTTAGGACAAGAATCACGCTTACCCATAAAATACACTCCTTCCCCCGACAAAATGCACAAAGCGGTCTGTTGAAGCTCAATAACTATTTTCATTTATAGTCTTTAACGTAGTAAGATATCCCAAGGTTTTTCCAAATCTGACACCAAGCCACCTAGGACAGACGACCAAAAACATGAGGATGGAATTCCAGACCTTAGGGCTTAGACACCTGAAGCCTCTAATGGTGGAACAATGAAAATCAGGGATGTAGCTGGGGGCACAATTGGAGCAGCAAAGAGATTTTGAGCGGTTATCGGACTAGAGGAAAGTACAGAGATGGGGAGGTGTGAGGTCATGAGAGAACCTGAAAACAAAGATGAGAACTTTAAAAGTCAAGGCATTGGTGGACCGGGAGTCAACGTCCAGCGAGCAATGTCCTGAGTTCAGGTGTACAAACCTTTCCAGCAAAAAACTGGGCAAAATTTCTGCTAAACTTAACTGGTCTTTCTCCCCCAATACAGCAGGCAACCTTCCAAAGCCCAACATCCAGCAAGCCTCTGTGCATTTACTCTCAAGGTACCTCACCTATCTATGCTATTCCAGCATGTGAAACATCCTGTGTTTTCTGCTGTGGACCCTTCGTGACTTCACAGTTGGATCCCGTGCACTTTTATTTTATGTCTCAGGAAGTGGGAGAGGAGAGAAACTTCAAAACACTTTTGCCTGTGTTCAGATTGCACCATTCAGACAGCAGAGGGAGTTTTTAATTCTTTAACAGTAGCCCATGAACACTGACCTGAAAGTTAATGGGATCTTAAATTTAAAAAAAAATTCAGATCTGCTCACTAAATAGAAACTTTTTTTTCCCCCAGTTCTTGATACTTTTAAACTGGAATTTTATTTACTTTATTAACTAACAAAACAACTCCTGAAATCTCCTCTCCAACATTTTAAGCTTGAAAATCTTCAAAGATTTCTGCTGGTTCCTTTTGGTATTGAGAGCCAGTTAGGAAAAAATGGGTTTAAAGATCAGTTCTCTTTCAAATCCAAGTCTCAGGCTTTAATAACTGATGTCAGGTTTGGAGTCAAAACCTGCTAAAGCCCACAGGAATCGTGATGCTCTTTGGCTGCCCCAGGGGAAATTTTTCTCATCGTCCATTAAAGTTCAGGGGGAGGTGGTGGCATTGTGGTAAAGGTGCTGGACTAGTAATCCAGAGGCCCGGGTTCAAATCCCACCAGGGCAGTCCAGGCGGTCCTGGTCTGGCCTTCATGTGATTCCAGATCCACAGCAATGTGGTTGACTCTTAAGTGCCCATTGAAATTGCCCAGCAAGCCACTCAGTTGTATCAAACAGAAAAGTCAAACAACACTCAAGAAGCTTGACACCATCCAGGACAAAGCAGCCCGTTAGACTGGCTTCCCATCCACCACCTTAAACATTCATTCCCTCCACCATCTACGCAGAGTGGCAGCAGTATGTAGGATCTACAAGATGCGCTGCAGCAACTTATCAAGCCTCCTTTGACAGCACCTTCCAAACCTGTGACCTCTACCACCTAGAAGGACAAGGGCAGCAGACACATGGGAACACCACCACCTGCGAATTTCCCCTTCAAGCCACACACCATCCTGACTTGGAGCTATATCACCATTCATTCACTGTTTCTGGGTCAAAATCCAGGAACTCCCTTCCTAACAGCACTGTGGGTGTACCTACATCACATGGACTGCAGCAGTTCAAGAAGGCAGCTAACCATCATTTTCTCTAGGGCAATTAGGGATGGTCAATAAATGCTGGCCTTGCCAGCAACACCCACATCCCGTGAAAGAATAAAATGTGGCATCTGATATTAATTGTATAAATTAAGGCTAAGTGGAGACAGGTGAGAGGCACTCATTAGGAAAATACTGAAGCACAAGTAAAGAGACATTTATTGACATTGGTGGTGGGCTGCAGAGTTAGGAGCTTGATATTTGGAATGTCTCACTTTGTGAATAAACCTAAAACTAAGTAAAGATTGGCTTTTGGTCTCCTCCTTCACCGACTGACACTCTTATGTTATGGGATTCACAGTGAAAATAAGCCTCTTGCAACAGGTTGATATTGGGTAAGAGCTCACCTTCCACGACTGCTATTCTTCTCTGCCCCATCCCAGAGCTCCGGCTATGTGAACAGTAGGAAACCGAGGGCAAGGATCAGCCTTTCTCCATGGGTGTACAGGACTTTAATTTTATGAAATTGACCTCCGTCATTAAAACTGGATTCATTCCTAACAGACAGTGTGGCAAATTTTAAACATCAATGCAAACCTTTGCTCTCATCTAGGACAATGGAGAAAGCTGCATTTACATTGTGCCTTTCGCGGCCTCAGGTCACTCCCAAAGCACTTTACAGCTGACAAGTACTTTTGTGGTGTAGTCAATGTTGTAATGTAGGAGACACGGCACCTAAATTGCACACAGCAAGCTCCCACAAGCAGCAATACGATAATAACCAGGTAATCTGGGATTTTTTTTTGATGGAAACAGTGCATGTTACAGCAAAGAGGAGACTTTGCAACTTCAAGGAGTTTAAAGCAACAGGTCAACCTAATTTATCATTAATCATTTTCTGCAATGAAAGATATGGGCTTAATTACCATAACAACTATATACAACCACCATCCAATCACTCCCGTTGGGATTTTTAGGCTGATATTTTACAACACCTAGCCCCTGCAAATTTAAACAATGGAAACCTAAACTGTGGGTAGAGGCAACGAGATGAAACAAATATCTTCCCTGTAGGATGTTGTATTTTTTGTAGCACTGAGTACATTTGGTGAGATATGATAACAGTGACAATAAAATACTGCAACAAGTGCAAAGTAAGAAAAATACACACGTCACAAAGGCTTTATATTGTCTTCTAATTTCTTCCCCTCCACATCCATGACATGGATTTTAACATGCCTTTTATTCACATAGACCAGTGCGACAGTGGATTTTTTTTATATGTTGCACACAGCCTGTGGCACACTTGGGAAGAGTGGAGAAAAAACATGCAGAGATCTACAGTATGCTGCTTCTTGTAGAATCCTGTGTCAATTGTAAAAATCTAAACAAGGCCCCTCCCAAATGGCAGGATCACCGATTTTAATTTGTGCTATGGTCTCAGTAATATTGCTGCTACCATTCTTACACTACACCAGTGGTTTTCAAACTTATTATGGTTTAAGGATCCCTTTTCCTATGGATTAGTAATCACAGGACCCCCATCTAAATACTGCACAATGTCAGTGTATATATCATTCTGTACTGTATTTAATAGTAGGATTTAATAGTATTTGGTTGTATTTAATGGTATTCCTGTGGCTCAGTTAGTAGCACCCTTAGCTCTGAGCCAAAAAGTTTCAGGTTCATTCCTGCTCCAGGAATGAGCACAAAAGCCAAATCAGACACTACCAGTACAGTACTGAGGGACTGCTTCACTATTGGAGGTGCACCTTTCCAATGAGACTTTAAACAGAGGTGTGTCTGCTCTCTCAGGCAGATGTAAAAGATTCCATGGCACTACTTCGAAGAAGAGCAGATATCCTCGGTGACCTGGCCAATGTTTTTCCTTCAATCGACATCATTGAAACTGGGAACTCCCTACCCAATGCCATTGGAGGAGCAGCTTGGCCACACAGACTGCAGAGGTCAAGATGAGCCACCACCACATTTTCAGGGCAACCAGGGCTGGACAATAATCGACAGCCACACAGGCCAAAATTGAACAGAAATTATTTGTACCTGAATCTAGATATTACATAGTTTTTTTTTATTTTTCTTTATTCTTTCATGGGATGTGCCCATCCCTAATTGCCCTTGAACTGAGTGGCTCGTTAGGCCATTTCAGAGCAGAGTTAAGAGTTAACCGTATTGCTGTGGGTCTAGATTCACATGTAGGCCAAACCAGGTAAGGATGGCAGATTTCCTTCCCTGAAGGTCATGATAGTTTCATGGTCACTGTTATGGAAACTAGCTTAACAATTCCATATTTTTTTTTGTTAATTGAATTCAAATTCCACCAGCTGTCATAGTGGGATTAGAACCTATAAACCCAGAGCATTAGCCTGGGTCTCTGGATTACTAGTCCAGTGACATCACCACTACGCCACCATCTCCCCTTAAAGTAGCACAGGGCCAATGTTTATCTCTCAACCAACATCACAAAGATAGCCTGGTCATTGTCACATTGCTTTTTGAGGGAGCTTGCTGTGCACACATTGGCTGCCACGTTTCCTATATTACAACGTTGTCTACGCTTCAAAGTACTTTATTGGCTGTGAAGTGCTTTGAGACATCCGATGGTTGTGAAAGGCACTATACAAATGCAAGTTATTTTTAATACTCACAGTATGAAGTGCTGCATGCAAAGAAGGGTTAAAAATGCTTTAATGAAAACAGGTATTTCACGTCACACTCTGCAGTCCTGCATGTACACTCCCTTCCTAGGTGAGAAAGCGGGGGAGGCGGTGGCATAGTGGTATTGTCACTGGACTAGTATCCCAAAGACCCAGAGTAATGCTCTGGGGAGATGGGTTCGAATCCCACCATGTGAGATAGTGAAGTTTGAATACAATAAAAATTTGAAATTAAAAGTCTGATGATGACCATGAAACCATTGCTGATTGTCGTAAAAACCCATCTGGTTCACTAATGTCCCTTTAGGCAAGGAAATCTGCCATCCTTACCTGGTCTGGCCTACATGTGACAGCCCCACAGCAATGTGGTTGACTCTTAAATGCCCTCTAAACAAGGGCAATTTGGGATGGGCAATACATACTGGTCTAGCCAGTGACGCTCACATCCCATGAATGCATAAATAAAAAGCATTCCCCTCTCTGCCACACTCCAATCTCACCTCCTGGTTTGCACTTTCCCCTGGAAATTTTCAGCGGACAATGGTTTGAGATCCACCACCACTCTACACACACACACTCTTATATGTAGAAAATATTTATGACGTCGCTTGACGAATGCCTAATGAAACAACACAGAAGGAACCCTTTCAGTCCATCATGCGTGTGCAGGCATTTTGGTAGAGCTATCCAATTAATTCCAGTCACCTGCTCTTTCCCCTTAACCCTGTAACTTTTCCATCCCCATCGAGCATTTATCCAATTCCCTTTTGAAAGTTATAATTGAATCCGCTTCCAGGCAGCGCATTCCAGATCATAACAACTCAGTGCAAAAAAAAGTTTCCTCTCGTCGCCTCTGGTCCTCTTGTCAATTATCTTAAATCTGTGTCCTCTACCAACACTCAATGCATTCATACAATGGCTTGAATTATCCAGCATCCCCGCAGCGAGGCTGGCGAGCCACTGAAATCTCCATTCACATCGGTGGGACCAGAAGATCCCGCCCACATTTCCAGCCAACAGACCTGCTATTTTAACCACAAATGCTATCTTATTTAACCACAAACTAGATGCTGAGAAGCTGTTTCCCCTGGCTGGCTGGCATAGTTACAGGATAAGGGGTCAGCCACTTAGGACTGAGAGAATAAATTTCTTCACTCAGAGGGGTGTGAATCTTTGGAATTCTCTACCTTAGAGGGCTGTGATGCTCAGTCATTAGGAATAGGATGGGGAAGTGCAGTTGAGGTATAGGACAGCGATGATTTTATTGACTAGCAGAACAGGTTTGACAGACTGTATGGCCTGTTCCTATTTCTTATGCTGCCATGTAGGATATCAATGCTAAGTTGGCAGATGGAGAAATGTCACATGAGCACATGTTCATTCACTATTATCTCCAAATGTAATTTCTGGCCCATTGCATTTAACCAAAAATAGAGCTGTCAACTTTTGGCAGTAAGTCTAGGACCAGACAAGTCTGCAGCAGTTCAAGAAGATGGCTCACCACCACCTTCTGAAGGACAACTGGAGGTGGGCAATAAATGCTGGCCTAGCCAGCGACACCCACACCCTGGAAAGAATATTTTAAAAAGTTAGTTAAAGGTGAGGATGGGGTAAGTACACAACTCTACCATACTGATGAAAATTGATCAAAAATCTTTTAAAAATTAATTTTTGTGAATATCTAGTTCATAATTCATATGTTTTAGAATATAACTTTTAGGTTGCAGGTTAATATGTTAAATTGATGCTAAATGAGAAGCATCTGACTTATAAACTGATAAGCACCCTGAAGTAGATGTAATTCAAAGAACCTTGGAGTTAATTACGGTAAAAAGCTAACATATGTTTATCTTCAGAGTTAGAGTAAACACTGAAAAATGGATGACCCATTTCTGGACCTCTTGGTACAGCCATGGTGTTTACCATTATCTCCACAGAAGAAGCTAAAAGCTAGGAATTCTGAGAAAGAGGGTTGTAAAACTCCATTAGAGATAGAAATTATTTATATGGGTTATATGGGACCTCTGTCCAGATAAATATGTTATTTATATGAGACTATCTCTAAGCATGTCACGTTATCATTGAGATGGGCTGTGGAGGTAGAAGGTTCTTTTGTTTAAATTATCTAGCTGCTTGCGGAGAAAGCAAGCAGTTGCAGTTTTGCTTTGATGTAACCAGCATCTCAGTGGATTGAGAAAGCCAGCAGATGACTGTCAACCAGGTCTGTGCTTTAAGCAGATAAAATACTAACTTTATCATTCACCATTCAGATGCAGGTGGGGCTCAAGCTCAGTTTGAATTTTGTGAGGGGGAAAAGCAGCTGGAAGATTTGCCCAGTTTGCAGCTAAAGGAAGAAATCTACAGTGGTCCTCACAGAGGCTTGTGGCAGAAAGCAGTCAGCAGAATTAGCTTGGAAGCTGTGAGAATCTACCGGCCACCAGAACAAGGAGCTGAGGCATCCACCATCATGAGGTCTTAAAGAAAAGTTGGATGGTTGCTTAGCTGAAAATGGAAGGAACCTCATGAAATCTTATCTCAGAGAATTACTGAAGGGAATTAAAGTGAATTTCGGAGGGCTATGGCATACCTTTGGGTTGTCCCCTAAAGAAGTGAATAAACTTTCAACATTCTTGTAACGTAAAAGGGAACGCTTAGGGGAGATTGGGGGGCAAGTGAAAAGTAGAACTGAGTTCATAGCATTAGTAATAATAAACTATAGTGTTGAGTTAATAGTGCTTTGTTCTGTTTAATTCTTTTATATAATAACGTTTGTTTTTGTTTAAAAACATGAAATCTTGTGGCGTGGTTCTGTCAGTTAATTATAGAGTGTTTGGATTTCTCTTTAACCGTGAAAGGTCCCTAACAGGGTCATAACAGTAATACCTCAATTTTATAAAGCTGATAAAATTAAATTGGGAGAAACTGGTTTTAAATTCACTCCTCTCTTTCCTGCACTCCCAATTTCAGCACATTTGTGGAGGAAACATTGAGGTATAGGGTGAAAGAAGGCAATAAGGCTTCATCAAATCCATCAAAAATAGATCGGTCAGTTTCTCATAAAAATCCAAAGATTCTTTGTGTTAATGGAGCACTCCTTGTAAAATCAAGTACACAAGCAGCAGGTTATACACCAGCAAACACAGTGGGGTTGGCATAAGCTAACACTGCACTTAACTGATTTGTCTCGAGCCAAGCTGTAACAGTACATCTATCCATGAATGCCCACTAAAAGCAAGGCAAATATAACCCAATCAATTTCAGAACTATCAAACTACTCCCAAAAACCAGGAAAGGAGTCATCAACATTGCCAATAAATAACACAATCATCAATAACCTACCCAATGATGCTCAGTTTGAGTTTCGCCAGACCACTTGACTCCAGACCTCATTGCAACCTTGGTCCAAACGTGGACAAAAAAAGAAAGCTGAATTTGAGACGTGAGGTGAAAGTTATTGCCTTTGATATCAAGGCAGCATTCAAACTAGTGTGGCACCAAGAAGCCCCAAAACTAAACTCAATGAAGATCAGAGGAAAACCTCTCCACTAGGTGGAGTCATAAGTAGCACAAAAGGAAGATGGCCATGGTTGTTGGCGGCCATCAGCCCCAGGACATTGCTGCAGGTGTTCCTTAGGATAGTGTCCTAGGCTCAATCATCTTCTATGGATTAGACAATTGCCTTCCCTCCTTCCTAAGCTCAGAAGTGGGGTTACTCGCTGATGATCATACAGTCTAAGGATCCATATGCAATCTGTCAGATTATAAAGCAACCAATGCCTATAAATAGCAAGTCCTGGATGACATCAAGGCTTAGACAGAGAAGTGAAAAGCAACACTCAAGCTACACAACTGCCAAGCAATGCCTATCTCAACTGGAAAAAGCCTAACAATTCCAGGTCAATGGCATTGCTATAGACAAGTCCCTCACCATCAACATCCTGGGGGTGACCACTACCCAGAAACTCAACTGGACCATATAAATGCTGTGGCTACTAGAACAAGTCAGGCTGACTATTCCGTGCTGAGTGGTTCACCCATCCGAGTCCTGAAAATCTAATACCTGAAAGGACCAAGTCAGAACTGGTTTGTTCTCCGCTTGCCTGAATGGGTGCAGATGCAACACTCAAGAAGCATGACATCATGCAGCCCAATGCAGTCTGTGCTGTTCTTCTATTTAGCGCAATGGTACCAATCATACAACAAGGACTGGTAGAACAATAATTTGGGTAGAGATAAGAAATTGTAAAGGTAAGAAGTCACTTGTGGGAGTCATTTATTGCCCCCCCACCCCCCTAACGGTAGTTACACTGTAAGACAGAGCATACAGGAAGTAATAAATGAGGAATGTGAGAAAGGTACCACAATAGTCATGGTGACTTTAATATACATGTAGATTGGGAGAATCAGATTGGCAAAAGTAGCATGGAAGATGAGTTCATAGAATGTTTTTGGGGCAATTTCTTAGAGCAGTATGTTCTACAACCAACCAGGGAGCAGGCTATCCTAGACCTGGTAATGTTCAATGAGGCAGGATTAATCAATAACCTCATGGTAAAGAAGCCTCTAAATGACAGTAATCACATGATAGAATTTAATGTTTGGTTTGACAGTGAGAATTATGGGTCCATGACTAGTGCTTTAAACCTAAATATGAAGGCAGAGCTGGCTAAGGTGAACTGGGAAACTAGTTTAAAAGGTAGGACAGTAGAGTTGCACTAGCAGACTTTTTGGGAGATATTTATTAACCCTCAGCAGATTTATCACAGTGAGAAACAAAAGCTCTTTGAGAAGGATGCATCATCCATGGTTAAATAAGGAAGTCAAGGTTAGTGCCAAATTGAAAGAAACATTGTACAAATCTGCAAAGATTAGTGGTGTGTCAAGGGATTGGATAGACTTTAAGAACCAGCAAGGAATAACTAAAAAGATAATAAAGAGGCAGAAAGCAGAGTATGAAAGAAAGCTAGCTAGTCATGTAAAAACAGAATAGTAAGAGTTTCTACAATATTTAAATTGGAAAATAGTAACCAAAGCTAGTGTTAGTCCTCTACAGAGTGAGTCTGGCGAATTGATGATGGAAAACAAAGAAATGGTGGAGGCGTTAACAGGTATTTTGTGTTTGTTTTCACAGAAGGTGACTTAGAAAACTTCCGAAAGATAATTGAAAATGAAGAGGTGAAAGTGAGGGATGACCTTAAAATAATCACCATCACCAGGGAAAAGGTGCTAGGAAAACTATTAGGCCTAAAGGCTGATAATTCCTGGACTGGGTGGCCTGCATCCTACGACCTTAAAAGAAGCAGCTGCTGAGATAGTAGATGCATTGGCTGTAATTTTTCAAAACTTCTTAGATGTTGGAAGGCTCCCAATGGATTGGAAAATCTCTAACGTAACACCTTTATTCAAGAAAGGAGGGTGGTAGAAAGCAGGAAACTATAGCCTAACATTTGTCATAGGCAGAGTGTTGAAATCCATCATTAAGGAAGCTATAGCAGATACTTGGAAAATCATGATGTGATCAGGCAGAGTCAACATGGCTTTGTGAGAGGTAAATCGTGTTTAACTAATCTATTAGAGTTTTTTGACGAAGTAACATTCAAGGGGGTAAAGGGGAACTGGCAGATGTGGTGCACCTGGATTTCCAAAAGGCATTTGATAAGGTACCACGGCAAAGGTTACTACACAACATAAGAACGCACGGTGTAGGGGGTAACATATTAACATGGATAAAGAATTGGCTAGGTAACAGGAAGCAGAGAGTCGGGATGAATGTTTTTTTTTGGATTGGCAAGCTGTAACCAGTTGAATGCCACATGGATCAGTGCTGGGTCCTCAACAATTTACAATATATATAAATGCCTTGGATGAAGGGACCAAACGTATGGCAGCTAAATTTGTCGATGACACCAAAATAGGGAGGAAAGCAAGTTGTCAAGAGGAAGTAAAGAGAGCAAAGCGATACAGACAAGTTAAGTGAGTGGGCAAACATTTGGCAGATGGAGTATAATGTGGGAAAATGTGATCTTGTGCATTTTGGCAGGAAGAATCGAAAAACAGTATACTATTTAAACGGAGAGAGATTGTAGATGTCGATGGTAAAGGATCTGGGTGTCCTGATACACAAATTACATAAAGTTAGTATGCAGATACAGCAAGTGATTAGGAAAGCAAATGGAATGTTGGTGTTTATTGCAAGAGAAATGCAATATAAAAGTAGGGAAGTTTTACTGCATTTATAGGGCTTTGGTGAGACGACATCTGGAGTACTGTGTACAGTTTTGGTCTCCTTATTTGTAAAAAGATATAATTGCTTTAGAAGCAGTTCAGAGAAGATTCACTCAACTCATTCCTGGGATCAAGGGCATATCTTGTGAAGAAAGGTTGAATAGGTTAGCCCTATACCTATTGGACTTTGGAAGAATGAGAGGTAATCTTACTGAAACATATAAGATCTTGAGGGGGCTGGACAGGGTGGATACTGTGAGGATGATTCCTCTTGTGGGGGAAACTAGAACTCAGGGACATAGTTTAAGAGCAAGAGGTTTCCCTTTTAAGACAGAAATGAGAATTTTTTTCCCTCAGAAGGTCATTAGTGTGTGGAATTCTCTTCCCCAGAAGGTAGTGGAGCTGAGTCTTTAAATTTATTCAAGGCTGAGTTAGATACATATTTGTTAGACAAGGGAGTCAAGAGTTATGGGGTACAGACAGGAAAGTGGAGCTGAGATCACAACCAGATCCGCTATGATCTTACTGAATGGAAGAGCAAGCTCCGAGGGCCGAACGGCCTTCTCTTGCTCCTAAATCCGATGTTTCTTTATTTGAAGATAACCAAATATGCCTACAAAAGGTCATACAATGGTAACTGGGAGGCTATATAGAACACAATTGACTTGTTAGTCTGCTGCTTTGTTCTGTCTACAGAGGATATGATAATCCCATGTACTATCTCATGGTGGATAGTGATGAACAGCTGTTTAAGGTATGCCCCTTAAAGATACATCACAACAGTCTGTTTAATAGACATCTCATCCATTGGCCTAAATGTACCATGATGCACTGTGCACTATCTACAGGATACTATCACTGGAACAACTCACCAATGCTTCATCTGCATTACTTCCCAAACTCACGCCTTTGAACATCCGGGAAGGACAAGTGTAGCAGTCTTATGGGAACAGTTTCACCTTCTAAGTTTGACTTCAAGTCACACGCCAACCTAACTTGGGCATTATATCGCTGCTCCTTCAAAATCCTGGAATTTCATTGCAGGAGCAGCTTCACCAGGCAGACTGCAGCAGCTCAGGGTTGGACAATAACTGCTGGCCTTGCCAGTGACGCCCAAGTCCCAAGAATTAATTAAAACAATGATTTGCAACCTTGTGCCACTGCAACAGTATTTTTTCATTAAGTAGCACAGGGTCACGATTTATCTCCCAACTGATATCACTAAAACAGATTAGATTGTCATTACCACATTGCTGTTTGTGGAAACTCACTATGTACAAATTGGTTGCCGCATTTCCTACACTAGAACTGTGACTACGCTTCATAAAGTACCTAATTGGTTGCAAAGTGCTTTGAGATGTTCTGAGGTCATGAAAGGTGCTATATAAATGTAAACCTTGTTTTCTAATTGTAGCATTTGCAACTGCATCAAAGCCAACAACAAACTTGGAACCAGCTCAGTAAATCAACTTTCATGCAGGGTTTTAAGCTTTTGCACAATGCAGTCCATAAATTGTTCCATTTTAAATGGTTCAAAATCAGGACGTTTTCATCATTAACTACTGGATCTAAAATAACTCAAGTACAAATGAATATTTACATGATATATTCCGTTGCAAATGTTGTACAGTTTGTGCATTTGTAAAAACACTCAACAAACTAACACCATAGGTAAATTGAGATTTGAAAACAAAATTCCATATCATGATACAAGCAAATATGCAAATTATTACAATTATGCGGTTTATAAGATTACTATATTTTGGGACTACAGCTTTAAATTTAGGGTAAATGAAGGGGGTCATGTGACCTGTTCTGCAGTCTGCCTGACAATAAGCCTGAGTCACTTGATTGTTAGAGATCAAAGGAAGGCTTGAAATGTTTACTAAGGAGGTGGTGCAAGGTATTTATGCTCGGAGACAATAGCAGCAGTCTCTGAGTTTACGAAAGTAGAGTCTGAATCTCACAAAGTCCCAGAAAGGTGCTGTTGGTCTTGGGTTGTAAACAGTTGTGCTTTAAATTGTCCATTTACTTCTAAGATGAAAGCAAGTTAGAGCCAAGAATAGCTAATTAACATTTCTACTTAGATACCAAGTTAATGTGTTTCACGTTGCCATGGGAAAGAGCGAAGAGGAAGCCATTTTTTAAGATCAGGTAACAGGCTTCCCTACAAGTCAATGAATATCACAGAAAGACAGCAGAGATTCAGCGTAGTCAACAGAAAGAGAAGGCTGCTTGACTTTGTGAGCTACCACAGCCGGATGTGGAAGGGAGGCAGGCTCTAGACGAATTATATCTTGCAGTCTTCTACGGATTCTGGGAGATTTGTCCTGGCACGACCAGGGGAAAGAAGAATCATCGGAACATCATTTACTGCTGGTAGTGGATTTAAGGAATTCTCCTCAAACTGAGGAAAGTGCCTGGAGACAGTAACTCAAAATTACTACTTGGTGAAATGGGGATACAGAACCCTTTGAAATAAGTTGGTAGCAAGTGTGGAATGTTTGCCCTAAGGACTGTAATTCCTCTCTATAGTTTAAAGTGTGTTGCCTACGAAAAGAAAAGTGTTTAGTCAATAGTGCTTTGTAGTTATCTGTTACAGTAAAAGTTTTAAAACACAAATCTTGCCATGTCATTCTTTCAGCTAGTAACTGGAAGTTTGAATCTCTTTTTAAAAGTTTTGGTCTCTACAGAGATCATAAAATATTTATCGTATCTGCTTGGTGACTTCAGATAATGCACGTAGGCTGGAGCATTTTGATGACCTTGACTTTTAAGCTTGCACAAAATGAAACAATTTCCTATTTGATGTCTAAAATCACAATCTGGGGATTCAGGTGCTTTTTAAACTGCCTGAGCTTCAATGTCCATGTATTTTCACAAGCAAGAATACTCTCCTTTGTCAATATATAATTTCAGCAAGGAACACCAACTTAGTCAGTCCAGCATGAGTCTGGAATTACAGCCACTGGGACAATCCCTGTCAATGAATTGTGTGTGTTACAAACTGAGGTACAAAAACACATCAGCTCCACTGCACAGCTCGTGTGAGCTTGATAGCAAATGCACAACGTAACCCGAATGTGAAGTAACCTATTTTACACCAAGGTCCATCAACGCAGATTGTTGTTGGGATACGGTATAACTGCAGTCAAGCAAACCAAAACTTTATCAATGTTAAGAGCCAATGAGGAGGAGAATGGGACCTCAGATCAAAATAACATTGATGTTTGGGTGTTGATGTGAACAAATTTTGCCCATGTGTGCAAAAATGTCCCTCGCCCAGCCAGAGAAAGAGCACAGAAGCAGGTCACATGAATCCAGTGGCTCTGAATAGTAACTGAGCTTTAATACAATACCACCAGCTAGTTATTTTGCACAATTAGAAATCTGATTTAAGTGCTGTGAAACAGCAGTAGCTGCTAAACAACTGCACTATGAACTATACATAGTAGAGACGAGACAATAAGCATTGTTGCATCAAGTCACTGTGGCAAGAAATCACAAGGCATAGATTTCAATTTGTACACCCCTTAAGTGACAAGAAAGGGAACAATGGAGCATGTTTAAAGTTTATTTTATACAGTCTTTCACGGAGTTGCCTCCTTAAAGCTTCAAACAAGCAAACATTTCTTTACTCCTTCCCAGTTGAATCCCAGCATGTAACCCTTCAAGTGCTGAACATCCTTTGCAGCCCACACAGCTTATATACTTGCTATCTCCAAGAAATAATCTTTAACAATAGTTTTGCCATAAAAAGTGACATGGGAGCACAGTTAAGGGGATCAAAGGATATTAATATAAAAGCAAAAAAACTGCAGATGCTGGAAATCCAAAACAAAAATAAAAATACCTGGAAAAACTCAGCAGGTCTGACAGCATCTGCAGAGAGGAACACAGTTAACGTTTCGAGTCCATATGACTCTTCAACAAAACTAAGGAAAAATAGAAAAGAGGTGAAATATAAGCTGGTTTAAGGGGGGGTGGGGCAAGTAGAGCTGGATAGAGGGCCAGTGATAGGTGGAGATAGCCAAAAGATGTCATAGACAAAAGGACAAAGAGGTGTTGAAGCTGGTGATATTATCTAAGGAATGTGCTAATAGGTGACATTAAAGGTAGAAAGCAGGATGAGCAAGGTACTGATAGCCCTAGTGGGGGTGGGGTGGGGGGAAGGTATCGAAATAGGCTAAAAGGCAGAGATAAAACAATGGATGGAAATACATTCAAAAATAATGGAAATAGGTGGGAAAAGAAAAATCTATATAAATTATTGGAAAAAAGAGAGATCGGAAAGGGGGTGGGGATGGAGGAGAGAGTTCATGATCTAAAATTGTTGAACTCAGTATTCAGTCCAGAAGGCTGTAAAGTGCCTAGTCGGAAGATGAGGTGCTGTTCCTCCAGTTTGCGTTGAGCTTCACTGGAACATTGCAGCAGGCCAAGGATGGACATGTGGGCATGAGAGCAGGGTGGAGTGTTGAAATGGCAAGCGGCAGAGAGGTCTGGGTCATGCTTGCAGACAGACCGAAGGCGTTCCGCAAAGCGGTCTCTTCAATGTAGAGGAAACCGCATTGGGAGCAGCGAACGCAGTAGACTAATTTGAGGGAAGTGCAAGTGAAATGCTGCTTCACTTGAAAGGAGTGTTTGGGCCCTTGGAGAGAGGAAGTAAAGGGGCAGGTGTTGCACCTTCTGCGGTTGCATGGGAAGGTGCCGTGGGAGGGGGTTGAGGTGTAGGGGGTGATGGAGGAGTGGACCAGGGTGTCCCGGAGGGAACGATCCCTGCGGAATGCCGCCGGAGGGGTGAAGGGAAGATGTATTTGGTGGTGGCATCATGCTGGAGTTGGAGGAAATGGCGGAGGATGATCCTTTGAATGCGGAGGCTGGTGGGGTGATAAGTGAGGACAAGGGGGACCCTATCATGGTTCTGGGAGGGAGAGGAAGGTGTGAGGGCGGATGCGCGGGAGATGGGCCGGACACGGTTGAGGGCCTGTCAACCACCGTGGGTGGAAAATCTCGGTTAAGGAAGAAGGAAGACATGTCAGAGGAACTGTTTTTGAAAGTGGCATCATCAGAACAGATGCGACGGAGGCAAGGAACTGAGAGAATGGGATGGAGTCCTGATAGGAAGCGAGGTGTGAGGAGCTGTAATCGAGGTAGCTGTGGGAGTTGGTAGGCTCGAAATGAATATTGGTGGACAGTCTATCACCAGAAATTGAGACAGAGAGGTCAAGGAAGGGAAGGGAAGTGTCGGAGATGGACCATGTGAAAATGATGGCAGGGTGGAAATTGGAAGCAAAATTAATAAATTTTTCCAGGTCCAGACTAGAGCATGAAGCAGCACCGAAGTAATCATCGATGTACTGGAGAAAGAGTTGTGGGAGGGGGCCGGAGTAGGACTGGAACAAGGAATGTTCCACATACTCCATAAAGAGACAGGCATAACTGGGGCCCATGCGGGTACCCATAGCCACACCTTTTATTTGAAGGAAGTGAGAGGAGTTTAAGGAGAAATTGTTAAATGAGAGAACAAGTTCAGCCAGACGGAGGAGAGTAGTGGTGGATGGTGATTGTTCGGGCCTCTGTTCGAAGAAGAAGCGGAGAGCCATCAGATTGGATGTCCATGGTGAAGAGGAAGCGGTTGGGGCCAGAGAACTGGAAATTGTTGATATGATGTAGGATGTCAGAGGAATCACAGATGTAGGTGGGAAGGGACTGGACAAGGGGAGAGAGAATGGAGTCAAGATACCAAGAAATTAGTTCCGTGGCGCAGGAACAGGCTGACACGATCGATCTGCCGGGACAGTCCTGTTTGTGGATTTTGGGTAGGAGGTAGAAGCGGGCCGTCCGAGGTTGGGAGACTATGACGTTGTGGGTATGTGGAAGGAAGATCTCCAGAGGAGATGAGGTCAGTAACAGTTCTGGAAACAATGGTTTGATGTTCAGTGGTGGGGTCATGGTCCAGGGGGAGGTAGGAGGAAGTGTCTGCGAGTTGACGCTCAGCCTCCGCGAGGTAGAGGTCAGTACGCCAGACAACAGCACCACCTTTGTCAGCGGGTTTGATGACAATGTCAGGGTTGGACCTGAGAGAACGGAGTGCAGCAAGTTCAGAGCGAGACAGGTTAGAGTGGGTGAGAGGAGCAGAGAAATTGAGACGACTGATGTCACGCCGACAGTTCTCAATGAAAAGATCAAGAGAAGGTAAGAATCCAGAGGGAGGGGTCCAGGTGGAGGGAGAATATTGGAGGCGGGTAAAAGGATCAAAGGATATTGATCAAATCACCTATACTGTAAGAACTAAAAATATAAAGATTATTGCAGCTTCATTTTGGTACAGAACGAATGCTAATTCTCTGTTGTGTTCTGATCCGAGGGTGTGGGGGGGGGGGGGGGAATCAATCCTAGCAGCCTAGGTTTCTTAAATAAAATTCATTTTGAACCTGTACAGCCAGTCATCTATTATTGTGTTTTAATGTTTACACACTTTCCCATATATCATAAATTCACAGACGCAGTTTTGGAACCTGCTGCAAGAGCAAAGAATAACTTGTCTGATTCATACAACCAGTTCAATGAAAAGAAATCAAAATTCTTTTATTTCAAATCGATAACAAATCATAACTTGGATTACCCATCTGTTCCTTTCTTTTCGCCACTGAATGTGGTCATTTATCCCTCAATATGTTCCTGTTAGTCCAGTTCTCACTCGTACTCATCATCCGCAGCCACCTCCCGTTCAACCCTTGTGTTCTCGTACAGGAACAGGAGCCGGTCAACCTCAGCCGGGGCCAGCTGGTTTCGCTTGGCATTCACCAGATTCCCTGCTGCACTGAACAGGCGCTGGGAAGGAATGCTGGTGGCAGGAATGCACCAGTACTTCTGCAGCAGTTTGCTCAAGGTGGGAAATAAAGCCACCCGGTCAGACCACCAGACTAGCGGATCTTTGCCCAGTTCTAGCACCTTCTGTGATTTGAAATTGTTCAGTTCTTCCACAACCTGGGCATGCCATCCATCTTGGCCCTCGTCGCTGCTGCCCGCCTGCCCAAAGATCTCTGCCAGCATGAAGTTAATGCTCCCGGTGCTGTAGGGCTGCACTGACATCGTGCGTTTTTTCAGCGGTGGTTCTTCAAGGGCAAAGCCCCCATCTACTCTCACAAAGCTCTCGTTTCCCTTCTCCAAGAGGGCAGTGGCTTCCTCCAAGATCTTGTTCTCAACCTGCTTTTGCTGAGCTGCTGAAAGGAACGGGACTTTCTTGTACCTTGGGTCGAGAAACGTTGCGGAGTGGAGAAAGAGGTCCAGCTCTGGGGACAACCGGTACACTTCGGACAACTCTTTTGCGATGGTCTCCTTCACAGCGCCAAGCATGTGAGAGTCTGAATCATCAACTTTCAGCGTTGAGTTCAACAGGACGTGTAGGAGAGGTTTGACCAGACTAATGATCGGGTACTTCGATCTGCCCATCATCTCAGTGGCCTGCTGAAATGGCTGCAGCAATTCCACCAGCCCTTCTATGGTGCTCCATTCACTGGCTTCTGGCATCAAGTGGTAATTCATGCTGTCCTCAAAAAGCACAGCAACAATCGCTGTTTGTTGTTCCCTCAACCGCTGTAGCATGGAAAGGGTGGTCCCCCAAGTGCTACAATCGCTGACCAGTTGGTGCTGCAACAAATACTGTTGTTTCTGCTTCTCCCTCAACATGTAAGCTGCCCTCGGTGTCACCTTAAAGTACTCGACCAGTTTGTTGCACTTCAGAAGAAGGGTGCAGAGTTTCGGGAGTTGGAGCGCTCGGTTTATCCCCAAATTGATTGTGTGACCGAAGCACGGCATGTGCACAGGGAGATTCAGAAGGGAGCAGGCATTTACCACGTTTTCACTGACGCTGCTGGTTGTGACACCCAACACATTTTTGCTGATTCCCCATTCTCTGAAGGACTCGACAAGCGCGTGGGCCAAGTTCTCTGTGGTATACTCGTCTGCCACTTCGAACGTGGCAAGACACTTGGAAGTGAACTTTAGGGTGTTGGCG
This sequence comes from Cetorhinus maximus, assembly GCF_964194155.1. Taxonomy (NCBI): domain Eukaryota; kingdom Metazoa; phylum Chordata; class Chondrichthyes; order Lamniformes; family Cetorhinidae; genus Cetorhinus; species Cetorhinus maximus. The sequence goes on along the minus strand of NC_135885.1, from coordinate 13,792,455 downwards.
CCACTGCCCGCACCACCCAAGAAGTGGGCAGTCAAAGACATGTAGCGTCGGTTTCGACCCTGTGCTGTCCATAGGTCGGCAGTCACACCACACCATGCTGCCGCAGCCAACTCCTTCTCCACGCCAGTCCGGATAATATGGTACCGCTCTGGGATGGCTTTGGATGAGAAATATTTCCTGTTAGGGAGTTCGTACCTTGGGTCTGCCATTTTAAGTAGCTTTTTGAAAGTCTGCTCCTCTACCACCGAGACAGGATACAGCCCTTCGCAGATGAAGTTGGTAACCATAGATGTCAATTCTTGGTGCCGTTTGCTGTCTTGGCTGTAGCAAGTCTTGAAGATTGCATCCTGGTTGCTCAGGTATGTGCCTTCAGACTCAGATTTCAAAAAATTGGAGGTGAACGGCTCCCTAGCTTGCTCAGCGTTGCTCTTGACAACTTGGTGGAATTCACTGGGATGATTCTTTTCAAGGTGGTAGGCGAGGTTGGAGGTGTTTCCCGAGTAAGCGATTTGAGCCCTGCAAACCCGGCAGTAGATCTTCTTCCACTGCAGTATGCATCCTTCAGCATCAGTATCAAACCCAAAGTACTTCCAAACTTTACTTTTTGCTCTTGGGTGACAGACCAGCTTTAGGTCAGAGGTAGAACCTTCTGGAGTTTTGTGCTCCATGGCTCCTGCGTCACAATTCTACACACAGAGCCTTTATCCATTTAATGTCAACCTGCCAACCAAAGAGAAGAGACAATATGACATTCATTTTTTTTTGAAAAAGGACACACCATTTCAAGGATTTATAAGACTGTGGTTGAACAGTAATAACCTACCTGATCAATTCTTAAGTAAAAAGAAACGACAACGCTGCAAAATGTGAAGGTAGGGCAACTCAAAAGGATGACTCATGAGCTGACACGTTGACAAGCAAACTGGATTTGCCAAGCAAGCATGCTGGCTGATGCGTTAAGACAGGCGTACAATGCAAAACCTGAAATGTTTAACATATGGACAGGGTTGCACACTGTTTACACACTGGTAGCTATTATCCTTGCCAGCGGCAAGATGCCAATACTATCATGGAAGGTCACTATGATCAAAGCCTTTGCATTTAAAAAGCAAAATGAATGCCTTTCCATCCCAACAACTATTCAAGATGAATAATCGTTTATTTTCAAAATCTTAACCACTGCTTGAAAAGACCAATAGTGGTTGAATAGCCTGCTGATGTTCTTGGTCTGGGCTCACACAAGAACAGCAACCACTTGGACATGAGAGAAGGGGTAGTGGTCAACATGAAGACATTGGCTACTGGGAATAAAAACGTTATGGGCCCACTCATCCAAAAACAGAAGACTGGCTTTGCATTGAAATAATTACTTCCTCAGACAATTCAAGCAGAGTGAGTGAACTCACTCACAACCACACTGCACAACCTAGGGAAGTTGTTGCACTCTCACTGACATGTACGAGCATCTTCACCAGGAACTGAGCAAGGTAGCGGACCCATGTGAAAAAACCGCTAATCACAACTTGAAATCAGGGAGTTGTTTAATTGCAGCTCTGCTTGTACTGAAACAGCCAGCAAGATAAACCAGGGAATTTCTACGGCTGCAGGAGATGCAGTCAGGGTTGCAGCCCTGCAATGCAAAATGCAGCATTAGTGAAGCCAGCTTTATATGTATGAGCTTGCTAAACACGTTGCTTCAACAAACAGAAACAAATAGCAAGTGATACAATTGATGGCATAGTCAGTCCTATAACAATTCATGTTTATGTAGAATTATACACAGAATATACAGCACAGAAACTCTGTGTTGGTGTTTATGGAATATGCTCTATTTATCTACCTCACCTCAGTCTTTCAGCATATTTTTCTATTCATTTTTCTCTCATGTTCTTGTCTAGCTTAATTCTGAAAGCATCTAAACCAATTGCCTAAACTACTTCAACAAGTACAAATAAAATACTGCAGATGCTGGAAATCTGAAATGAAATGGAACAGAACCATCCTGATGAAAGGTCACTGACCTGAAATGTTAACTGTGTTTCTCTCTCCACTGATGCTGCCAGAGCTGCTAAGGGATTGCCAATTTTAATGTCTCAACTACTTCATGTGGTAGCGAGTGTCACACTCGAACAACTCTCAGGGGTTAATTCTTTAAGTTGCGTTTATAGAAACACCCTCTCCGTTTACAAATCGAATAACTATTACAGCGTAACTTTCCACTATCCATTTACTCATTTTAAATGTGTGTTTTGATACTTGAAGCAACTGGCTCTGATGACAATGTGGTGGAAGAGGTTGGAGGATGCTGCTGCTGCGTCCGACTGTCCAGGAAAGATGCATCACCACATGGGTGGAAAAAACAAGACTGTTAAAAGGTTTCTGGATGAATGACAATATCTCAACAGCCATTAGTCCTGCTCTCTCACACCAATCTATCAGGGATCCAGGCTCCTTGCACCATCTGTGGTTAACTAGAAAGGTTAAAGGTGGTATCAAACTTAAAGAAAAGTATGCAATTGTGCAAGGTAGGTGGAAGGACAGAAGATTGGACTGAATATAAGGAACAGCAAAGGATGACTAAAAGATTAATAGGAAGGGAAAAATTAGTGTAGGAGAGAAAGCTAGCCAGAAGTATGTAGACAGATGGTAAGAGTTTCTATAAATATTTTAAAAAGAAACGAGTTAACAAAGTGGGCAGTGGTCCTACTGAAAGTGAGTCTGGGAGAATTGATAATGGAAAACAAGGAAATAGCAGATGAATTGAACAGGTATTTTGCATCAGTCTTCACTAAGAGGGCACAAGTAACATCCCAGAAAGCAGCTATAAATCAGGAAATAGAAGAGAGGAAGGAACTTAGGAAAATTACAATCACCCCAGAGAAGTAAATTGTTGGAGCAGCAGGCTGACAAGAGCCCGGGTGCTGATGGACTTCATCCTAGGGTCTTGAAAGAAGGGGCTAGTGAGATTGTTGATGCATTGGTTTTAATTTTCCAAAACTCCTTAGATTCGGGGAAGATCCCATTAGATTGGAAGATAGCAAAAGTAACTCCATTATTCAAAAAGGGAGGGAGACAGAAAGTAGGAAACTACAGGCCAGTTAGCTTAAAATCCATCAAGGTAATCAGGCAGAGTTAACATGGTTTTGTGAAAGGGAAATCATGTTTAACCAACTTATTGGAGTTATTAGAGGAAGTAACATGTGCTGTGGATAAAGGGGAACCGGTGGATGTATCGTACTTAGATTTCAAGAAGGGGCATTTGATAAAGTGCCACATCAAAGGTTATTGCGGAAAATAAAAGCTCATCGTATTGGGGGTAACAGATTAGCTTGAAAAAAAGATTGGCTGGCTAACAGGAAGCAGAGTGTAGGCATAAATGGGTCTTTTCCAGGTTGGCAAGATGTAACAAGTGCTGTACCTCAGGGATCAGTGCTGGGACCTCAACATTTACAATTTATATAAATGACTTGGATGAAGGGATGGAAGGGATGGTTGCAAAATTTGCTGGCGACTCAAAGATAGGTAGGAGAGTAAATTGTGAAGAGGACAAAAGGAGGCTACAAGAAAATATAGGTTAAGTGAGTGAGCAAAGATCTGGCAAATGGAGTATAATGTGGGAAAATGTGAAATTGTTCATTTTGGCAGGAAGAACAAAAGAAAGTCATATTATCTAAATGGTGAGAGGTTGCAGAGCTTTGAAATGCAGAGGGATCTGGGTGTCTTAGTGCATGAATCGCAAAAGGCTAGCATGCAAGTACAGCAAGTAATTAGGAAAGCTAATAGAATGTTATCATACTGAATACAAAAGTAGGGAGGCTATGCTTCAGTTATACAGAGCGCTAGTGAGATCACATCTGGAGTACTGTGTACAGTACTGGTCACCGTATTTAAGGAAGGATGTAAATGTGCTGGAAGCAAATTCAGAGAAGGTGTATCAACCTAATAGCTGGAATGAACAGCTTGTCTTATGATGAAAGGTTGAACAGACTAGGCTTGTATCGCTGGAGTTTAGAAGAGTAAGATGCGACTTGATTAAAACTTGGAAGCAGAGTCTTTGAATATTTTTAAGGCAGAGATAGATAGATTCTTGGTAAGCAAGGGGGTGATAGGTTATCAGGGGTAGACAGGATGCAGATTTGAGGTTACTATCCTATCAGCCATGATCTTATTAAATGGCGGAGCAGGCTCAATGGGCAAAATGGCCTTCTCCTGCTCCTTGTTCATATGTTCTCGGAGAAAAAAAAAAGAAACAAATCAAACAATTTTCAAGTCCTTCAGGACAGATGGATTCTAAGCTAATTCTCAGTATGAGATCTTAGCTGGTCGCATTGAGGGTGCAACAAGGGGTTCCATCATGTTCCTATGTCTGGCTGGAAAGAGAGGGCACTTCAGCCAAGTTCTTTGTCCTGATTATGTTTCGGTGACCTCTGTTGGAAACAGCAAGTCTATAGATGTCTGGTGAGGACAAAATTAGGCTTGGTTGTGATACATTTCAAATGAGATTAGCCCATCAATTTTCACTGCCCTAATTAAGACACGAAGGTCAGCCAAATGGAAAGCTGCAAGAAAACAGATGGCTCCTGTCAAATGGTAATCCAGCACAAGTCAGCAAATGCAGGAGATAGAGGAGGAAAATCAGAGAGAACATAGGAATGGGAGGAGGCTATTTAGCACCTCAAGCTTGTTCCGCCACTCCATAACATCATGGCTGACCTAACACTATATACCCACTTTTGCTCCATATCTCTGAATACCAATTTCAGATTTAAGATTAACAACTGTTTTTTTTATATTCATTCATGGGATGTGGGCATCGCTGGCTAGGCCAGCATTTATTGCCCATCCCAAATTGCCCCTGAGAAGGTGGCAGTGAGCTGCTTTCTTAAACCGCTGCAGTCCATGTGGTATAGGTACATCCACAGTGCTTTTAGGGAGGGAGTTCCAGGATTTTGACCCAATGACCCTCTAAGTCAGGATGGTGAGTGGCTTGGAGGGGAGCTTCCAGGTAGTGGTGTCCCCATGTGTCTGCTGCCCTTGTCCTTCGAGATGGTAGTGGTATTGGGTTTGGAAAATGCTGTCTAAGGAGGCTTGGTGAGTTGCTGCAGTACATCTTGTACATTTGTACACACTGCTGCCACTGTGCATTGGTGGTGGAGAGTGTGAATGTTTGTGGATGAGGTGCCAATCAAGCAGGCTACTTTGTCCTGGATGGTGTCGAGCTTCTTGGGTGTTTTTGGAGCTGTGCTCATTCAGGCAAATGGACAGTATTCCATCACACTCCTGACTTGTGCCTTATAGATGGTGGCCAGGCTTTGGGGAGTCAGGAGATGAGTTACTTGCTGCAGGATTCCTATTTCTATGGCTGTTCCAGTTCAGTTTCTGGTCAATGGTAACCCCCAGGATGTTGATAGTGGGGGATTCAGCGATGGTAATGCCACTGAGTGTCAAGGCTAGCATAAACTACCATTTGTGGAGAGCGTTGCAAACTGGTACCACCCTTTGCATGCAGAAGTATTCTAACTTCGCTCCTGAAAGGCCTGGTTCTAATTTTAAGACTATCTACTTAGATTCTCCAACCAACGGAACTAGTTTCTTGCTACGCTATCAGTTCCCCTTGATATTTTTAAAATTTTAATCCAAGTCACCATTTAATCATCTGTATTCCAGGAAAAACAACCCTACTTTATGTACTCTCTCCTTGTAACTTAACCGTTAGACTCCAGTTATTATTCCAGTATGCTATGCTGCACATCCTCCATATCCTTCCTAAAATGTGGTGCTTGCAGTATGCCAGATGTGTTCTAATCAGGGCTTTGTATAGCTGAAGCATGACTTCTAACTTCTTGTGTTCTAATCCTCTAGATATGAAGGCCAACATTCCTTTAGCCTTTTAGATTACTTTTTATGCCTGAGAACAAAGAAGTTAAAAAATGTTCACCAGTAATTCATGGCGACCATTAAAATGTGTCCCTGATGCTAAGAATTTCCCGCAGATAGCCACATTAGGCAGAGTTATGACTCTCGTGCTCTGTGATCACTTCAGTAAATCTTGATGTTTCTGCTTAACGCACTTAGAAAATTGATGGACCAGAAATGTAATTTGTCATTTCAATTTTAACAGCCCACATGTCATTTAACATCAGATTAGTCGTAGATTATTACTGTCTTGACCCTTGAATAACACACAAAATCGGCTTATTGTCATTGGTCGGCACAAAATATTAAAAGGAAGGACAAATACCTAAACTCTAAAGATTGTACAGCATTCATGCAATTCACAGGGCCCTTTCCAGAAATGGATCATCGGGAGCAATACAGAAAAAGGTGTCTTGCCATCTTGTCATCATGAAGCTTATTATAGAATCTCTTCCATAAAACTTCCCTATTTAAAAAGGAGCCATACATAAATACTCACTGCGCTGTATCACAATATATTCCGCGCTGTCACTGGAGAGAGGAGTTAGTATCCTCTGTAACATATTAATTCACTCATGTAAAATTCCTTTGTGCATTACTTTAACGGTCATTAATCAGCTTATCGTAAACAACTATGTTAAAACAACAAGAAGCAATTTTACACAGCCATATTAATCAGAGCGCTACCAGAGGGAATTATATCTCAAAGTTTATTTAATACTAGTCGGACTCCCATGGTGATCCACACAAGGAGTCAAGACCAAGAGTAACAGTTGAAGTGTGGTTAGCTGTCAAGCGATAATAGGACCAGACATGGGGAGGAAAGTCAATCCCCATTTTTTAAAGTCATTCATTCCGTCTTTATTTCAATACAATGCTTTGATTAACTATAGATAAAAACAAATCCTATAATAACTTGAAGGGCAGAGAAACAGAGTTGACTGGAGAACAGGAAGAGTTGGGAGATATGAATCTAAGCTAGAATAGCATTAGTAGAAGGGTGGAGTACAGTATCTATAGGAGGTTTCAATTATAAATATGGAATGGAAACATCTAAAGCAAAAGCATGAGAAGAAAAAGTAAAGGATTGTAGGCAAGTGCAAGTGTACAGATAAGATTTTTAATAATTTACATTATAGAGAAATAGAGGCATTTAACCTAATACATTGTGTAGAACAGTTTTCATTCAGTGTCTCAAATTGTTCGCAGCACTGCCATTGAGGTCAGTAGCCAGTCATGCTTCACTCGAGTATTATATAGTTCAAAAAGACAAAATCTACCAATATAAAATAAAAATCTACTGTTGAGGTTAGTCTTTGATTCGAGTAAACCACAGCGCAAAAAAACCTTCACACATTGATCGTTACATTTACAGAACTCCTAGTAACAAAATGTACCAGTATCACAGTGAGGGACAAGTATGCTGGAGAACGTATGGAGAAAAACTAGGCAAGGTGCAATGCAGATTCGCATTCACTACAGAAGCAATTATTCATTTTTAACCACTTAAAATATTATCAGACAGTTTTCTGAACACACCAGGAACCTTTCTTGCAAGATTGTTGAAACCTTTCTGAAGTCATGAAGCAGCAAAGATGTCGACTATGCTCCTTTTTTCCAGAGGAATTGGCAGTTGGTTTTGCTGCACAACCGCAGAGCAAATACGAACAAAGTCTGAAGAGGCGAAAGGCTATTCGACCTATCAAGCCTCTTCCATAGATATATTATCCAGTCGTGCATTTTATCTAGAATATACAGCATAGAAACAGGCCATTCAACCCAACTGGACTATGTTGACATTTATGCTCCACAACAGAATCCTTCCACTCTACTTCCTCTAACCTTTTCAGCATTTTATTACACCAACCCCTCCAGCATCCAATCAAATCTAAAAGCCTAAATTCCTATCCATAGCTCGCGTGAAAAAAAAAAGTGCTTTCAATATTTCCATTACCTCAATCGCCTTGTTCACACACATCGATTTAGCTCCTTCAGTACGGTGATGAATATTCAACTGTTGTTCAACATGGCAATAGCAAATTTAAATTGTCACAATTAATTGCTCATTTCATGTACAAGTGGCAGCACAATAGCATTCCCAGTCAGTGCGCACCAACGTTTCCCCGATTTTAAGGACATGATCTTGAAGCATGCTGCCGTGTCTTTTTTTTCTTCATAGGACGTGGACCTCTTTGGCTAGGCCAGAGTTTTTTGCCCATCCCTATTTGTCCTTGAGAAGATGGTGGTGAGCTGCCTTCTTAAACTGCTGCAGTCCATATGGTGCTGGTACACCCACAATTCTGTTAGGGAGGGAGCTCCAGGATTCTGACCCAGCAACAGCGATGGAATTATGATATGGTCCCAGATCAGGATGGTGTGCGGCTTGAAGGGAAACTTGCAGGTGGTGTAATACCCATGCATTTGTTGCCCTTGCCCTTCTAGGTGGTAGAGGTGCTGTCGAAGGAGCCTTGTTGAGGTTCTGCTGTGCATCTTGGAGATAGTACACACTGCTGCAGAGAGTGAATGTATAAGGCAGTGGATGGGGTGCCAATGAAGAGGGCTGTTTTGTCCTGGATGATGTTGAGCTTCTTGACTGTTGTTGGAGCTGTGCTCATCCAGACAAGTGGGACGTATTCCAGTACACTCCTGACTTGTGCCTTGTAGGTGGACAGGCTTTGGATAGTCAAGAGCTGGGTTCCTCTCCTCAGAATTCCCAGCCTCTGGCCTGCTCTTGTAGCCACAGTATTTATATGGCTGTTCCAGTTTAGCTTCTGATCAATGGTAACCCCCAAGATGTTGATAGTGGGGGATACAACAATGGTAATGCCATTGAATGTCACGGGGAGATGGTTAGATTTTCTCTTGTTCGAGATGATCATTGCCTGGCACTTGTGTGGCACAAATGTACAAGCCATTCATCAGCCCAAGTCTGAATATTGTCCATGTCTTGCTGCATATGGACACAGACTGCTTCAGTATCTGAGGAGTCGCAAATGATGCTGAACATTGAGCAATCATCCGTGAACATCCCCACAATAACTTTATGATGGATGGAAAGCCATTGGTGAAACAGTTGAAGATGGTTGGGCCTAGGACACTACCCTGAGGAATTCCTACAGTGATGTCCCCAGGCTGAGATGATTGACCTCCAACAACCAGAACCATCTTCCTTTGTGTTAGGTATGACTCCAACAAGTGGAGAGTTTTCCCCTGATTCCTATTGGCTTCAGTTTTGCTAGGGCTCCTTGATGCCACACTCGGTTAAGTGCTGTCTTGATGTCAAGGGCAGTCACTCTTACCTCACCTCTCACGTTCAGCTCTTTTGTCCATATTTGCACTAAGGATGTAATGAGGTCAGGCTGACCTCATTAAGGCTGTAATGAAGTCAGGACAAGGCTGTAATGAAGTCCCCCATCCTGAGTACATTCTGCACCCTTGCCACCCTCAGTGCTTCCTCTAAGTGGTGCTCAACATGGAGGAGTACTAATTCATCAGCTGAGGGGGTTGATAGGTACTAACCAGCAGGAGACTTCCTTACTTATGTTTGACCTGATGCATGAGACTTCACGTTGAGGACTCCTAGGGCAACTCCCTCCCAACTATATACCACTGTGCCACCACCTCAGCTGGGTCTGTTCTGTCAAAGGACAGGGCATATCCAGGAATGGTGGTGTCTAGGACATTGTAAGGTATGATTCCATGAGTGTAACTATGTCAGGGTATTGCTTGACTCATCCATGGGACAGCTCTCCCAATTTTGGCACCAGCCCCCAGATGTTGTTAAGGAGGACTCTGCAGGATTGACAGGGTGCCATTGTTGTTTCTGGTACCTGGGTCCATGCTGGGTGGTCCGTCCGGTTTCATTCCTTTTAGACTTCATAGCAGTTTTATACAACTGGTGGCTTGCTAGGCCATTTCAGAGAGCATTTAAGATTCAACCACATTGCTGTGGGACTGGAGTCACATGTAGGCCATACCAGGTAAGGATAGCAAATTTCCTTCTCTAAAGGACATTAGTGAGTCAGATAGTTTTTTACAACAATTTTACAACAGCTTTGTGGTCGCTATTTGACTAGCTTTATATTCCAGATTTATTAATTGAGTTTAAATTCCACCAGCTGCCTTGGTGGGATTTGAACCCACGTCCCCAGGGCATTAGCCTGAGCCTCTGGATTACTAGTTCAGTGACCTTACCAATACAGCACCGCCTCCCCAATATATATATTCACTGGACTGTATATCTTTGATGAGTGTTATGAAATATTGCCTTATATATCTGCCACTACATCTCTACTGCCTTACCCTTTTATCTAATTTCCCAGGTCATTTTAAGCCAGCTCTGTCTTCATACACGCATTTATTTAAGTTTAAAAACACTAGTCTTCCACTCACACTTCCCACCCTCAAACTGAATGTGAAATTCAGTCATGTCATGATCATTGCTACCGGGAAGCTCTTTACTGTGAGGTCATTAACTAATACTGTTTCATTGCATATACATACGAACATACGAAATAGGAGCAGAAGTAGGCCATTTGGCCCCTCCAGCCTCCTCTGCCATTCAATAAGATCATGGCTGATCTGTTTGTGTTTCATATTCCACATTCCCAACTACCCTCGATAAGCCTAACAAGAATCTATCCATCTCCGGCTTAAAAATATTCAATGACCCCGCCTCCACCGCCTTCTAAGTCACAGTGTTCCAAAGTCGTACGACCCTCAGAGAAAAAAATCTCCTCATCTCTGTCCTAAAAGGGCAACCCTTAATTTTAAAACAGTAGCCCCCTAGTTCTGGACTCACCCACAAGAGGAAACATCCTTACCACGTCCACCTTGTCAAGACCATTCAGGATCTTATATACTTCAATCAAGTCACCTCTCACTCTTCTAAACTCCAGTGGAAACAAGCCCAGTCTGCCCAACCATTCCTCATAAGACAACCCACAGCTCATTCCAGGTATCAGTCTAGTAAACCTCCTCTGAACCATCTCCAATGCATTTACATCCTTCCTTTAAGAAGGCCAAAATTGCGCACAGCATTCGAGATGTAGCCCTGTATAAATGAAGCATTATATCCTTATTTTTATGTTCAATTCCTCTTGTAATTACCAGGTCCAGAATAACCTGTTCCCTGGTTGGCTCTAGAATGTGCTGCTCTAAGAAATTGTCCCGAAAACAGTCTATGAACTCATCTTCCAGGCTACCTTTGCCAGCCCCATTGTCCAATCTATATGTAGAGGAAAGTCATCCATGATGATTGCAATACCTTTCTTACAAGCCCACATTATTTCTTTCTGTATACTCCATCCTACAGTGTAGTTACTGTTAGGTGATCTATAAACAACTCCCACAAGTGACTTCTTCCCTTTACTATTTTTAAGTTCAAATAAGTCAACACTGGAACTGAATCCGTATATAATGACAGAGACACAGACAGATCTGAGAAACAGAGAGGGATGGAAAGATTGATCTGTGATAGAGAACAATTGATCAATCTGAAACAGAGAAGCAGCACAAGACAATGTTGGAACCAAATAAAGATAGATAGATAAATTGATCTACAATATGAAAGAGCAGATAGATATTGATAGATGGATATATCTATGATGCAGTGAGAGATATTGTTAGTTGAATGGATCTATGATAAGGCAGGGGGAGGGGGTGAGGTGCATGGAATGGAAAGAACAAGAGCACAAGAAAAAAATAGAACTAAATACATAGAGCAAAAGATAAATGAGTCTACGAGAGACACTGATATATGGATCTGTGACACAAAAAGATAGAGATAGATGAACCTATGAAACAGGGGGAAAGGGAGAAAGAGATTTGGATATATGGAGGGATCTTTGATCAAGGGAGAGAAAGAGGAATGTAGAAATGGATAACTCTGTGATCGAGAGAGGAGGAGAGAACAGGAACACAGGTCAATACTGGAACTGAATATATAGAGTGATAGAGATATAGATGGGATATATAGATAGATCAATGACTATGTAGATGGGATGTACAGAGATAGATCAATGAATATACAGGTGGGATATATAAAGATAGATCAATGAATATATGCAGATATATAGATGGGACATATAGAGATAGATCAATTAACATATGCTGATATATAGATGGGGTATATAGAGATAGATCAATGAATACACACAGATATATAGAGAGAAAGATCAATGAATATATAAACGGATGATCTACAATAGAGAGAGCACAGATCAACACTGGAATTGAATCTTCCCCAAGGCGGCAGGTTTCCCTGATAAACAGACCCTGGAAATGCTGCTTGACTCGGCTCATCAGAGACTGTCAGTTCAGTGTAATGTTCAATGCCGGCCCCGGGGAGAGTTTAAACCCCAATCCCGGCTCCCGCTGCAGTGCGGCGCGGCGCGGCCCCTCTAACCTGGCAGTGAGAAGCTGCGGCTGAGCAGCTGGGACAGCAGCACCTTCACCCCCACGGCGTAAGTCCAGAGGAAGGAGGAGACGGGCGACATGACAGCGGCAGGCGGAGCGGAGCGGAACGGAGAGGAGAGGAGGGGAACCGGAGCGGATCGGAGCGGAATGCATCGCACAAAACCTTCCCCAGCCCGGAACATCGTGCCCGGTACAGGAGTTCCGGCCGACTCACAGTCCCCCCCCTCCTCCCCCTGCAGCTCAGCTCAGCTCAGCTCCACACACACTGAGCATTCACCCAGCTGTGGGTGTGGGGGAGAATATGTGTGCATATTTATGTACATAAAAGAAAATAAGACTGACAATTGCCTTTCACAACCTCAGAACGAGGTCTCAAAGCGCTTTGAAAGCCTGACCACGGTTGTAATGTAGGGGACCAGAAGGTCTTGTGGCCCAGTGGGTACAGCATCCCTCTCTTTGAACCACAAGCCCTCAGTTTTAGTCCCACTCCAGGACTTGTGGGCTAAGGAAAGTGTGGGGTTGCCAACCTGTCCAAGGTTAGTATGGAGGTTTGTAGCGGAGTTTCCCAGGACTCAGTATTGGGACCCTTGCTTTTCCTGATATATATTAATGATCTAGATCTTGGTGTGCAGGGGACAATTTCAAAGTTTGCCGATGATACGAAGCTTGGGAGGACGGTGTGGAACTTCAAAAGGACACAGACAAGTTGGTGGAGTGGGCAGATAGGTGGCAGATGAAGTTCAATACGGAGAAGTGTGAGGTGATGCATTTTGGTGGACAGACAATATAAAATAAGGGGTGAAATTTTGAAGTGGGTGCAGGAGCAGAAAGATTTGGGTGTATATGTGCATAGATCATTGGAGGTGGCAGGACAGGTAGAGAGCAGTTAATAAAGCATATAGTATCCTCGCCTTAATTAATAGGGGCATAGAGTACAAGAGCAGAAATGTTATGTTGAATTTATATAAGGCACTCGTTAGACCTCAGCTGGAATATTGTGTACAGTTATGGGCGCCATATAAGAATAATGTGAACACATTGGTGAGAGTGCGAAGAGGTTTATGTCATGAAACTATTATATATAATATTTTGGAAAATATTTTCTTTTAAATTAGAGGTTTGGTCTGTGGGTGTGTCTCTGTCCTTGTTGGATTAAAGCCAGCTAGTCTGGGTGCTTTGATGTGTACTAGTTTTGATATGTAAGAGAGATAGTGTGCATTTGCATTTTTTGAATAGAGCATTCAAGAAGTAGGGTGAAAATGGACACTTATGGAGCAGCTACCAAGCGATATGTTTATATTACTAATAAAATTGGTACTATGAAGTGGGTTCCATTGTTAAAAGGTGGAGTTTAAAGAGACTGGTGAGACAATGAGAATTTGCATTCAATCAGTGGTGGCAGGTATTACAAGACAACCATTTTGAGTGTGCAGGGCAGAGGCAATGTAAGATCAAAACCTGTAAGCCTACCATTGTGTCTACAAGGAACCAAAGTGAAAAGAACCTCATTTTGAATTCGTCAGGTGAAAATGCTTTGTCTGGTGTTTGGTTAAGTCTTTGGGTTGCTGTTGCCTTAATGGAGATTAGTTTGGGAATTTGTTAAACATTATGATAATAGTAATTTGTAGCCACGTGTATATATATTTTAATCTGTGTAAATTAATAAAATCTTTCATTTAGTTTAATGTAAAACCTTGAGAACTGAGGGTCTGATTCCTGAATTTAGAGTCACATCTCAAACATAACACTTAAAATTATAGGTTATGACAGTTGTTTAAAGTTTTCCTCTGGGATTTTTAAATAAACTCCACTTTACCAACTGCATCGGTCATAACAGTTTACAAGAACGGTTTCAGGGATGAGAAACTTCAGTTACAAAGATAATTGGAGAGGCTGGGACTGTTCTCCTTGGAGAGAAGGAGGTTAAGAGGAGATTTCATAGAGATGTTCAAAATCATGCGGGAACTGGACTGAGTAGATAAGGAGAAGCTGTTCCTGCTCGTAAAAGGATCAAGAACGATAGGCACAGATTTAAAGTGATTTGCAAAAGAAGCAAATGTGACGTGAGAAAAAACTTTTTCACACAACGAGGCTCGGGTCTGGAATGCACTGCCTGGAAGTGTCGTGGAGGCAGGTTCAATCGAGGCATTCAAGAGGACATTAGATGATTAGTTGAATAGAAACAATGTGCAAGGGTACGGGGAATAGGCAGGAAAATGGCACTAGGTCATAAAGGTCATTTGGAGAGCCGGTGCACACATGATAGGCCAAATGGCCTCCTTCTGTGTCATTAAAATTCTGTGATTCCAGGGCTCAACAGTGTGCAACTCTCTGAAGTACCATAGGGACATTAAAAAAGATTTTCTTTGAACATTTATCTTTACCAGATATCAAAATATTGAAAATGGTGACAAAATGCTGTTTGGCTGACAGTCAAGCACCTGGAGTGTGATAGGAAGCGATGGAGTGTACAAACATTAAAAGAAGCAGCAAATAGGGTCACAGGGGCAAAATTATGGTACAAAGGCTAAATTAATGGCTCTTTATTGAAATGTACATGGCATTCAGAACAAAGTAAATGAATTAATGGCACAAATAGAGATTAATGGGTATGATCTTATAGCCATTACAGAGATGTGGTTACAAGGAAATCAAAGCCGGAATCTAAATATTCAGGGATATGTGACTTTTCGAAAGGACAGGCAGAAAGGAAAGGCTGGTGGGGTAGCTTTGTTAGTACGACGTGGAATAAGTACAATAGCAAGAAATAATCTTAGATCGGAAGATGTAGAATCCATATGGGTGAAGTTAAGAAATAACAAGAGGAAGAAGACACTGGTGGAATTAGTCTATAGGCCCCTAACAGTAGCTATACTGTGGGGCAGAGAATAAATCAGGAGATAATGGGGGCATGTAAAAAAGGCAGTACATTAATCACAGGTGACTTTAATCTTCATGTAGATTGGGAAAGTCAAATTGGCAGAGGTAGCTACGAGCAAGAACTCACAGAGTGAATTCAGGTCAATTTCCTAGAACAATATGTTATGGATCCAACCAGGGATCAAGCTATTTTGGATCTGGTAATGTGTAATGAGGCAGGTTTAATAAATGATCTCAGAGTAAAAGATCCCATAGGAAACAGTTACCATAACATGGTAGAATTTAGCATTCAGTTTGAGAGCGAGAAACTTGGGTTGGAAACAACTGTGCTAAACTTAAATAAGGGTAATTACAAAGGAATGAAGGCAGAATTGACTGGGGAAGGAGTTTAACAGAAAAGACGGTTGATGAACAATGGCAGACGTTTAAGAAAATAGTTCATGACTCAAAACAAAGATATATCCCAGTGAGAAAGAAGGATTCGAGGAAGGGGATAAACCAATCATGGTGAACCAAGAAAGTTAAAGATAATATCAAATTAAAAGAAAAAACATACAATGTGGCAAAGATTAATGGTAAACCAGAGGATTGGGAAAGTTTTAAAAACCAACAAAAGATGACCAAAAAAAATAAAGAGTTAGAAAATAAACTTTGAGGGTAAACTAGCCAGTAATATAAAAATGGACAGTAAGAGCTTCTTTAAATGTATAAAAATGAAGAGAGAGGCCAAAGTGAACATGGGCCCTTAGAGAATGAGGCTGGGGAAATAATAATGGGGAACCAGGAAATGGCAGAGGAATTGAATAAATACTTTGAATCAGTCTTCACAGTAGAAAACACTAATTGCATTCTAAAAATACTAAGTAATCAAGGGGCAAAAGTGGGAGAGGAAATAAATACAATAACTATCACCAGAAAAAAAGTACTAGGGAAATTAATAGGGCTAAAGGCAGATAAGTCCCCCGGACCTAATGGGTTGCATCCTAGGATATTAAAGAAAGTAGCTACACAAATAGTGGATGCACTGGTAGTAATCTTCCAAAGATCCTTAGATTCTGGAAAAGTCCCAAAAGATTGGAAAACTGCCAATGTAACACCCTTATTCAAAAAGGGAGAGAGACAAAAAACAGGTAACTATAGGCCAGTTAGCTTAACATCTGCCATTGGGAAAATGTTGGAGTCCATTATAAAGAATGCAATGGCAGAGCATTTAGAAATGCATATTTATAATCAAGCAGAGTCAGCATAGCTTCATGAAGGGGAAATCATGCTTGACAAACTTATTAAAATTCTTTGAGGAGATAACAAGCAGGATAGATAAAGGGGAATGACTGGATGTAATATATTTGGATTTCCAAAAGGCATTTGATAAGGCGCCACACATAAGGCTGCTTAATAAGTTAAGAGCCCATGGTGTTGGGGGTAGGAAATTGCCATGGATGGAGGATTGGCTAACTAATAGAAGACAGAGTTGGGATAAGGAGGGCATTTTCAGGATGGCAACCTGTAACTCGTGGAGTGCCACAGGGATCAATGCTGGGGCTACAATTATTTACAATATACATTAATGACTTAGACGAGGGAAGTGAATGTACTATCACCAAGTCTGACACAGATGACACAAAAATAGGTGGGGAGGCAAGTGGTGAGGATAACATAAAGTGTCTACAGTGGGTTATGGACAGGTTAAGTGAGTGGGCAAAAACTTGGCAGATGGAATATAATGTGGGAAAATGTGAGGTTATTCACTTTGGCAGGAAGAATAGATGAGCTGAATGTAATTTACATGGAGAAAGACTGCAGAAAGCTACAGCACAGAGGGATTTGGGCATGTATCTTAAAAAGCTAACATACAAGTTCAGCAGGTACTGGGGAGGGAAAATGGAATGTTGGCCTTTATTTCAAAGGGAATGGGTTATAAAAATAGGGAAGTCTTACTATAACTATACAAGGCACTTGTTAGACCACACCTAGAATACTGTGAACAATTTTGGTCGCCTTATCTAAGGAAAGATATACTGGCATTGGAGGCAGCCCAGAGAAGGTTCACTAGGTTGATCTCGGGTATGGAGGGATTTTCTTATGAAGTGAGGGTGAGTGGGTTGGGTCTGTACTCACTGGAGTTTACAAGAATGAGAGGCGACCTTATTGAAACATATAAGATTCTTGCGGGGAGAGTCTAGGACCAGAAGGCATAATCTCAGAGTAAGGGGTCACCCATTTAAGACAAAGAGGAGGAGAAATTTCTTCTCTCAGAGGGTAGTCAATCCATGGAATCCTTTACCGAAGAGGTCTGTAGAAGCTGGGTCGTTAAGTATATTCAAGGCTGAGATAGACTGAGTTTTAATCAGTAAGGTAATCAAGGGTTATGGGGAAAAGTGGAGTTGAGGATGATCAGATCAGCTATGATCTCATTAAATAGCGGAGCGGACTCGATGGGCCTACTTTTGCTCTGACGTCTTATAGTCTTATCCAATTGGGTAATGAATTCTTACACTTCTCAGTTGGCGTAGGAAGGCAATGCATCACAGGATGGGTGTGTTGACCGATGAATGGCAAAAGTGTTTTTTTTTTATTCGTTCATGGGATGTGGGCATCACTGGCTAGGCCAGCATTTATTGCCCATCCCTTGTTCAGAAGGCATTTTGAGTCAACCACATTGCTGTGAGTTACATGTAGGCCAGACTAGGTAAGGACAGCAGATTTCCTTCCCTAAAGGACGTTAGTGAACCGGATAGGTTTTTACAACAATCGGCAATGGTTTCATGATCATCTTCAGACTTTTCATTCCGTATTTTTACTGAATTCAAATTCCACTATCTGCCATGGTGGGGTTCAAACCCCAGTCCCCAGAGCATTACCCTGGGTGTTTGGAATACTGGTCCAGTGACAATACCACTATGCCATCAAGTCATGTGATGAAACCTTCCAGAAATGCATTTAACCACAGTTGGCAACCCTAGCAGCCAAAGAGGCTAATTATCAACCTGCCTCTACCTACAATTTGTCATGATAATAGTTGACTGTGGTAGTATTAGATACGATACGGTACTCTGTACTAGCTAGGGGGTCACCTGACTTGGTAATTGAAGCTCAGATCACATATGTTGGAGCCTGCCTTGATAGAATTCAGTTAGTGCAGATATGTGTTCATGTTAGGAAAATGTGTCATCAATAAAATTAGCTCAGCTACAATGTTGACGGCCTGTGTGCATCATTGAAACAAAAAACAAGACATGGTGTCAGAAGTAAACTAAATGCAACAGTGGAGGTCCTGAAACCACCGACAGAGCTCAGTTTGGAGGGTAATGTCAGCGAAAACTGGAGGACGCTCCGGCAGCGATTCAAGCTATGCCTCACAGCAACGGGCAGTGATAAAAAAGACCAGGTGCAGTCTTCCATCTTTATTCACATAGCAACGGAAGCAGCCCTAGAAATCTAGAACACATTCATGTTTGAAAGTGATGAGAAACGAAATAACCTGAAAGAAATGGAAAAATTCGAAGTCTACTACAGCCCTAAGACAAACATCACGTATGAACAATACCAATTTTGTACATGAACACAAGGCAGTGACAACATTAATCAGTATGTAACTGAGCTGAGAAAACAAGCTAAATAGTGTGAATTTGGAGAGCTTGAAGAATCGCTCATCCAAGATAGAATAATTTGCAGAATCACAAATGACACTTTGAGAGAACGGCTTTTGAGAGAAGTTGATCGTACGCTGGAGAAAGTAATAAATATCTGCAGCATGTCAGAGACAACGAAATGCCAGATTAAAGAGATGACAGAAGATGATAAGATGCACACTCAAGCAGTTAGATGCAGTTAAACAGAAACAGCCCCGGGAAAGAACAAACAGACAGTGTGAACGTAAAAAGAACAAAACTGCTATTAAATGCAGCCAGTGTGGAACAGAGCATTTACCACATTGTTGTCCTGCCTACGAAAAGCAGTGTAAGAACTGTGATAAACTAAATCACTTCGCTAAGATGTATAAATCGAAGAAAGTGCACATAATTAACACAGAAACAATTTTTCGTTGGTACAGTAACAACTAAAACCAAAGAAGACAAATGGAAGGTTGATTTAAAAGTTGCCAACGTGATCGTGAATTTTATGCTTGACACAGGTGCACAAGCAAACGTCATTTCCATAAGCCTGTATTGCTAACTAAAACAAAAGTGAAGCTGTCTACTTATAGAGGTGAAAAAATTGCAGTAGAAGGCAAGTGTACACTTAAAGTGAACTACAAAAAACAGTCTCAAGTACTGCCATTTGTAGTCGTGAAAACTGATGCAAAACCCATTCTTGGAATCAAAGCTTGTGAAAATCTGAAGCTAATCAAGAGAATGATGACTGTCACCACTGATGACATCGTGAACAAGTGTAAAGATGTGTTCCAGGGGATTGGTTGCCTAAAAGGAGAACACACCATCAAAATTGATGAAACTGTGACACCCGCCCAGGAAAATACCAGTAATGCTGAGAGACCGACTGAAAGCAGAGTTGGACAGAATGGAGAAATTTCACACCATCAAGAAAATTGAAGAACCGACAAAGTGGGCTAATCCAATTGTAATAGTAGAAAAATCAGATGGAAATCTGGAGTCTGTCTGGATCCCAGAGACTCATAGATAGACTCACAGACACTTACAGTACAGAAGAAGTCAATTCGGCCCATCATGTCCATGCCAGTCAACAAAGATCTGACTAAACTAATCCCATTTTCCAGCACTTGGCCTATAGCCCTGGAGACTATGGCATCACAAGTGAATATCTAAATACTTCTTAAATGTTACAAGAGTTTCTGACTCAACTACACTTTCAGGCAGTGAGTTCCAGACTCCCACCACACTCTGGGTGAAAAACTTTCTCCTCAACTCCCCTCTAGCCTTCTACCTCTTACCTTAAATCTAAACCTCCTGGTTATTGATTCCTCTATCAATTGAAAAAGTGCCTTCCTATCCATCTTATCTATGCCCCTCACAATCTTATACACCTCTATCAGGTCCGCTCTCAACCTTCGCTGTTCCAAGGAAAACAACCCCAGCCTATCCAATTTTTCCTCATAGCTCCAGCCCAGACAGCATCCTAGTAAATCTCCTCTGCACTCTCTCCAATGTAATCACATCCTTCCTATAATGTGGGGACCAGAATTGCATGCAGTCTCCAGTTGTGGCCGAACCAGCATTTTATACAGTTCCAGCATTACCTCCCTGCTCTTGTTTTCTATGCCTCGGCCGATAAAGACAAGTATCCCACATGCCTTCTTAACCACCTTATCCACCTGCCCTGCTACCTTCAGGGATCTGTGGATATGCACAACAAGGTCCCTCTGATCTTCAGTACTTTCCAGGGTCCTACCATTCATAGTGTAATCCCTTGCCTTGTTAGCCCTCCCCAAGTGCATTACCTCACACTTTTCCAGGTTGAATTCCATTTGCCACTGCTCTGCCCACCTGACCAGTCCATTGATAGCCTCCTGCAGTTTATTGCCATCCTCCTCACTATTTACCACCCTGCCAATTTTCGTGTCATACGCAAACTTCTTGATCATACCCTCTACATTTAAGTCCAAATCATTTATGTGCGCCACAAACAGCAAGGGCCCCAGCACTGAGCCCTTCAGAACCCCACTGGGAACAGACTTCCAGTCACAGAAACATCCATCTACCATCACCCTCTGCTTCCTGCCTCTCAGTCAATTTTGGATCCAACGTGCCACTTTGCCTTGGATCCCATGGGTCTCTTACTTTCTTGACCAAGCTGCCCTGAGGGACCTTATCAAAAGCCTTGCTAAAGTCCACGTAGACCACATCAAATGCATTACCCTCATCAACACTCGTGGTTACCTCCTCAAAAAAGTTGTCAAACACGACCTCCCCTTAACAAATCCATGCTGACTATCCCTGATTAATCCATGTCTCTCCAAGTGCAGATATATTTTGTCCCTCAGAATTCTTTCTAGTAGCTTCCCCACCACTGAGGTCAGACTGACTGGCATGTAATTTCCTGGTCTTTCCCTTCCTCCCTTGTTTAATAATGGGACAATGTTAGCAGTTCTCCAGTCAAGTGGCACCTCACCGGTGGCCAGAGAGGATTTGAAAATTACTGCCAGAGCCCCTGATATCTCTTCTCTTGCCTCCCCCAACAGCCTGGGAAACATCTCATCCAGGCCTGAAGATTTATCCACTTTTAAGGCCACTAAACCCGCTAGTACCTCTTCTCCCTCTCTGTTAATTTCCTCTAATATTTCACAGTCCTCCACCCTGATGTCTATACCTGCATCGTCCTCTTTCATTGTGAAGACAGACACAAAGTATTCATTGAGGACTGTATCCACGTCCAGTTCCACACACAGATTACCTCTATGGTCCCTAATTGGCCCTGCTCTTTCCCTAGTTATTCTTTTGCTCTTTATATATTTAAAAAACCCCTTTGGATTTTCCTTTATTCTACCCATCAATGCTTTCTCGTGCACTCTCTTAGCTTTCCTAATTTCCTTTTTAAGATCCCCCCTGCAATTTTTATACTCCTCTCGGGACTCTGCCATATTAAGCCTTCGGTATCTGCCATAAACTTTTTTTCTTAATCCTAAACTTTATGTCCCTAGTCATCCAGGGTTCTCTGCACTTCGCCCCCCTCGTTTGTCTTTACGGGAACATATTTGCCCTGTACTCTTGCTATTTCCTCCCACTGCTTTGACACAGTTTTATCTGCAAGTAGCTCCTCCCAGTCCACTTGGGCCAAATTGTATCTCATCTTAGTAAAATTAGCCTTTCCCTAGTTTAGAACTTTTATTCTCAGCCCAATGTTATCCTTTTCCATAACTATCCTGAGTCTAACTGAGTTATGGTCACTATGTCCAAAATGCTCCCCGACTGATACGCCTTCCACCTGCCCGGGCTCATTTCCGAATATTCGGTCCAGAACTGACCCCTCCCTTGTTGGATTTTCTACGTACTGGCTAAAAAAGTTCTTCTGGATGCAACTTAAGAATTTTGCTCGCTCCCTACCTAGCACACTAAAACTATCCCAATTAATAGTCGGGTAGTTAAAATCCCCTATATTACTGCCTTATTATTCTTACACTTTCCTGAAATTTGCTTACATATTTGATCCTCTATCTGTCCCTGACTGTTTGGAGGCTAACAGAACACACCCTTTTTGTGTTTTTTACTTCTACCCATTTGGCCTCATTTGATGATCCTTCCAGAATATCATCCCTCCTCACTGCTACATTTGATTCCTTGATCAATATTGCGATGCCTACTCCTTTTCTATCCCCCTGAATACCCTATAATCAGGAATGTTGAGCTGCCAATCCTGCCCTTCTTTTAGCCAAGCCTCGGTCATAGCTATGACATCATGTTCCTATGTGTGCCCTCAGCTTGTCTGTCTTATTCCTCAAGCTCCTTGCATTAAAATATATTCTATTTAGCCTTGCTAAATTCGCTTCTTTCTTATCTAGCCTATGTTTCCTCTGCCTTCCAGACTCACTTACTTGCGTTTTAACTTCTAATTTCATCTCCCCTACTTGCAGGACCTTATTTCTCTTTCTTCCTATGTCATTGGTCCCAACATAGACCACGACCTCTGGTTGTTCACCTCCCCTCACTAACAAATCCCCTACCACTATTGCCTTTCCACACTTCTCCCTTTGCCCCCCACCCCGAGCAGCTGGACCACCCACAGTGCCATGGCCTTGGCTCTGTTTGGCCTCCACAGAAGAACCGTCACCCTCACTGTTTTCCAAAACGATTTACGAGCAAAATACACTCGGGATTCGCTCACTACCTGCCTGGTCCCCTTCTTCTGTCTGGTGGTCACCTATTCCCTCTCTGCTTGCACTTCCTTAAGCTGCGGGGTGACCACGTCCTGGAACGTGATATCCACAAACCCCTCAGCCCCATGAATGCACCACAGTCCCCCCAGCTGCCGCTCAAACTCCAAATCCCGGAGCTCGAGTTGCTCCAGTCGGAGGCACCTCCTGCACACGTGGTCATCCAGACCACCAGGAGGGTCTAGGATTTCCCACAATCGCGGGACTGAGCTCCTCAGACATATCTTAACTAAATAGAATATGGACCCTTGCTTTTACTTTACCCTTACCCCTACTTGAGTTAAAGCTAAATGCTAGATCCTCCAGATAGACTAGATCCTCAAGGTGCTGCTGACTGCCTGTCCCAGGGTCCTCCTCTCACTCTCTCCTCCAGGTGCTGCTGAC
This sequence comes from Cetorhinus maximus, assembly GCF_964194155.1. Taxonomy (NCBI): domain Eukaryota; kingdom Metazoa; phylum Chordata; class Chondrichthyes; order Lamniformes; family Cetorhinidae; genus Cetorhinus; species Cetorhinus maximus. The sequence goes on along the minus strand of NC_135885.1, from coordinate 13,769,009 downwards.
TGCCTATCCCAGGGTCCTCCTCTCGCACTCTCCTCTAGCTGCTGCTGACCACCTGTCCCAGGGTCCTCCCCTAGCACACTCCTCTGTGCTTTCTGTATCTCTGTACCTTCATCACACCATACGGGTGATACAGCTTTTTACGCTTACCTTTTGATATTAATTCAGCTCCACAGAACAGTGAAGCAGCTGTTTGAAGGGTTAGAGGGTGTGGAAACCTATGTCAATGTTGTGCTGGTCTGGGGAGCCTCCTGAGAAGAACCCGACCACAGATTGAGGCAGGTGCTGGCCAGAACTAGAGAAAGGAACCTCAAGTTGAAGAAGGAAAAGTGCAAAATAGGTCTTCATGAAATCAAATACTTGGGACATGTGCTAACAAGTGAGGAACTGAAGCCAGACCCGAATAAAATTGAAGCAGTCGTGAACATGCCACCCCCAGAATGTAAGAAAGACTTGGAGAGGTTTTGGGGAATGGTGACATATCTTGGGAAATTCATTATGTAAATGTCAGACCTGACAGCACCTCTCAGAGAACTTCCACAAAATGATGTGGAATGACACTGGGAACAAAGTCACCAGGAAGCTTTGACTAGTCTGAAGAGAACACTGACCCAGGCACCAGTGTTAAAGTATTACGATGTCAATCAGCCAGTCAAGATCTCAGTGGACGCTTCAAAGACTGGCCTGGGAGCTCTCCTCTTGCAAAATGAGGCACCAGTGGCATACACTTCAAAGGCAATGACTGAAACACAGCAGTAGTATGCCCAAATAGAGAAAGAAATGCTAGTGATTGTTCTTGGCCCAGAACGTTTCCAACAGTTTGTCTATGGCAAAGATGTAGAGGTAGAGTCTGATCATAAGCCTTTGGAAGCTATACTTAAAAAGCGCCTGAACTGTGCACCACCAAGAATCCAAATATTACTAATGCGTCTGCAGAAATACCAGGTCAGAGTTAAATACAAACCAGGCAAGGAAATGTACATCGCAGACATTCTATCACGTGCATATCTACCCATCACAGAGGAAGAAAATAAAGAAACAGAAGCACGGGTCCACATGCTGACAAATTACTTACCTGTGGCTGTAACCAAACTGGATGAGGTCAGGGGAGTGACCAAGAACGACGCCACCCTGAGAAAACTACAGCAGATTGTGCGAACTGGCTGGCCCACACATCGGAGTGGAGCCCCTTCTGCTGTACAAGAGTACTGGAATTTTTGTGAGAAACTTCATGTCGCAGAAGGAATACTTTTCAAGGGAGAAAAGATCATAATTCCTGCAACACTGAAGAAAGAAATGCTGTAGCGCATACATGAAAGTCACCTCGGCATAGAAACATGCAGGAGAAGAGCTCGAGATGTAATGTATTGGCCTGAAATGGGAGTACAAATTGGGGAAATGGTGAATCCGTGTGCTGTGTGCCAAAAGTACACAGTTAAGTTGTAACAAAAAGAACCACTTCAACCACACAGTGTTCCAGAGGGGCCCTGGCAGAAAATTGGAGTGGACTTGTTCACATTTGACAACAGTGACTATCTGCTAGCAATAGATTATTACTCAATTTTTTTGAGTCTGTGCTGCTGAGAAATGATGGTAAGTGCATCACTGTAATAAATCATTTAAAACCAATTTTTGCTCACCACAGCATACCTGAAGTGTTCATCTCAGATCACGGTCCACAATTCTCAGGCACTGAGTTTCGCAAATTTGCACAGGACTGGGAATTTAGCCACACTACGTCAAGTCCCAAACATCCGCAATCGATCGGAATGGTGGAACGTACCGTGCAGACCTTAAAACACCTGTTGAAGAAGGCAAAGGCAGATGGAAGAGACCTGGCTCTGTTGGATTTCAGGAATACTCCATTAGAGGGCATTGGATCATCTCCAGCACAGCTCCTAATGGGGAGAAGACTAAGAACTAAGCTTCCAGCTGCACCCCAACTGTTATTTCCACAGCCAGTGAGCTACAGCGTGCAGGACCTGCTCAAACTGAGACAGCAGAAGCAGAAACAGCACTTTGATCGAGGCTCCTGACCTCTGCCTGACCTGAACTTGGGACAGACAGTGAGGATTCAGCATGAAGGGGTCTGAAACCCTGCTGTTGTCACACGAATCACAAGAGAACCAAGATCTTACATCGTGTAGACTCCAAATGGACAACAGTACAGGAGAAACCGGAAACTCTTACAGAAAACAAATGAAACGCAATCCTGCTCTGAACCAGAAAGTGTAGCTGAAGATCAAAAACCAGAATGCACCAGTGAAGCAACAGATAACCAGACAGAGCCTGAGAGTCCTGAAAACTATCCAAGGGGTGATAGTGACACAGAGCTGCAGAAGGCCCCTTGTCCTTCAAAATCACCTCTGTCACCATTCAGAACATCCAGTGGAAGAATTGTGAAAAAACCACGGAGATACAGAGATGAGTAAAGGGCAAAACAGACCAATCAAAACAGAGTGAGAAAGAATAGATAAGAGACTTGGTGTACTTGAGTTGTATAAAAGATTTTTTTTTAGAAAGGGAAATGCCATGATGATAGCTGATTGTGTAGGGAAATGTCATGATAATAATTGATTGTGGTGGTGGACTACAGTATTAGATACTATATGGTACTCTGGACTAGATAGGGAGTCACCTGACCTGGGGGTTGATGGTCAGTTAGCACATGTTGGAGCCTGTCTTGATAGAATTCAGTTACTGCAGACATGTTAGGAAAATGTGTTATCAATAAAGTTAGTGCAGCTACAATGTCGACAGCCTGCATGCATCATTGAAACAAAAAACAAGTCACAATTTGCAAGTAAATGTCTATGTTGCCACAGCGACTCCTTGAGTGGCTAGTTGGCTGGACAGTTGATGTGGACTAGATTGATACCAACAGTACAGAATATGGAGTGGATTTGGGACTTGCCTCCTTGCCCTACCTCTGGTGGAAGCTGTAGTGGGGCGGGTTGAGCAGGCAGAGTTGGGTCAGGCAGAGAACTGAAGAAGAAGAATGTAGGGAACACGGCAGTCAATCTGTGCACAGCAAGCTCCCACAAAAGTATGCAATTTGGTGACGGCCAGATTGCCTGCTCTTGTGAGAAAGAACTTCTCTGCTCTCCTTCCAATGTTGCCATGGGACTTTTTACATCCACCTGAAAGCGTAAGCTGGGTTTAATGTTTCATGTGAAAGATGTGTGTTGTGGATGGTGGTGGATGTTGGGGAGGTTCATTTCTAGAGGAATGGAATTGAAAAGCAGGATAGTTACGTTCAACTTGCATAGGATTTTGCTTAGACCACATTTGAAGTACTGTACTCAGTTCTGTCCCCATATTATAAAAAGGACGTACAGGCATTGGGGAAAGTGGAAAAAAAGGACTTATAAGAATGATACCGGAACTGAGAAGTTGTAACTATCAAGGAAGATGGAACAGGCTGGGCCTTTGTTCTGTAGAAAAGAGAAGCTGAGGAGTGGTCTGAGAGATGTCTTTAAGGTGGCGATGGCAGTGAGTGAACAGCATTATACCTACACATGGACACAAACATCCTATGGGCTTTTGCTCTGGAACTTAGAATAATGAAAAATCCAAAACGGGACAGAAACTTCTACAGTGGATCTGGGACTTGGGGGAACAGGACAAGCAACACTGTCTCTCCTCAAATCAAATTGAAGAATCCTTATTGTGGGCACAATTTTAATTCAATAAAAACCTGTTCACAGAGTTAAAATTGGGCTCACTGTACAGAGTCTGGCCAGGAAGTGCAAGTTAGAATAATTAACTTAGTGCCATATTATGTTCAGAAAGCAAATTAAACAGAGAGAAAAAAAAAATGATGGGATTAAGACAAAAAGATGAGACAGAAGGAATTTGGCAGTGTTAAAAGGCATATATGTAAATGCAAGGAGCATAGTAAATAAAGCTGATGAGCTGAGGGCACAGATAGACACATGGCAGCATGATATAATCGCTATAACAGAAACTTGGCTTAAGGAGGGGCAAAAGTGGCAGCTCAACACCCGTGGATATAGAGTTTTCAGGCAGGATAGTGAGGGGGATAAAAAAGGTGGGGGTGTAGCATTATTGGTTAAAGAATCGATTACAGCTGTGAGGAGGGGTGATATACTAAATGAAGCATCAAATGAGGCCATGTGGGTTGAGCTCAGAAATAAAAAAGGAGCAGCCACACTGCTAGGAGTGTACTGCAGACACCCAGACAGTGGAAGGGAGTTAGGAGAGCAAATATGTAGACAGATTTCTGAGGCAAAAACAATAGGGCAGTAATCGTTGGGGACTTCAGCTACCCTAATATCAATTCGGATACAAACAGTGTGAAGGGCACAGAGGGCGCAACATTCTTGAACTGCATTCAAGAGAACATTTTTAGCCAGCACGTAACAAGCCCAGCGAGAGGGGGTGCAATTCTAGATTTAGTCTTAGGAAATGAAGCTGGGCAAGTGGATGAAGTAGCAGTGGGGGACCATTTTGGAGATAGTGACCATATTATAGTTAGAGTTAACATCATTATGGAAAAGGACAATGATAGAACAGGAAGAAAAGTTCTAAATTGGGGGAAGACAAATTTTACAAAGCTAAAAGGTGAGCTGGCAAGAGTGGACTGGATACAGCTATCAGAAGGAAAAACTGTGTCCAATCAGTGGGAGGCATTCAATGGCGAGATTCAACAGCCACAGTGTAGACATGTGCAAAGAAAAAGGGTGGGATTGCCAAATCTAGAGCCCCCCCCGGTTGCCCAGAACACACAGGCCAAGATAAAACAGAAAAAGAAAGCTTATGACAGTCACAAAAGACTTAATACTGTAGAAAGCCTAGAGGAGTATAGATAGTAAAAAGGTGAAGTAAAAATGGAAATTAGGAAAGCAAAGAGACGATACGATAAAATATTGTCAGGTAAAATCAAAGAAAATCCTAAAATGGGTTACCAGTACATTAAGAGCAAGAAAATAACAAAAGAAAAAGTAGGGCCTATCAGAAATGTACATGGTAACTTGTTGATGCAGAAGACGTGGGCAGGGTTCTCAATGAGTACTTTGTCTCTGTCATCACCAAGGAGAGGGGTGATGCAGACATTCTAGCTAGAGGAGGAGTGTGAAATATTAGATACTATAAGCATAGTGAGAGAGGAACTACTGGAGGGACTGGCATCCTTGAAGGTGGATAAATCACCAGGGCCAGGTGGATAGTATCCCAGGCTGTTGAAGGAAGCCAGAGAGGAAATAGCAGGTGATCTCAGGATCATTTTCTAATCCTCACTAGATACATACGAGGTCCCAGAAGATTGGAGGTCCATGAACGTTGTATCATTATTTAAAAAGGATGCGAGGGATAGACCAGAAAATTATAGGCTGGTTAGTCTGACTTCGGTGGTGTGCAAATTATTGGAAACAATTCTGAGAGACAGGATAAACTGTCACTTAGAAAGGCACGGATTGATCAGGGGTACTCAGCATGGTTTTGTTAGGGGAAGATCGTGTCTTACTAACTCACTGGAATTTTTTGAGGAAGTAACCAGGAGGACTGATGAGGGTAGTGCAGTGGATGTTGTTTACATGGATTTCAGTAAGGCATTTGAAAAGGTCCCATATGACAGATTGGTCAGAAAAGTGAGATCCCATGCGATACAGGGGAAGGTGGCAGGTTGGATCCAAAATTGGCTCAGTGACAGGATAAAAAGGGTAATGGCCGATGGATATTTTTACGAATGGAAAACGGTTTCCAGTGGTGTTCCACAGGGCTCAGTGTTTGGCCCCTTGCTGTTTGTTGTATATATGAATGATTTAGACTTAAATGTGGGAGGCATGATTGGGAAATTTGTAGATGACACAGAAATTGGCAGTATAGTTGACAGTGAAGAGGATAGCTGTCGACTCCAGAATGATATCAATGGTTTGGTTGAGTGGGTGGAGAGTGGCAAATGTAATTCAACCCGGAATAGTGTGAGATAATGCATTTGGGGAGGGCAAACAAAGCAAAGGAATACTCAGTAAATGGGAAGTTATTGAGAGGGGTTGAGGATGTGAGAGTCCCTGAAGTGCATGTCCATAGGTCCTTGGCAGGACAGGTGGACAGGGTGGCCAAGAAAGCATATGAAAGACTTTGTTTTATTGGGTGAGGTATTGAATACAAAAGCAAGGATGTAATGATGGAACTGTATAAAATGCTGGTTAGGCCATACCTGTAATTTTACAGGAAGGACATAATTGTTCTGGAAAGAGTGCAGAGGAGATTTACAAGAATGTTGCCAGGGCTTGAAAATTGCAGCTATGAGGAGAGATTGGATCAGTTAGGGTTGTTTTCCTTAGAACAGAGGAGACTAAGGGGTGATCTAATTGAGGTGTACAAAATTATGAGGGGCCTAGATAGGGTAGACGGGAAAGACTTATTTCCCCTAGCTGAGGGGTCTAATACCAGGAGGCATAGATTTAAGGTGATTGGTAGAAGGATTAGAGGGGACATGAGGAAAAACGTCTTCACCCAGAGGGTGGTGGGCATCTGGATTTCACTGCCTAAGTTGGTGGTTGAGGCTGAAATGCTCAACTCATTTAAAAGGTACCTGGATGTGCATCTGAAGTGCTGTAACCTGCAAGGCTACAGCCCAGCTGCTGGAAAGCGGGATTAAAATGAGCAGCTAGTTTCTTTTTTCTCTTCTTGGCTGGCGCAGACACAGTGGGCTGAATGGCCTCTTTCTGCACCGTAACTTTTCTATGGTTCTATGGAAAAAGCAAAAAAAAATGTTTTTTAATCCCCAACAATAATTAATATCTGAAGGAATGAGATTCCACACTTGTATAAATTAATTTTCATGCCAGAGGGTCTGTTTGGCAGTAATTAAGATTTAGTATTCCAATAAATGTTCATTTGCCAAATCCTAACTTTTTCTGCTGTGTTTTGTGGGTATATATCATGTTAAGTACAGCCAAGTTACACCCAAGTCTCTGGGCAAGTTACTTGTGTAGCAAAGCTTTTGGAAGGGAAGGGCAATCCAGACACCAATTTCTATTGGTGTATATCATCTTCTTTCGATGTGCCTATTGTAAATATGCCTTCAATATATAGGATAACTTGTCAGTGCACGAATGTATAGGTCACAAATAACCTTAACAGTGAACAGGATGAATTCTTCTATTAGTGAGTAAATTGTATATAAGTTTGGATTTTGCAGTGTAAAAATTGCGAGGCTATCAGTGCTCACTTCTTAAGGAGTAAAATTGGACAATTTGCTGCAAAAGCGCAGTTTGAAGCAGAAATCAGGAAGTCACTCTGTTCCTCCAGAAGCTGCATTACAACAGTACCTTTCTGAGAAACTCGGCATTGAAACAAATGAAATGGCATGAAGCTGTTGTACTTACATATATACACTAAATAAGGGGATGAGACTGACTGGATTGCTCCTTAGAGAGCTGGCATGGACCAATGGGGCTCCTTCTGTGCCTTATCTACGAAAGGGATCCTTTTTAGATTAAATCTTGTTGCAACTAGCAGAGTTGGGGGGGAGGGGGGCTGAATAAAGACAGGGAGCCAGTTCATCCCACCTCACCTGGAGCATAACAATTTGGGGGTGTCCCAGCCAGTAGGTGACAAATTAAGGGGTCTCGCCTGGATCAACAACTTTGGGGAACCTCACCCCAAAGGTCGTAACAGTGAAAACCTTAAAAAAAATATTTTTTAAACCTTTTCTTTCTTTTATCTTCCTCTCGTAATACCACCTTTCTTTCCCCCTCTTTATCTCACTTTCTGAACATGATTTGACATTGTATTCACTGCTCAAACTTCCATTCCCTGGTTCAGAGTCCATGGGCTGAATTTTTAGGCCTCAAGCAGGTGGGTTGGCATGACATTTTGCGCTGTCAATCAGATGCTAGTTTCTTGGCACCATTCCCCTCCCCACGCAACCACCCCCCCTCCCCGCCCATCCCACTCACAGCTCCTCCCACCTTAAGCCAGGCAAACTTCCCAGAGATGGGGATGGAGAGCGGCTGGGGTATCTGCTTTGTAGATTGCCAATTAATGGTGTTCAATGGCCTATTGGGGCCTATTGGAATTTTCCAGTTGGTCTCTAGGTCACCAGAGCTGTCGGGGAGCAATGTAGCTGCCTGGAGGTGGCCTCCCAGTGGCAAATTAAGTGGGGCAAGGGAGGACAACCCTCCAGGCAGGCTTTGAGGCCCTCTTTGTTTGCCTGGCTTCAGCTTTGCTGTGGACACTCAATGGAGGAGTTTCCCTTCCCCCTGTGACATGGCAACCCAGCTGCTACGGACATTTTTTTATTTTAAAATTGAAAATGTTGGAAAAAGGGCACCTCCATTTTGAGGCGCCCTCTCTCTCCCCTACCTGAAAAGGCAGTCTGCAGCTTCTTGAGTGTTGGAGGACATCATATTGGCCCTCCAGCGTCAAGAGTGCACCCACCATCATTAATTGTACAGCGAGCCCACCCTCTGACCATTAATTAGACAGTTCAGGGAAAATCACAGCCGGTTAATTTTCCCCACACAGTGTGGGCTTCTGACCACCACCCCCCACCCCCCAAACTCCCAGTTGACCCTGACCTCAGGGTTCCGAAGCCCGTGGGGAGAAACCTGCCTTGTGTGTCCTGTGAACATTCTTTAATCTGATTGGTTAAGGAGACACACTGTTACTTGCCCTGTGTAGACAGGTCCCAAATCTATCATGGGTGCTGCACTGTTTTAGATTTCTAATCACTGCAAGTTTGAGTGCAACAGCCCAAAAGAAAGTCTGTGGGCAAGTGTGAACGTAATGAACAGTGAGAAACCTCCATTCTGCACTGACTGGAAAATATGGGCCATCATCTTTCATCGCAAATAATATAACATAGCACATATGGGAGCCACAGGAGGAGTTAACGTTGGGCTCTGTGTAGCCTGCAAAACCTTCTTCAATGCTACATCTGGATATATATATATCCCTCCATAAATCTTTAGATTATGTATAACCTTCTCCTGTATGGGATTGCACATAACATTTATTGCACGGATCCTGTATCATTTTTAACTATAAATAACCGATCACCGTATAAGTTATAAGAACACAAGAAATAGGAGCAGGATTAGGCCACTCAGCCCTTTGAGCCCACTCCACCATTCAAGGAGGTCATGGCTGATCTCCTACTTCAGCACCATTTTCCTACGCTATCCCCATATCCCTTGATGTTTTTAATAAGTAGAAATCTCTCGGTCTCAGTATTGAACATACTCAATGACTGAGCCTTGTGAGAATGGATTTTTAAAAATGTTTCGGGGAATATTGTGTTATTCTGTAAAGAAGGCTGGGTATGTGTGTGTGTGTGTGTGTGTGTGTGTGTGTGTGATTTATTTAAGCTGGGCAAGAGGTTGATAGGAGTTAAGCTGTCTGGGTGTTTGGAAACATGAAAAGGTTAAAGGTGATAAGTTAGAGGTACAAGTAAATAGATCTAACATTTGTATTTTTAGATAAGTTTGGAAGTTGTTGAATTTCAAAGGAGAGTCAGAGGTAACAAGGAAAACGTTTGCATCTTGCAGGAGTCCATAGGTAAGTAGTAGTGGGGATTCTTATATTTTTATTGACCAAAAGCAAAGACAAGATGGAAACATGAAAGATCTTATATTTGGAAGAGTTTCAGTTTCAAAGGGGTGTGAAACCAAGGGGACTGAAATGACAGGGGGAAAAAGGTACATTAGAGTTACTGCGGGTAGCTGTTGAGGTAGATAGAGCTTAGAGATAGCTATTGAGCTGGATAGCTATGGAGCCATTAAGCTGGAGATGGCTGGAGATAGCTGGAGCTATTTGAGCTGTTGAGGAGTCTTGGGCTGCAGCAAGGCAGTTTTATTCCGAAGTAAATTCCATAGCAAAGTGGAAGAGGGTACAGGTCATGTAGTACACCATTATCGAAGCTACCGCAGTGTGCCTTGTGTGGATCCCATATTTAAATATCTATAAGGGCGTGTTTCCTGGAAAGTGTTTACTTGTGGGTTTGACCAAATAGAGAGCCTCGGGGGAATGTTTTGTAAGACTAACCTTAATTGTGTAACTGTAATCCTGTGTGCTTAAGTTTTCTTTTTCTTTGTTAATAAAACTTTCACTTTTAACTTAAAAAGACCCAGAGGTGGTACTGGGCCTCTTATTGCTCAGATTGGTACGTCTTCTTGTTATTAGAATACAAAAAAAAAAGTTGTGGCCCGTAAGCCAAGTTTCCCTCTGCGATTTGGTTTGCGCAGCAATTAACACCAGCTGTGGTCGTATCAGCCTCCACAGGCCACTGGGCAGAGAATTCCAAAGATTCACCGTCTTCTAAGTGAAAAAATTCCTTCTCATCTCAGTCCTAAATGGCCTGCCCCTTATTCTGAGACTGTGTCCCCTGGTTCTAGAACCACCAGCCAGGGGAACATTCTTCTTGCATCTACCCTGTCGAGCCCTGGAAGAGATTAGGTCTTCTAAGCTCCAGAGTATAAAGGCCCAGTCTATTTAATCTTTCCTCATAGGACAATCCCTTCATCCCAGGAACTAATTTGGTGAACCTTTGTTGCACTCCCTCTGTGGCAAGTATATATTTTCTTAGATAAGGAGACCAAAACTGCACACAATACTCCAGGTGTAGTCTGATCACCAAGGCTTTACATAATTGTAGCAAGACATCTTTATTCCGATACTCAAATCCTCATAGACTCATAGATGTCTACAGCACAGAAGGAGGCAATTCAGCCCATCCCGTCCACACCAGTCAACCAAGGTCTGACTACATTAATCCCATTTTCCAGCATTTGGTCTATAACCCTGGAGGCTATAGCAATGCAAGTGAATATCTAAAAACTTCTTAAATGTTACCCTTTCAGGCAGTGAGTTCCAGACTCCCACAATCCTCTTGTAATAAAGGCCAATATACCATTTGCATCTATACAAGATCTATTTAAGATTTGTTATCTATGACATTTTACTGTATACAATATCTTAGAAGCTTTTACTGCATAAATTGCCATGACCTTCTATCAAGGTGGACGTTAAGCATTCCCTGTACAGGACTGTATATAATCTTTCACTGTATAGTTTAATATGATTGTTCACAGTAAAACTCATTCCACAGAGGATCCTTGTAGCCATCACTCACATTCATCCTATCAATTTGGGCTGGATTTGAAACTATATTTTCAAGGGCAAGGCTGGTGTCTAACCCAATGCATCATCCATTTCCACAAGATTTCCACCAATCCAAAAATATCCCCTAGTATTTCAGGAATTGGATATAGGGTATTAGATCAAACAAGAAAATGCTTTTTGCACATATCGCCTGCATCTACACACTTTTTCTTCATTTCCCTCAATCCCGTTTCATTCCAAAAAACATATGTAGTCATCCTTTAAACCCATTTCTACACGCTGTAGTTTTCCCTGTAACTTATTCTCATTAGATGAAATTATTCTCTTTGACTGCTGGCTTTACTCCAAACTCCTCACTTTAACCGGCATCCTCTAGTGTTTCAATTGTTTTCTATATGAAACAACTGGACCAGATTGAGTTTGTCAATTTCCTTCATTTTCTCCATAACTTTTTCTGTTCCAAAGAAGACAACACTTCAAAGTCAACTTTTGTAACCTTTGCCTGGCATAGCATAAACTTCCTCACCACCCACCTTCCACATTAAGCAACAGTTTACACCAAGGTGGCAGGGCAGATTAAGAAAGTGCGTAGGGCATCTGGAATCCTGGGGGTTCCAAGTAGAAGAATACAGCATAAAAGCAAGGAAGTTATAATGACCTTTTATAAAAATACTGGTTCAGCCTCAACTAGAGTCTTGCATCCAATTCTGGGCACCACACTTCAGGAAGGATGTGAGCCCAGCAATATCCCAATGCCATCTCTTTACCACCAGCCTGTCAAACTGCACTGCCATCCCCTATTGCTGACCTTTCCTGCCCAGTGTGGCTACTCAACCTCTCCAACCTCCTTCGTGTCCCATTCACTTCACCCACCTATACTCCTTGGTCTCCTCCTGCAGATTAATCATGGCTGCTCTCCGTAATTGCCTCCTCATGAGGTCCTTGACATCCATACCTTTATTGTGGATTGAGATCATGGTTTTGAGGAAATGTAACTCACAAGTGGCAGTACCTTGCCTCTGAATGAACTTTCCCCACTTAGCTATATGTTCCAGGACATACCTCACTCAAACCATCCTGGTGGTGATGTAGCCCTTAGCACCAAGTCACACCTTTGTACCTCACTACTCCTCAGGCACCTTCTCCTCCTTATAATACATCGCCTATTTCATGTCTCCCACCTTTTCTTTAAAATCCTCATTGTCTACCATGACCCCCATCCCACCTTGAGTTTCTCACCAGAGATCCCCCCTCAGCCTCAGCACTGAGAGGCACCTCATAATCTCCTTCTCAGGCCCTCTTGTTCTCTATGCCATGAATTCATGACCCACCTCTTTCATTTGTGACTTCGCCCACCATATAAATATCGCAGCCTATATTCATGGCCATCCCTCATTGGTGCTATCTCCCATGGTGTATCCACACCCTTGAAGTCTATTACTGACAAGGCTTCCTCCAATCACGTCCATATATCACTCACCACCTACAACCCACTACATCCATCCAACCTCTTCTGCTTCTGTGCTAGTTAGAACTCTCCACTAGGCTTTGGCAATTGCACCTTTTATTCACCATGATAATTCTGCAGCAGTTGATTTAACACCTTCACTTTTCCCAAACTCTCTGGGAATTTTGGTACTTTTGGCACTGGCAAGGAGGTGAGAACAGATGGGCAGGTACAGAATTCTCCAACGCAAGCCGGGTTCTACCCATTCTCCTGGAAGCCAAATCGGGTGTGGAACAGCTACCGATCCAAAAGTAACTTGTTAAATCAGTTGAGTGGCCAATAAGGAGCCCAGTAGGAGACAACCTACTAACAGCAGGCCGGGATTGAAGAGTGGGTTTTGGGGGTAGAGGGGGTCTCAAGTGATCCTAGAGCACTGGACATAACTACCTGGCCACAGCTACAGCTGTGGTCTCCCCTCCACAATGGTAGTCTGACAATTGTGGCCATTTCTTTTCTTCAGTTTTGTAAAAAGTGCTATGTGTGAGTGTCATGAAGCTGTTAATGTATATAATGTTTTGGAAATATTTTTTTTTTAAAAATAGAGGCTTACTTTGTGGGTATGTCTTAACTGGATTAAAGCCAGCGAGTCTGGGTGCTTTGATGTACCAGTTTGAGATGTAAACAGAAAGATAGTGTGCATTTGCATTTTTTTTGAATAGAGCATTCAAGAAGTGGGGTGAAAACTTGACACCTTTCTGGTCATATGTTTATATTACTAATAAAATTGGTAGTATGAAAGGAGTTTCATTGTTAAAAGGTAAAGTTCAAAGAGACTGGTGTTACAATGAAAATGTGAATTCAATCAGTGGTGGTAGGTATAACTTCAGTAGTTTTCGGGTGTGCAGAGCAGAGGCAATGGAAGATCAAAAGGCAGCTGCAAACCTCCAACTGGCACCATGGTGGAAAGAACCTCATTTTGAATTCGTAAAGTGAAAATGCTTTGCCTAGTGTTTTGGTTAAGTCTATGGGTTGTTGTTGCCTTAATGGAGATCAGTTTGGGAATTTATTAAAAGTTATGACAGTAGTAATTTGTAGCCATGTGTACATATATTTTAACCAGTGTAAATTAATAAAATGTTTCATTTAGTTTAATGTAAAAACGCAAACTAGTGGTCTGGTTCCTGAGTTTAGAGTCGCATCTCAAACAAAACGCTTAAAATTATTATGACAGTTGTTTAAAGTTTCCCTCCAGGATTTTTAAATAACTCCACTTTACCAACTGCATCATTCATAACAGTGAGTAAATAGAGATAGTTTAAGTAAGTTATATTTGTATTTGTGGGTGTTAGGAATGAGGTTTAGCTTTAAGTTTAAGTTTGATTTGTATTTCTGTATTTGTGTGTTAAGTTCAAATTGAGTTTTAGTTTCACTTTAAAAGGTGCCTGCATTTCTAATGAGATTTTTACGACTGTTGCAGCTTAGTTATACAAACAAGAGTAGAGAAACTCGGTTGTTGCCCAGCAACAGGGGTCCAGAGAGACAGGACCCTCCTACAGACACACACAGAAGAAACTAGAAAAAGCAGTTTGCTTTGGAAACTATATGAGTTCAATTGGTTTTGAAAGTAACTGCCAGTCTCAAGCTAAAGAAAACCCCAAAATCCAGGGGAGTGGAACGGAAGAAAGTCCCAAGAAGATCTTCTAGTCAAAGGAAGGACAGGAAAAGGTCCTGTTAAGTGAAGTTAAGAATGAGGGGCAGAGAGAAAGGCTCCAACTTCAGATTTAAAGAGACAAAAGCCGGAGAAAGCAGATTTAAAGCAAGAACAGCTTTCAAGAGACCAGAAGGTCCAAAGAGACAACTGAAGACCTGTAACTCTTTGCTATGGGCATATGAAGCAGTGGTGTACTTTTGACAGCTGAGTCGGTGAGAGAGAATGCGTGGAAGAAAGCTTGAATGCATGTGGTAACCCAGGGGAGAGGAACATTGGAAGGAGAGTTCAAAACCCTGGAGATGAACCCTTGCAGATGGCATCACAGAGAAAGTGTCAGTTTGGGGGAAGATTCCAAAGTGAGTCCCTTCGAGAGTGGAGATTGGAAACCCAAGTGTGAAAGACTGAGTTCAGTGAGACTGATTGGCTCATGGTGTGACAAGCGTCTGGGGGGAGTTGAGAGATCCACAGCATCTGTTTGGGGTAGCATCTGTCACTTGGTTTTAGAGTATGGTGTGTCTGACCACAGGTCTTCTATTGGTTTACATGGACTGTGGACTTACTTTGACAATTAGAGTACAAGATGGCTTTTGTAACTTGTGTTAGCTTTACAAATCTGCATATATCTGTAAAGGTATAGTTGTGAGTGAAGGAGTATTATAATATAGTTAATCTTTTCACGTTTAATAAATGTTTTATGCTTTTGTTAAAAGTTAATTGGCTGACTTTGGTGACTGTTCAGTAGCCCCTCTCCACGTATGCAAACGAACAAAATAAATGTTAGGATCTATCAAGCTGGGTTCCACCCTGGGATCAGGCTTGTTCAGGGGTAACCTCAGCTAGGGATCATAACATAAATAAAAAGCACCTCAAGATTGAGCCCTCTTTCTCTCTTACCTATAATGGCAGGCTGCAGCTCCTTTAGTGCTGGGAGGCCCCCTATTTGCTCTCCAGCTTCAAGATGCTGCCCACCGCCCTTAATTGGATGGTGAGTGTGTCCTCTGGCACTGATTGGCCAATGTTGCAAAAGTCATTGTTGGATGACTATTCCTGACACAGTATGGAGTCAGAATCTGCATTTGATATTGTCATCAGGGTCTCAACCCCAAAGGGGAAATCCTGCCCCCATTTGAATCTCTCCAATCATATTTTCTTCCCTGCCACAGCAACAAAACAGCCCTGACTAAAATCACAACTTACATTCTCCATGAGAGTTACCATGATGTATTAACCTTCTTCGACCTTTCTGGGACACTTAACATGATGACCATACCATCATATTCCATGATGCCTCCTCCACTGTCTGGCTCACTTGGTTGCCTCGGCTTCTTACCCATCTAATCATAGCTACATCATCTCCAAAAATGCCTTTTCATTCCTCCCTTCCATTATTACCTCTCAAGCCCCTCAAAGATCTGACATGGGCACCCTCCTCTTCCTCACTCATACAGTGCCCCTTGGGAACATCTGCAGACATGTCATCAGCTTCCATTTGTATACTGACAGCACCTGTGTCTACCTCTCCATCACCCCTGCTAACTTCATGGTGTCAGGCTGCTTGTCCAATATCCAATGCTAGAAAAGCCACAGCTTCCTCTAGTTAAACATCAAAAAGACTGAACCCCTCATCTTCTGCTTCTGCTACCAGCTCTGTACCATTGCCAGCAATTCCCCACCAGACCACTGCCTCAGGCTAAACCAGACTCTTCATACTCCTAGCATCTTATTCTACCACAAGCTGATTTTCTGACCCCGTTTCCTTTCCATCACAAATACCTCCTACTTCCATCTTCGTAATGTTGCATGATTCTGTCAACTGCTGCTGAGATCCTTCTCCAAGCCCTTGTGTTACAAATGTGGGACTTCACAAGACCGTGATGTTTTAAAGTGTCTCTTTTAACTTAAGGTAAAACAGAATATTATGGAGGGGGGCGGTGGAGGATGTTGGTCATACTAAACCTGAGGCCAGAGACAGGCCCACGTAATCTGGGTGTCATGGAGAAAGAAACCCAAACCGAAACCTATTGAAAAATCAAGTGATAGTTTACACGTCTTGAAGCAGAAAAAGAGACAACTGCTTTTTTTGGATGTAGAGACAGAGACACAAGAACGAAAGAGAGACAACGTTATTACTGCTGGCTGGAGAAGCATCAGCTACTACAATGAAGAGCAGGGTGAACTGAGTTTGTGTTCCACAACTAAGTGGAATGCTTGTGGCTTTCTGTTCAAAAGGAAGGGGACAGAACTGATGAGACTTTTGGAGATTTAAGGAACAAGGAGACGCCAAGCTCGGCCTTACTGGTAGAAGTTGATTCTGGAATGCTCAGATTGAGTGGAACGGTTTTCAAAGGACACTGGAAGATTCAACCTTGTGTGGCTGGGAGAAGTGAGCCTGCTGGAAAGCTGGCAGCAACTTGAGACTTAATCTTTAATGCTACATATCTGCCAGAAGCATGACATAAAGGTAAATAGTTTCATAAGGCATAGGTTGTGCTTGTTAATTAATGCAAAAATAGCTTCTCTTTAATTTGGTGTATTAATTGCCTAAGCTGAGTTTAGTTTGTTTGTTGAGGTAAAATTCTTAAATGTGAATTCTTGTCCTTCAATTCTTTCTGTCGATCGCTGGGAAATTCATCTCTTTTTTTTTATATACTCAACTATTTGAATGCTCTCCTGGCTGGTTTCCCAGCCTCTATAAATTTTGCTCTCTGTAAGCAATCCCACATCAAATCTCACTCTCCTGTCATCCTGTTCTAAATGATCTACATTGGCTCTTGGTTCCCCAATGCCTCAAGTTTGCAAATCTCATTCTTGGGTTTAAATCCCTCATAGGACAATACTGTGTATCTGTGCAAGCTCTTACAGCCCGACAACTCCCTTCCCACAAACTCCCGGTCTCTCTCTGACTTTGGTATCTTGTGATTCAACCTCTCCCTTTGACCCATAATTGGTGGTCATTCCTCCAGAAACCTAGTCCCCATCTTCTGGAATTGTCTCTCCAAACCCCCCTGTCTTACCAAATCCTTCTGCTCCATTAAGGCTTTTATATAAACCCCTTATTTGGCTAAGCTTTTGGTCACATCTCACATCTCCTTATTTGCCTTGGCATTCATTCTTTCCTGGTGTCTCTATGGGGACCCTTGGAGTGTTTCCCTACGTGTAAAAGCAAACTGGTGTGTGATACAGGAATGTGGATTTTTTTTTAAATGATTAAAAAGTAAGTTCAGTCATGAACCCATTTGAATGCCACAGTACTTAGCGTTTGAGGGGGTTGTTGCCTTAATAAATGACAGGTTCAGGATTATGATTCCTGATCTCAAATAATGCCAAGATCCAGATGGTGTAAGTTGCTCTGCTATCTTATAGTGACCGGTTATGGAACAGCTTTGGCCAAGGCATGGGAACAGGTGTCAGCACACAGAAACACCAAGGTAAGGAAATGGAAATAACAATAAAAATATATGTTAATAATTTGTAAAATCAGAACATGCAGCTACCTAGTTGCTAGCAGTCACATTCCTAGTGTGCATGGACTCACAGAACAAAACTGCCTTGAGTTCAATATTAATTGGAAATCTCACTCAGAGATTATAAGGAGGGCTGGTATGACAAATGGATAAAAATCACACCGGTGCAGTGGAACTGTCACTCTATGTTTGGGGCTGAGACACATTGTTGCGACAGAGTAGATGAAGGTTTACACTACATATAACTACACAATAGGGTGACTTTGGGTGTCTGAAATGGAAAACATTCCATTTCCTACTGCTGACTTTGTTCCTTTGACAGCACCTTCCAAACTTGTGACCTTTACCACATAAAGGATCAAGGACAGCAGATGCATGGGAACACCACCACCTCAGCTTCTCCTCTAAGTCACACACCATCCTGATTTGGAAATATATCACTATTCCTTCAATATTCCTGCGTCAAGAAATCCCTCTCTAACAGCACTGTGGCTGTACAGGCTCAAGAAGATGGTTCGCCACCAGCTGTTCAAGGGAAATTAGTGATGGGAAATAAATTTTGACCTTGTCAGTGATGCCCATATCCCTGGCACAAATAAAAAAATTGACATCCCTCACCTCGATGAGCAGAAAATTTCCCACAGATAGGAAGTAATAAAAAGCTTAGAAAATGCTGATCATTCAGGTTTGGAAGCAGAGGTGGTCATGATTGACCAGTCTCACTGGAAAGCTGCCCGGAGCTGGACTTTGTAAGTTCAAAATGAGACTGGAATACTTGGATGTTTGCACAGTTGTAAATGAGGGGCAAGGAGTTTCCACTGTTGTATAATTTTTTGTACCTCTTCCCCAAAACAGGATACATGGTGGGACATTCCACATATGAGGAAGACTTAGTAATTCATGAACAGCAAAGTTAAATTTCTTCCCTGGGGAGAACTTCCCTGAAAAGCTAGAATCGATATGGTATAATTCCATAAGTGAGTCCTAATCTGTCACACATATCAGCGAGAAGAAGAGTCATAGTTAACTGCCATTACGATATAAAACCATAATGGTTTACAACACAGGAGACCGTCATATGGCCCATCATATCTTTGCTGGATCTTTGTTGGAGCACTCCAAAACAAATCCCACTGCCCTGCTATCTCCACACAACACTGTATCTTCCTCAACTTAATTTTCCCTCATGTGTTGCTTTAATGATTTTATGATCATTTGTTTTCATATTATTTGCTATTTGGGGTCCAAGCAACCATGAAGGGTGGGTTAAAACTTCTTGTTGGATGTGATCTGTCTCCAAACTTTCTATAAATGACAAACTGCCATCCTGA
Source organism: Cetorhinus maximus (assembly GCF_964194155.1). Classification (NCBI taxonomy): domain Eukaryota; kingdom Metazoa; phylum Chordata; class Chondrichthyes; order Lamniformes; family Cetorhinidae; genus Cetorhinus; species Cetorhinus maximus. Next base: position 13,749,968 of record NC_135885.1, on the reverse strand, counting down.
AAACCCTTTACATTCATGGGGCAATTTTGATTTATTTGCAGGACAAGTATCAAGGACATTTTAAGGGTGGAGACATGGATGGAGCGAAGGAGATTTTCAGGAAGTAAGTTCCAAAGTGCTGAAGACTGTGTCACAATGATTTGGTGATGTCCCTCCTCACCCCTCCACCCCTATGCACCAATATTAGACTTTAGTCTCCACTTGACCAGTCATATCGTTGAGTGACACAACCAACTTGGTGTCATGTCCAAACGGAAGTCAAGGTGGGAGCAGGGTCCTTATCTGAAGCTACTAACAACAGCACTGGCAAGACACCAACAACGTCTCCATTGTTTAAGCAGATGAACACCTGCGGCCAGTTTATGATATCATGAAACAGCTGTGCATCCTTCTCCTTCACCATACCATAATGACAGATCCTTCGGCTTTTGGAACTGCCTCCATAAATCACTTTGTTAATGGTTTGTTAATTGTACATATGAACATACAAATTAGGAGCAGGAGTGGGCCACTCAACCCCTCGGTCCTTCTCCGCCATTCAATAAGCTCATGGCTAATCTAATTTTAACCTCAACTTCACATTCCTGCCCATCCCTGATAACCTTTCACCCCTTGCTTATCAAGAATTATCTACTTCTGCCTTAAAGATATTCAAAGACTCTGCCTCAACCACCTTTTGAGGAAGAGAATTCCAAAGTCTCACAACCCAATGAGAGAAGAATTTTTTCCTTATCTCTGGCTTAAATGGGCCACCCCTTATTTTTAAACATGGACCCCTAGTTCTAGATTCTCCCACAAGAGGAAACATCCTCTCCACATTGACCCTGTCAAGTCCCCTCAGGATCTTAAATGTTTCAATCAAGTACTGTCTTCAGGTGAAGGAGATACAGGTGGAGGGTATTTGTTGCTTAAGCATCTTTTTTTTATTCATTTAAGGGATGTGGGTGTCACTGGCTGGGTCAGTAATTATTGTCCATCCCTAATTGCCTTTGAGAAGGTGGTGGTGAGTTGCCTTCTTGAACCACTGCAATCCATGTGGTGTAGGTACACCCACAGTGCTGTAAGGGAGAGTTTCAAGATTTTGACCCAGCGACAGTGAAGGAGTGGTGATATATTTCCAAGTCAGGATGGCGAGTGGCTTGGAGGTGGATACGTTCCCATGTATCTGCTGCCCTTATCTTTCTAGATAGCAGTGGTCATGAGTTTGGAAGGTGCTGCCTGAGGAGCCTTGGTAAGTTTCTGCAGTGCATCTTGCAGATGGTACACACTGCTGACATTGTTCGTCGGCGGTGGAGGAAGTGAACATTTGTGAAAGGGGTGCCAATCAAGCAGGCTGCTTTGTCCTGGAAGGTGTCAAGCTTCTTGAGTGTTGTTGGAGCTTCATTCATCCAGGCAAGTGGAGAGTATTCCATCACACTCCTAACTTGTGCCTTTAGATGGTGGACAGGCTTTGGGGAGTCAGGAGGTGAGTTACGCGCTGCAGGATTCCTAGCATCTGACCTGCTCTTGTAGCCACAGTATTTATATGGCAAGTCCAGTTCAGTTTCTGGTCAAGGGTAACATCCAGGTTGTTGATAGTGGTGCTGCTAATGCATGCCCTTCTGCACTCTTCATTGAACCAGGGTTTATCCCCAGGCTTGATGGTATTGGTAGAGTGGGGGATATGCCGGGCCATGAAGTTAGATGGTGGTTGGGTACAATTCTGCTGCTGCTGATGGCTGACAATGCCTCATGGATGTCCAGTCTTGAGTTGCTAGATCCGTTCGAAATCTATCCCATTTAGCACGGTGGCAGTTCCACACAACACGATGGAGGGTATCCTCAATGTGACGGCGGGACTTCATCTCCACAAGGACTGTGCAGTGGTCCCTCCTACTGATACTATCATGGACAGATGCATCTATGGCAAGCAGGTTGGTGAGGATGAGGTCAAGTTTGTTTTTCCCTCTTGTTAGTTTCCTCACCACCTGCCACAGAGGCAGCCTAACAGCTATGTCCTTTAGGGCTTGGCCACTAGTGGTGCTACCGAACCACTCTTGGTGATGGACATTGATGTCCCCCACCAGAGTACATTCTGCGCCCTTGCCACTGATTCATCAGCTGAGGGTGGAGAGTGGGGGGTGGGGGTGCGGCGGCGCCCACACGTGGTAATCAGCATCAGGTTTCCTTGCCCATGTTTGACCTGGTGCCACGAGACATCATGGGGTCCAGAAATAATGTTGAGGATTCCCAGGGCAACTCCCTCCTGTCTGTACGCCACTGTGCCGCCACCTCTGCTGGGTCTGTCCTGCCGATGGTACAGGACATACACAGGGATGGCGATGGAGGCGTCTGGGACATTGTCTGTAAGGCATGATTCCGCATAGTATGTCAGGCTTTTGATTGACTAGTCTGTGAGACAGCTCTCCTCAGCTGTTAGTAAGGATGACTTTCCAAGGTCGACAGGCCTGGGTTTCCTGGGTTGATGCTGGGTGGTCCGTCCAGTTTCTGTCCTTTTTATTGACTTTTTAAGTGGTTGATACAGCCGAATGGCTTGCTAGGCCACCTCAGGGCATTTCAGGACAGTCAACCACATTGCTGTGGATCTGGAGTCACATGTAGGCCAGACCAGGTGAGGACTGCAAATCTCCTTCTCTAAAGGAGATTAGTGAACCAAATGGGTTTTCTTTTTAACTACAGTGGTTATGACATTAGGTTTTTAATTCCAGATTTTTATTAAACTCAATTCCACCATCTGCCGTGGTGGGATTCGAACCTGGGTCCCCAGAGCATTACCTTGGGTCTCTGGATTATCAGTGCAGTGACCACCACACCCGCATATAAAAAGAGATTGCCCCCTCCCACCCCACTCCCAATGATTTATTGATTTTTAAAAAAATATATTGAATTTTTTGTTTTATCAGAAGAGTCTATAAAAAGAGACTTCTGTAGGGGCTGGGGTGCATCATCAACCCCAGGAATTATTTTTTGGTTTAGTTAGCTAAGTCTCCATTGACATTTTGATTTTTGTTACAGTGCCCCACCAGGAGCTGTCACCCCCACCAATTAATTTATTTTACCGACCATTTGTTTTGTTTTTTGCTCTTAAAAAGAGATTTTTTTAAATTCGTTCATGGGATGTGGGCATCGCTGGCCAGGCCAGCACTTATTGCCCATCCCTAATCGCCCTCGAGAAGGTGGTGAGCTGCCTTCTTGAATCGCTGCAGGCCCTGTGGTGTAGGTACATCCACAGTGCTGTTAGGGAGGGAGGTCCAGGATTTTGACCCAGCGACAGTGAAGGAACGGCGATATATTTCCAAGTCAGGATGGTGTGTAACTTGGAGGGGATCTTGCAGGTGGTGGTGTTCCCACGTATCTGCTACCCTTGTCCTTCTAGGTGGTAGTGGTCACGGGTTTGGAAGGTGATGTCAAAGGAGGCTTGGCGAATTGCTGCAGTGCACCCTGTAGACGATACACACTGCTGCTGCTGTGCATTGGTGGTGGAGGGAGTGGATGCTTAAGGTGTAGGATGGGATGCCAGTCTAACGGGCTGCTTTGTCCTGGATGCTCTGAAGAGTCATACGGACTCGAAACGTTAACTCTGTTTTTCTCTCCGCTGATGCTGTTAGATCTGTTGAGATTTTCCAGCATTTTCTGTTTTTGTTTCAGATTTCCAGCATACACAGTATTTTGCTTTTGTCCTGGATGGTGTTGAGCTTCTTGAGCATTGTTGGAGCTGCACTCATTCAGGCAAGTGGAGAGTATTCTATCATATTCTTAACTTGTGCCTTGTCGATGGTGGACAAGCTTTGGGGAGTCAGGAGGTGAGTTACACCCTGCAGAATTCCCAGCCTCTGACCTGCTCTTGTAGCCACAGTATTTATACGGCTAGTGCAGTTTCTGGTCAATGACAGCCCCCAGGATGTTGATAGTGGGGGATTCAGTGATGGCAATGCCATTGAACGTCAAGGGGAGATGGTTAGATTCCCTCTTTTTGGAGATGGCCATTGCCTGGCATTTGTGTAGCACAAATGTTACTTGCCACTCATCGGCCTTCTGGAGTGTATTATGAGCCCCGGGAATATTATTTTAATTTAATTTGATAAGTTTCCTTTAAAGTTTTGTCTTTTTGTTAGAGTCCCCCTTTTAGCGGATGTTAATTTATTTATTGATTAATTTGTTAATTAGTTTAGTTTTATCTGTTTATTCAAAACAGAATAAAAAGAGACTTTTGTGGCATTGGGGCCCAGATGTCTCTGCATCAGGGTGAAATAGTGGAACTGCCTGAAAGTAGTAAGACCTGCCACTGAACAAGGCACTTCCCCTTTTCGAGGGGGTGGGATTGGGAGTGCGTTTTGTGTATGTGCATTTTATGGAGGTAGCCAGCCATTCAAATCAGCAGCTGCCTCCACTCTGATCGGGTTTTGGAAGCTTAACAGTGTGAAACCCGAAGTGTGCAAAGAAGACCTAGTAAGAGCAGGTCTGAACTTGGCATATTTGTTTGGGTAGCCTGGGCTACAGGACTGAAAATCAGAAGCTCGGGCAGACAGTTTTTAGAGGTCGGGCTCGTGGAGCCAGGAATTCTCTCATCTCTGTGCACCTGACCCGAGAGTGAAAATCTAGTGCCTGGATGAGCACTTGGCAGGTCACAGCATCCAAGGCTGTGGGCCAAGTGCTGCTAAATGGGATTAGGTAGGTAGGTCAGGTGTTTCTCACGTGTTGGTGCAGACTCGTTGGGCCGAAGGGCCTCTTCTGCACTGTGTGATTCTGTGATTCTCTGGGTGTTGGTTCGGGAGAAGGTCGATATACGAAATGTTGCAATCTGTAAATAAATCTAGTATTAAGTAAAAAGTTTGGTGTCTGGTTTTCTACTCCCCAGCTGGCTTCTGAATGAATTAACACTCTTCTCCCTTCCCTTCATCTTTAAAATGTCCTTGATCAGGTCTCTCATCAAGCATTTGATTACCCCTCCCTAAATGTTTTCTCCCTGGCTGAGTGTAAATTTTCTTTGTACATAGTGGTGATGCACATTTCTTTACATTGCCACTGCTGGAGTTTAGTAGAGTGAGAGGCAACTTGATTGAAACGCATAAGATCCTGAGGAGTCTTGACAGGGTGGATGTGGAAAGGGTATTTTCTGTTGTGGGAGAATCTAGAACTAGGGGGTCACTGTTTCAAAATAAGGGGTCAGCCATTTAAGACAGAGATGAGGAGAATTTTTTTTCTCGTGAGTCTTTGGAACTCTCTGCTTCAAAAGGCAGAGTCTTTGAATATTTTTAAGGCGGAAGTAGATAGATTCTTGGTAAGCAAGAGGATGAATGGTTATCAGGGGTAGGCGGGAATGTGGAGTAGAGGTTACAATCAGATCAGCCATGACTTTATTGAATAGCAGAGCAGACTTGAGGGGCCAAGTGGCCACTCCTGCTCCTAATTCGTATGTTCGGATATCTGCAATTTGTCATGCCATATTCAGGAAGTTTTTTGGATAACTGAATGTGGACCCTGAGGAGAATCACAGGACGCTATCAAACTATTTGGCTGTAATCATAGAAGTGTACACAATACAACTTTTCCTACTAACATGAAAGTAGTTAACACTAAAGCATTAATTTGGCATCAGGTCACAAATTGTGTGGAGAGGAATGAAATGATATTCCTTGGGGGAGGACTATTACACAAGTGCGGCTTGACCCAACAATTGGAATTCACATAGTGCCTTTAACATAGTAAAATGTCTCAAGTCACCTCACAGAAGCATAAACTGCTGTAAAGGTTGTTCAGTGTCTCACGGAGATGTTTGGAGGTTTGTGCGGTTAAACATAAACCATTTATTGGTAACCCATAACTATATACATATCCAAGGCATAGCCCTGCATGGGTGGAGTCTCCATGCTGGCTTCTTCCAGACTCGACTCCACACAGTCTACTGTCATGTGACTCTACATCATACTGCGGGTGGTACTGTTCTCCAGTCCCACATTAACCCTTAGTCTGCTGCACACCTACATACCACATAAACAAGCACAAAAAAGGTTTCATCAAATGCTTGATCAAAGAGATGTGTTTCAAGGTGGTATTAAAGGAAGAGAGAGGTGGAGGAGGTTACTGTATGGAGTTAGGTTCCAGATCAGCGATGATCTCATTGAATGGTGGAACAGGCTCAAGGAGCTAAATGGCCTCCCCCTGTTCCTATGTTACGGACGGAATTCCAAAACCCAGGGCTTACACGGCTGAATGTACTGCTGCCAAAGATGAGGTGAAAGGAGGAGGAGGTTCACAAAAGACCAGTGAGGTCATTGCAGAGTTCAGGGTAGGTTTTAGTGCTGGACGAAGTTACATAGGGAGGGACAAGGCCAGAGGGAATTAAACATAATGATGAGAATTTTAAATTGGAGGCCTTGAGAAACTGGGGCCAATAATGGTCAATAAAAACAGGGGTCATAGGTGAAAGGGATCTGGAAGGGGATAGAATATGTGCAGCAAATTGTGTACTTAAGCTTCCAGAGGCTGGATGATGGGAGGTTAGCCAGGAGAGCGTTGGAATAATCAAGGCTGGGGATCACCTAGTTGTAAATGAGGATTTCAGCACCAAATGCGCTGAAGAAGTGGCGGAGGCATGCTGTGTGATAGAGGTGGAAGGAGGCAGTCTTTCTGTCGGAGAGTATATGGTGGCAGATTCAGCTTGGGGTCGTCTATAACACTGAGATGCAAACAGTCGTGTTTAGTTGGAGACAGGAGTCACGGAAACATGAGGATTCAGTGACAGGAGCAAAATGTGATGGCTTCAATGTAACATATCACTGGAGGAAATTGTGGCTCCCCCAATACCAGATATCGAACGAGTGGGGTAACAACAGAGGCAGTGGAGGGGTCGAGACAGGTGGCAGAGTGGTCGTTATGGGTGTCATCAGTGAAATCTGTGAATGATGTCGCCAAAGTACAGTACGTTGATGAGGAAGAGAAAGGCGCCAAGAATAGATCCTTGGAGGTACGTGCGGAGGCAGTAAGAGGTGGGAAGAGTAGCTATTGCTCGAGTGACTGTGGCTCCGAGCTACAATCAGATGAACAAGATCAAAAACATGCGAGGACAATTCCACAAAGCTGTACAACAAAGAAAATGAGGAGGATGGTGTGGAACTGGCAAAGGTTCCAGAGAGGTTAAGGGTGGGAGAGGAGGGATAATGCACCAGTCACGGTGACACAATCATTTAGTACTTTGGTTAGGACCATTTCAATGCTGCGGTAGAGATGGAAGCCCGATTGCAAGATTTGAACAATAGGGTTGCAGAAAAAATGTGCATGGATTTTGGAAAGCAAGGGGTCATTCAGAAACTGGAAAAAGAGAAAGGGAGGCTGGGGCTGTGCCAGTAATTTGCAAGGTCGGAGGTTTGATGTTTAAGGACGAGGACAATTACAGTGAAAGGAGAAAAAGGTTGTACCTGAGGAGAGGGAACTATGCCAGCTAGCATGGAGATCAGGAAGGGAAGTTGGTTGGTCAGCAGTTTAATGGACCAAGGGAACTGGATATGTGTGTAAGCAAAAATTATACTATCTTTCCTGCATGTCATCCACATGCTGGTTACATTTTAATTTTAGGAGAGAGCTGACGGCCCAGTAAGCTCTGTGCTCACGATTTAAAAATTGTGATCTTCATTTTTAAAGTTAATGCTGCTCCAGGCTGCAGTCATGCACCAGATGTGAAGCAGAAGGTGTGTGAGACTACCCCACAGGTGGCATCACATCATTTAACTAAATTTAATTTAGTATTGCTGGAAAGAGAGACATGTTACAGAAGCTTTTTATCTTGCACTCATCAGGACAAACGTAAGAATGCGAGAATTCAAGCAACCGCAGAAATTTATGCTACAGGAGAAAAGAGTGTTGATTGGTTCCCAAGTTGACTCTGATTGACTAAGGCTTTGCCATGGAGAAAGCAATGGGAGACTACTGGCTCCCCAAGCTCCCGGGTAAATAAAAAAGGTGCAAGGTTTGAAAAGATTCCTTTTGTTTGCAGAGGTCACTGTGTATGAATGTATGTCACTTCTAGCAAGTGTAAATGAGCCATGTTACCAAAGCTTGACCGATTGTCATAAATTGGTTGTTGGTGTAGCTATTAGCACTCTCGGGATGTGATCTAGCATTGCGCCATTTCTGAATTACCTAGGAGCTTGGGGGGCCTATAGTTTCCGCTTGATTTCTCCATGGAAATGCCTCAACCAACCAGAGTCAACTTGCCAACTAATCAGCACTCTTTTCTCCTTTAGTATAAATTGTTGTGATCATTTGAAATTTTACATTCTTGAGTTTGTCCTGATGAGTGCAAAACGAAAAGCTTCGGCAACATTTCAGCAATGTTGAAATTTAATTTAGGGGACTTGCATAAAATTTTAGTTTTTTTTTCTAAGTCCTTCCCTGCCCTTGCCCCTCCCTATCTCTAAAACCTGCCCCAGCCCCACAGCCTTTCAAGATCGCTGATCTCCTCCAGTTCTGACCTCTTTTGCATGCTCCAGTTTTTATTGGTGATAGCCATGCCTTCAGCTGCCTGGGCCCTAAGCTCTGAAATTCTCTCCCTCAATGTCTCTGCCTCTTTCCCGTCCTTTAAAACCCACTTACTTGACCAAGCTTTTGATCATCTGTCGGTGCAGACTCGATGGGCCGAAGGGCCTCTTCTGCACTATGTGTTTCTGAATATCTCCATATGTGGCTTGGTCAAATTTCACTTGATACACTCCAGTGAAGCACCTTGGGGCATTTTGCTATATTAAAGGAGCTAGGTCAATGCAGTTGTTGTGTTGATCTGAAGTTGAAATTGCATCAAATAACTGGCCTATACGAAGTGAAGTGGAATAACCCATGTGGAGATGTATGAAATAGAAACAGAAAATGTTGGAAATACTCAGCAGGTCAGGCAACATCTGTGGAGACAGAAACAGAGTTAACCTTTCAGGTCCATGACCCATCATGAAAGGTTAACTCTGTTTCTTTTATTTCAGATTCCCAGCAACCACACTACTTTGCTTCTGTGGTGATATACAACCTCTTTTACCCCCTTTGTGAGAATATTACTTAAATCTTTGCACTTATCTATGCTCTAATTTTTAAAATGGAGTTTAACTTTTGCTAACATAATCTATCCTTTGCTTTTATGAATATAATTCTGTTTCAATGAAACCTGTACATCAAAGGTCATCACTACAGACCGGCGAACGCAGGTACCTCCTGTAACCAGCTTTCCATTACCTGAGCCCGAACAGCCTTCAGAAGGCTGAAAGGACTATGAAATAAAATTATCAAGAAACATAAAACAAACCAGTAAAATTTTCTGCAGGCACGTACATAAAAAAAAAGGAAATTTCGGATGGGAATACAGCCATTAAGGGATAGCAGACTAAAATCAGGCAGCAAACGCAAAATGACAGAAATATTAAATAATTACTTAGCTTCAGTATTTACTAAGGAGACAGACCAGGTGGGCATGACATCAGCAGATGAGATTAGAATTGACACAACTACATTTAAAATACAAAGAGGAAAAGTAATAAATAAACTACTCAAATGTAACAAGAATAAAGCCCCTGGTCTGGACGGGTTACATCCGTGCATTTTAGAAGAATTTAGGGAAGAGGTAGCAGAGGCACTGTTACACATATTTAATTATTCAACAACAACAACTTATATTTCTATAGTGTCTTTAACGTAATAAAATGTTTTTGATGCTTCGCAGGAGAATTATAAAACTAAATATGACATTGAACCACAGAAGAAGATATTCGGTCAGATGACCAAAAAGCTTGGTCAAAGGGGAAGGTTTTAAGAACTGTCTTAAAGGAGGAAAATGAGACGGAGGGGCATGGAGGTTTAGGAAGGATTGTGCAGAGCTTCGGGCCTTGATAACTGAAGGCAAGGCCACCAATGGTGGAGTGATTTAAAACTAGGGATGCTCAAGAGGCCAGAATTAGAAAAGGATGGTTATGGGGCTGGAGGAGCTTATAGAGAAAGGGAGGGGTGAGGCCATGGAGGGACTTGAAAGCAAGGATGAGAATTTTAAAATCAAGTTGTTTGACCAGGAACCAATGTAGCTCAGCAAGCACGGGGTGATGGGGTGAGTTAAGACACAACAGCAGAGTTTTGGATTACCTCAAGTTTCATCAGTAGAAGGTGTGGTGCCTGTGGAATGGTGGACAGCTAACGTTATTCCTATATTTAAAAAGAGAGGACAGAATATGTCCAGGAAGTTTTAGACCAATCAGCTTACCACCGGTAGTAGGAAAAATAATGGAACCCCTACTAAAGCATTGAGTAAAAAATATCTAGAAACCAAAATATAGTCATGAATAAAAATAAAAGCAAAAAACTGCGGATGCTGGAAATCCAAAACAAAAACAAAAATACCTGGAAAAACTCAGCAGGTCTGGCAGCATCTGCGGAGAGGAACACAGTTAACGTTTCGAGTCCGAATGACCCTTCAACAGAACTAAGCAAAAATAGAAGAGAGGTGAAATATTTCACCTCTCTTCTATTTTTGATTAGTTCTGTTGAAGGGTCATAAATATTTCACCTCTCTTCTATTTTTGATTAGTTCTGTTGAAGGGTCATTCGGACTTTTAAACGCCCTAGTATCTAAGGCAGTTCATTTTCTCCTTGGGCCGAGGATATCTGGTAGACCTGTGCCTTTATTCTTCAATATTTTTGTTGCATTCAATTTGGCTTCAGCACATAATCCAGGCTGACACTATATCAGTGCAGAACTGAGGGAGTGCTGCATCATTGAGCTGCCGTCTTTCAGAGGAGCTGTTGAACCGAAGCCCAGTTTGCCCTCTCACGTGGACTTGGAAGATCCTATGGCACCATCCAGATAACAAGGAAAATGCCTTGGCCAATGTTTGTCACTCAACCAACATCACTGGTCTTTGCTGTTTGTAGGATCTTGCTTTGTGCTAACTGCCTTGCACGTTTCCCTGAAGTACATCATTGGCCGTAGAGCACTTTGGACATTCTGAATGCAATTTATTTTTTCTTTTCTTGTCAGGTTACTCCATGATCTTGGTTCATTTAATCTTGATTCACAGGAGGTACCTGGAAAGACCATTGTTACAACATTCCTTTCGTGAAGAATTTTACTGTTTGATTTCCGTGCTTTGTGCATTCATTTCTAATATTATACTTTGATAATCATTCTTGCAAAGTCCATATCTTTACCAGCATTTTGACTTGTTCAATTCATTTCATCACCAGGAAGTGGCTGAAGTAGGAGGATGATAAACAAGAAACCAAAGTCAGTGTCAGTTTGACACGAGGGGCATGAGGGCTATAAAGCTAAAGAAAGCTACAGAAATGTGGGAGGGAAAGATCCTGCAAATATTTCAGCACGAGGATGAGAATTTTAAATTTCAGGGATTGGGAGACCAGGTGAGTCAGCATATGTGTGACAGGTGAGCGGTGCAAGATAGGACACAGGGAGCAACCGGGAATTAAGCTTGAGGATCTTCTGGCATGTGCAGCTCTGGTACAATTTGTCTTTCGTAATTAGGTTATGGGGAGAAGCCTGACAGCATTAAACTTAAAGTGTAAGTTTCACTATTTGTAACATTTTGCAAAGGAAACACCAGTTACGAAGAAGGATAATTAAAATGAACATCCTTTAATTTTTTTTTCCATCTGTCTGTTGGTTTCCTTTAACTGGTAAACATCATTGAGGATGTGGTTTCAGAGTTATTGAACTCAACTGTGGGAAGGAGATAAACAAATAAATTGTGAAGAAGTAATTGTCTCATTACAACGGTGCAAGTTAATCCTGGGAGAGTAATTTCACAAAGCAATACTCTTATTAGCATCATTTAGTCTCATTGATTTTTTTTTAAGTTACTAGAAATTAAAACAATTTATCAAACTAACAGTGAAACTTAAGCAAGTTTAGGAAAAATATTTTTGAGGATTATGTTTTGATGGGTTAATGTGCACTGATGCACACAGACCAGGTAAGTTCTCATTTTTAATCATTAACTCTGTTTTCCTCTCCACAGATGCTGCCAGACCTGCTGCGTATTTCCAGCATTTTCTCTTTTTGTTTCAGAATTCCAGCATCCACAGTTTTCTCCATTTCCATTAGCATTCTGATAGTTAGTCCTATGTTTTTGGTTAGAAGAGTTTAATCAGTGTGGTGGCTGGGCATTGGTTGGAGGTTTGTGGGGCAGGGGCTGGGGCGGTGGGTGGTGGGCTGTTACAAATACACCTGGCAACTGCAGGTTAGAGAGGAGCTTGGCAGGGAAATGACCAAAGTTCCTCCTCCAAATAAACCTGGCTGGATAGTATTCCCGAGTCAACATTTTGCCAACACTTAGATTACACATAAAGAACCACCACTGGAAAGCAATCATTGCGTGTGCAGCCATAGCTTTGTGTCAGGTTCTGACTTCAGGAGAGGGAGGAGTAGCGTGGAAGAAAAGTTAGAGGGAAAGCATTAGTGGTAAACTATTCTTGGAAGTGTTTGTGGAATCCATTTCCGAAATGTCACGACACGTTTAACCAATGATAAAACGTAATAAGGATTCCCAGAGGCTCACTTGTTCCATATATGATATTGAGCTGTACAGATGCTTAGTTTGCAATTAATAATCTCAAATAGTTTTTTTCTCTATATTTTATGGGATTTGGGTTTTGCTGGCAAGGCCAGCATTAATGGCTCACCCCTAATTACCCTTGAGAAGGTGGTGGTGAGCGCCTCCTTGAACCGCCATAGACTATGCTGTAAATGGAGAAGAGCTTCAACACTCTCAATCTAGGATAATAAAGAATTCAGGTAAGGTATCTGTTTCTGATTGTCATCCAGTGACCCCCCCCCTTGCTTGAAACACTGCGTGCAGGGACAGCAAATGAGAACAGGTGTGAGGTCCACAATTACACTAGCCAGGGGCAGATAACATGCCCCACATCACTGTCTTGAAACACTCACAAAGTATAACCATATGGAGTATGAATCAGACAATTGCTGGTGTTGAAAATGGGAACTCAGATGTAGTGAGACATAGAGCTTTACGCTGTAACATGTCATGTTGTATTTCAGCAGCAATTTTCCATACCAACCCACTTGTAATCTGAAAATGGTCTTCCAATGTTTGCAAAGTTGGAAGATTAGTGTTTTACATGGTTCAGAAAATCTGAGACATGACTGTGGCAACAGTTTGTGTTGAGCCTATTATATAGTTTCTTTTGTACTAAATACTTCTGTTCCTTTTCTGTGTTGGAATTAGCAGCTTTGCACTGCTCCCTTTTCTAACTTGTTCTTTTCCAGGAGCTTGTTAAAAAAGATAAAAGGAAGACTTGCATTTATAAAGCACTTCTCACAGCCACCAGACATCTCACAATGCTTTACAACCAATGGAGTACTTTTTAAAGCGTAATTACTGTTGTAATGTAGGAAATGCGGCAGCCAATTTGCACACAGCAAACTCCCATAAATAGCAATGTGATAATAACCTGTGACATTGATTGAGGGATAAATATTGGCCAGGGCACTGGCGATAACTTCCCTGCTCTTCTTCTAAGTGGTGCAAGGGGATCTTTTACTGCCACCCGAGCAAACAGATTGACCCTCAGTTTAACATTTCATCCAAAAGATAGCACCGCCAATAGTGTAGCATTCCTTCAGTATTGCCCCAGAGTGTCAGTCTTGATTTTTGTACCCAAGCGCTGGAGTGGGACTTGACTCCAGAACTCTGTCGCTCAGAGATGTGTGCACTACCCACTTAGCCATGGCTGACATTTAAAACTAATCCCCGACCACTTCAATCTTACCACTCTGTTACAATCTCCAGGCTTTTAAAACCAAAACTTTTGTGTCACCTAACCCCTAAATTCTAACCTCCGGAAAGCACCAGCTGCTCCATTGAACCTGCCCCATTCCATCACATTTCAATTACCAATCATAATCTCCAGTACTCTGCTAAATCTAGTACATTCATTATTTTAATTTCCCCACAGTCTGTGCATTTTTAGAGTTAAAAAGCCCAGCTGTCTAAGCCTACCATGTTAACAAAAAACTTTTCAATTAGGTTTCAGCCCAGTGGCCCTCTTCTTAACCTTGTGGGGGGACCAAATGAAGCTTAACCAATTCCACCATAATATTTATTGCCTTTCATTTGATTGCCCCAGCAATACTTTGTAATGCTCTTGTTTGCTTTGCAGCATTGGTCATGAGCCTTTAGAGATTTGTGAACCATGACATCTAAGATTCTTCCTCACTCAACAGACTTTAGTCCAGAGCCTTGCAAGAGATATATATATATATATTATTTGTATATATGCTTGCAGTTGGTCTTACTTACATGTATAACACTACATTTATCTACAATAAGCATTATTTCCCAGATGCAGGCACATGCCCCCATCATATCTAAATCTAAAAATTTCTAACACTAGAACAAGTCTTTGTGTCATCTGCAAACTTCTTACAGTACCTCCAATGCCTTCATTCAAATCATTAGTATAGATAGTGAACAGCAACGGTCCTAACATCAATCCCTGTAGAACTTCACTGGTAACTAGTCTTCACTCAGAATCAGTACCATTAAGAACAACCCTTTTGCTATGAGAATGCAACCATTCTCTGTCCAACACAAGATCTGCTCTTCAATCTCATAGGGCTATCTCATAGTAGCCTGTTGTGCGATGCCTTGTCAACAGCTTTTTGAAAACCTAAATATGTGATGTTGTTCAGGCTACCTTCATCCACCAACCTAATAATGTTCAACCAGTTTGGTGGGATATGACCTTCATTTCCTGAAGCCATGCTGAAATTCTCCAATAACCCATTTTGTATCTAGCCCATCATACACTGATGATTGTGTAAATACTGATATATCTCTGATAATTCCTTCTAGCAACTTGCCTATTACTGAAGTCAAGATGATGGGCTATAACCTGACTTACTGCCAATTCTGACAATTGATACAGGTTCCACTCTCCAATCCATGGAACAATCACTGACTCTAATGACCTGTTACATATCTGAGTATGTCTTCCCTCTCTTTGAGACCCTCAGGTGAATGCCTTTTGGATCAGCAGCCCAATGTCATTTGAGACGCTTTGTTTTCTCCAAGACACATCTGCCATTTTAATAATAATAATAGTGCCAAAACTATATTTCATTAATGTAACTGAGGATAGTTTACTGGAGTGAAAACTGATGCAAAATAGTCATTTAAAGCCTCTTCCATGCTCTTGGTATTCACCTGAATCTACCCTAGCAATTTTTGAATAGTCCTATGAAGGCCCATATTACCCTTTGACTTCAAAACATTCTCTTTTCAAACCTGGTGATGTCCATCACTTTGGGCCTTTTCCACTTCATCCCAGTTCCTAAATTTTTTTTTGAAACACTCTCTATGAAGCATTAGTCAATGATCTTTGATATTTTGAGCCACATTAGCTGGTCCCTATTGTTGCGTTCTTATTTTAACGCCCAATTGCTGGATCTGTAGCTTTTTGAGGTTAGGAATCACTTCCAACCATTTTCTGAGTCAGGGATCCCACCGGCCTCAAGTCAAATTGAGGAAACGTGCAGTAGGTACAAGAATCGTGAAGAAATCAAAGGTGTAAGAGAATTGGGGACACTGAGAGGGCAGCAATGGAGAAACAAGAGCGTATAGAAAGATTCATCCAAGAGGATCGTCTGTCATAGAGGCACCAGAAATCAGCAAGATGGTAAATTTTGAAGCCTGTGGGAATTCTCCATTCCTTCAAATCCTCTTTATTTTTGAAATTGTCACCAACTCTTTGGAACAGTAGCTAGCTTTCACAGCTCTACTGAGTAAATTACTCCTCTAGAAAGTGTAATCTCGCATGACAGGGATGACTTAGTAGATTGAGCGTTGTAAATTTTACTGCACATCTCAATCTTGTGTGAGCATCTGTATCTCTGCGTTCAAAAAAAAGGGACAGTTATGTGGTTCAAAGGGTGTGTGAGGGGTGGCTTGTGTATGTGCAAGAGGGACAGAGACAGACATTGGGTGCGATTAAAATGTAACCACTGATAGCAGAACAGGAGTTATAGGGCCCTTTCAAAATCAGCAGTAATTCATCTATACTTGCTGTATATTTTCCATTTTTATTAATGATTGTGTACAAGCCTTTCATTTGCTGGAGAGCTCTGCACAGATATATAAGCAGGCCTGCACAGAGCTTGGCTCCCAGCCCCTATATTGTAAATGTACTGAGAGTACAAACCACTTATAAAGCATCCGGGGGGGGAGTGCTAACAGATTCTGTCAGCATTGTGCATATCCTTGAGGTGACTGCACAGCTCTGACCTCTGGTGTAGGGCTAGGATCTGACTCTGGAATTATACTGTAACTTTAGTATTGCTGCAAAGTGGAAATGACACCCAGAAAGACTGTGGAGAGAGGGAAAGAAAAAGATAGCTGAAGCCTGAATCGGGTCACAGATTCTAGTTCTAAAAAGGATTAACAATTACAGTTTTATATGTCAATGCCCTTTATAAAATCTAATCAAGCAAATCTCAATTTTCAAAAGTTCTATTTATAAACCTAAAACCCAGGGCAACATACCTATTAGGAGTTAGTTAACAAGAAAAGATTTTAAATTAGAGCAATAGAATATTCTTTTGACTGGACAAGCTTGCATTCAGAAACACCCTGCCTGCTTAAAATATGTGGTTTCTCTTCATGCCAGTTATAATGATGAATTTCCTTTCAAAATTCAAACTTTTTAAAATTAATTCTCAGGATGTGGGCATCACTGGCAAGACCAGCATTTATTGCCCATCCTTAGTTGCCCTAATTGGAGGTGGTGGGCTTTATTCTCGAACAGCGGCAGTACATGTGATGAAGGTGCTCCCACAATGTTGTTAAGTAGGGGGGTACCAGAAGTTTGACCCAGCTACAGTAAAGACTGGTGATATGTATCTAAGTCAGGTAGCTGTGTGATTTGGAGGGGAACTTGATGGTAATTGCGTTCCCATGCATCTGCTGCCCTTGGCCTCCTAGGTGGTGGAGGTTGCAGTTTCTGGAGGTGTTGCTGAGAAAGACGTGTCAAATGACTGCATTGCATCCTGTGGTCATGGGACACTGATGATGGAGAGGGTGTATATGTAGGCCAATGGTTGAAGTGTCAATCAAGTAGACTGCTTTGTCCTGGGTAGTGTCAAGCTTCCACTGCATTGTTGCAGCTGCATCATCCAGGCTACACTCCTGCTTTCTCAGTAGTGGAGGTCTGTAGAGGATCAGTAGGTATTCCACTCACCTCAGAATACCCAGCCTCTGACCTGCTCTTGTAGCCATGTCTCTGGTCCAATTGAGTTTCTAATCAGTGGTGATCAAGATGTTGGTAGCGGTGACTTGAAGTTGGTCATGCCATTGATTGCCAAAGAGGAAGTGATTAGTCATTCCCTTGTTAAAGATGATCATTCCAGACACATGCATGATGTGAATATTACTTGCCACTTTCCACCCAAACCTGGATGCTGTCCAGGTCTTGCTACATGTGGAGAAAAACTGCCTTCAATGTCTGAGAAAGTACAAATAAAACTGAACACAGTCATCAGAGAACAGCTCCACTTCTGACTTACGATGAAGGGAAGGCCATTGATGAAGCAGTGTGACAGTTGCACTCAGGAGTCTGCCTTGCACTCCTACACTGGTGCCCGTAGCTGAAACGATTAGCTTCCGACAATGACAACCAGTTTTCAGATGTGACTTCAGCCACTGGAGAATTTTCCCACAATGACTTAATTGATGCTGGGGTTCATTTGTACTATACTTTGTTCAAATGCTGCCTGATGTCAAGGGCAGTCTGTCTCACTTCACCTTCAAAATTCAACTTTTGTTTCCATGACAATAATGAGGTCGGGAGCCTTGTGGTCCTGGTGGAACCCAAACTAAACATCATTGAGTAGATTATTGTTGAGTAACTGCCGCTTGATAGCACTGTTGATGACTTGCTCTATCACCTTGCTGATGACTGGGAGTAGCTTGATAAGGTTGGATTTGTCTATCATTTTATGGGCAGGAAACACCTGGGCAATTTTTCATATTGTCAGATAGATGCCAGTGCTGGCATCTTCAGTAGGGATGTGACTAGCTTTGGCGCAGAGGTCGTCGGGGCTACAACCGGAATGCTGTCAGGGATGACAGACTTTGCTGTGTTCAGTGCTCTCAACCATTTCTTGATGTCATGTGGAATGAATCAAATGTGCTGAAAACTGGCAGCTGTGCTGGTAAAGAAATCAGGAGGAGGCTGAGAACGATTATCAGCTCAGCGCCTCTGGCTAAAGATGGTTCCAAACACTTCAGCCTTTTCTTCTTCTCTCAGTTACTGGGCTTGGACATCATCGAGGGTGGGAACTTCCTTGAGCCTCCTCCTTCTATCAGTTGCTTAATTGTCCACCACTATTCTTGACATGGAACATGATGCAGAACTTTGACCTGATCCGTGAGATCACTTGACTCTGTCTGTAGCATGCTGCTTTTGCTTTTTGCATGCAGGTAGTCCGGTGTTGTAGCTTAACCAAATTGGAATCTTATTTTCAAGGATAGATTAAGAGCAGAACGTACTACAACAATATAGAACCTCATACCCAGTTTGTCCCTCATTTATCCATCACCATAATTCTACTACACCTAATTTAACCAGGGTTAGTCATCAGAGGTTATCAGAGGTATGAGGTTCTATATTATTGTAGTACACAATTCTTCTGCAGCCAGTGGCTCACAGTGCCTCATGGACACCCAGTTTTGAGTTGCTAGATCTGTTCTTAATCTATCCCACTTAGCATGGTGGCAGTGCCACACGACACGATCTAAGGTGTTCTCAGTGTAAAGATAGAACTTGGTCTCCACAAGATCTGTAAAGTGATCATTGCACCAATAATGTTATGGACAGATGCATCTCAACGGGTACACTGTTGAGAATGAGGTCAGTGAGGTTATTCCCTCATGCTGGTTCAAACCACCTGCCATTACTCCCAGTCTCGCAACTACGTCCATTGGGCCCCACAAATTTGGTCAATGGTGGTGCGGCTGAGTCAATCCTGGTGATGGACAATGATGTCCCCTCCCCAAAGTATATTCTGTGCACTTGCTTCCTCCAGGTCAGGGGTGGGGAACCTTTATCTTATCACGGGCCATTCACACATAGACAAAATCAGTTGCGGGCCTCACACATATAAAAATCAACAGTGTGGGTGGAGCTTTAGTGGATCAAACTGTCAACTTGTAATCTGCTGGTTTGAGCTCTTCCCACAGAACAGCAACCATAGTCAAAGATAATGTTTCTCAGCGTTCCTGGTGTTTTTCTTTTGCTTAAAGTAGATGCCAAGTATCCCAACCCAAAAGTCTAACACTGTCCTAAAGTTCATCCGGAACTTAATTGTTTTCACGCGCCATCAGTTACCGAGACAAGCAAGCAGCCATGCTGCCATGATAAGTTTGTACAGAACTCACTAAAAATAGCACGTGAGACCACAAAAACAAAACAAAGCCATTCAGGAAATAGAAGGATTTAGTACCGTGTTCAGATTCTACACAAAACGTCTGAACTAATTTTAATCTGTAGAAATCTTTCGGTGGGCTGGGTGAAATTGAGCAATGGGCCGGATCTGGCCCGCAGGTCGTAGCTTCCCCAGCCCTGCTCTAGGCGGTGCTCAACATGAAAAAGTACTGATTCACCAGTGGAGGAAGGGTGGTACCTGGTGACCAGCTGAAGGGTTTCCTAGCCTGTGTTTGACCTGAAGCCATGAGAGTTCATAGGATCTAGATGAGGACAGCGAGGGCCACTTCCCCCTCTGATTGTATCCTCACTGTAGTGGGACTGTGCTGCCAGTGAAACAGGACATAACCCAGAAATGGTGGTAGAGTAGTCTGAGACATTAGTTCATAGATATAATTCTGTGATTGTGGCTATGTAATTGGCATCCCATTTGACCCTGAAATGAGCTTCTGACCGCGTATCAGCTCCATCACCAGGTCTGCCTACACCCTTTTCCATAACATTGCCTATCTCTGTCCCTCCTCAGCTCATCTACTGCTGAAATCCTCATCCATGCCTTTTGTTACCTCTAAACTTGGATATTCCAATGGTGTCCTGGCTGACTTCCCAGTTTCCACCCTCTGGAAACTTGAATTCATCCAATATTCTGCTGCCTGCATCCTAATTCGCACCAAATCCCTTCCCCCTTGTTCTCACTGTTCTACATTGGCTTGCAGCCCAGCAACAGGTTGATTTTAAAATTCTCTGCCTTTGTTCTCAAATCCCTCCATGGCCTCATCCCTCCTTACCTCCGTAACCCCCTCCAGCCCTACAAGCCTCCAAGATCTCTCAGCACTCCATCAATTCTGGCCCCCAAGTTGTGCATCCCCAATTTTAATCTCCCCACCACTGGCGTCCCTGCCTTCTTCTGCCTTGGCCCTGAGCTCTGGAATTGCCACCCGAAACCTCTGTACCTCTCTCCTTTTTGCAGATGCTCCTGAAAACCCACTTTTCAACATCAAGCTTTTAGTCACCTGTCCTAAAACGTGGCTCAATGTTTGATAACAGTCCTGTGACACGCCTTGAGGCGTTTTACTATGTTTCAATGACACCAATCTATGTACGGTAACCCATGTAGACTAGAATATGAACTACAGCCCATGTATAACAAGTGATGTAAAAGCCATGCAGAGCAGCTCCATGTAAAACAGACTGTGTGAAACAGCCCTGGAGAATAGGATATGTAAAGCAGCTCATGTACAACAGCCATTGTAAATTCTCACCTATGTGACAAAAATCAAAAAGGAGCAGTCACTGTGTAGTTCAACAGGTTCAAACCATCTCGCTTTTTCTCGTCAGTCACATTACAACTTTCAAATGCTTCACCAACGAACATAAATAATTCATTATCTACAGGCTTCTAGTTTTTTTTTTAATAACGACCATTAACACTGGCAACTTCAACCATTTCATGCCAGTTCCAAATCAGTGCCAATACCGTTACATGTCAAAGCTGCCCAAAGAGTTGAGGGAATCGATCCAGGGAAAAGAGAGGGGCTTGTTAGTCCTCTGTTGCCCTGAACATGGCGTCGCATTAAGTTAGCAGTCGTGTTGATGCCAGTAAATCATTTGTTGCGTCTGTAACCGTTTGCATTTAAGCTACCAATAAATTACCTTTAAGTCTACAGGTTTGCGAGGGTTTTTTTTTTAAATCACAATGTTATTGTAGTCAGGTATGAGGTGTACATTCTCAGAAATAAGGTTCAATTAACTTAGACACCTAACGAAATGTGTCTGGGGAGTTAGGGAAAATGCGAGGAGTATTTCATGTCAGCTTGTTGCTATTCCTGCTCCTATACCCAGAAACTACTTGTTGCATTTGCTATTTTTAAAGTTACTTCAAGTATCCCTGCTCCTTATCGAACGGATGTGTTTTGCTTGCGCAGATAAATTAAATTTAAGTTTCCTTTTCTGACATTTTTTTTGGTTCCTGCCCCTTTCACTACAACGTTTCGCTACCACATTGCACCTGAGAATTTTAAAATAGGTTCAGGCAGGTCGCTTGCGAGGTGGGTTCCAAACCCTGTGCACCACCCCGAAGCCATTCAATCTCCAGTTGCCAATAAGGCTCGGTGAAGGGGGATATAAGGGAAAACGGGTTTTTTATTTTGGCGGGTTAGGGATTAATCAGCTCCAGTTTGTAATTCCAGGAAGAGGCAGTTCGTGGGCTGCGTGAGATTGTATCTTTGGGGAGTTAATGAATGAAGCTGGTTTTGCACTGTTTATACACAAATGCAGAAACACCTCCCTCCGAAATCACCTTCCTCCTTCCCCAAACGCTATATATATATACCCTTTCTAAAATAATCCGTGAGATTGTGGCGAGCAATGGTTTTTTTTGGGGGGGGGGGGAAAACCACTGATGTTCACGCATCAAGGATGCAAGAAGGCGAAATCCCACCAAAGCTCCCAGCGCTTTAAAATAAAAGCCTGGATGCTCAGAGACACACACACACACTACGGGGAAATTCAATTCGTGACTGATCTGGATTTGCAAAAGATCAAGACAGACAAATGCGATTCGGTGGAAGCAAACGTGAGGGAAATGTTAAATCTCTCGCCTCTCCACTGCCGATCGCTGCTCAGCTCCTTCCTAAGCAGACATGAGCGCCTGGTTCCACAGCACTTTTCAAACCAAAGGTTGGACTCAATTTGTGCAAAGGAGTTGATCCGGAAATGCTGTTAAGTTTGTTTTTTTCCAAGTCTTTGAAAACCACTCTTTCGTTTTCAATAGGAACTTGGGCCATAACAGTCACAGCCAGGAATACTGATCGCCCTGCAAATCTAAAGAGTGTCCCAGAAACAACACCTTCCCCCGCCCCAACCCCACACAACACAAAACAAAAAATAAATCTGGTGCAAGAGCAAACTTCCTGGTCTCTCGGGCAAGTCGTGAGTTCAGCTCTTCCTGCCTTAATACAAAACCTGACAAGTATATTTGCATGTGGGTATGTATTCTAAGAGGTTTTACTGCATTCTTAATGTGGGGGGGGTGGAATCAGTCAAATCTCAACTGCGGGCAACATCTGGGGGTTGCGAATGATGTAGAAATGCATAGTCCTGGGCATTGAAACATCAACCGGTTGTTCCATCTGAGTCCAAGCAGGAAGATTGTTGGCGCCTCGGTGTTTTAGTCTGTGTTTTTAATGGGTTAGCGGGGCCGGTGGGGTAGGGGAGGGGGGGGGGTGGTGGGTGGTGGTATTTAGTGTTGCAATTGCACTCACCGTTCGCTCAGTTCCCTCTTTCGCTCGGCCAATGTCAGTTTGCCCTTAGCGTGCTTCACCTCCCACATCAGATGCCGTGATCGCAATCGACATCGCGACAGATGTACCAGAGGATCACGTAAAGAATTAGCAGGATGGCGAAAATAAACAAAGCGACCAAAATAGCCTTGGTCACCGGAGAGATCAGAGACTGCATGACATCCAGGGCACCTGGATCGAAATGTATCCAACCTCGGTAAATGTTGAAAAATCACAACCAGTCCCCTGACAGCCAGGCTGATGGATCCCGACCAGCTTCCAAAGCACACGACTAGACACCCAGACAAAACATTGGAGGGAGAGAGAGAGAGAGAGAGAGAGAAATCTCTGCAACAAGGAGGGTGATTTTTTTTTTAGTGTCAACTAGGCAAAGGTTTTAAAAAAACAGGTAGCTTCCTATCCGGCATCCGGAAAGAAGATCACGTACACTTAGCACATCGAATATTGACACGGCCACATTAAAGAATTTGCCACACACTCACTCACACACACACCAGAGTGGCAGGAAAACAAAAATGCGAGAGCTCCAGTCTTGAACGCGTGTTCAGCCAAAGAAATCAAACTATCTCAGTCTTTCAGATGTTACCAAAAAAAAAGACAAACGAGAGCCCGCAAGGGTTTGGGACTCACACCCCTGTCTCTCTCTCTCTCACACACACATACACACTCCTGACAGTGGAATGTGTCAGCCAGAGAGTCCAGAGGTGGATGAAAGTTGTGCTTCTGATGCTTGCCCGGCCAGTCAGTCGCTCATCATGTTGGTACAGGGAAAGTCTTGTGTGTGAAAGGGATTGATTAGTATTCGAGAAAAGGAAACGCGCTGCTGATTTCAGATGATTTCTCTCTCTCTCTCTATCTCTCCAGTTTACCGTTGATTGGTATGTCTGTGATTTTTCTCTCCGTTTTATATATATATATAGATAGATAGATAGATAGATAAATAGATAAAGGGTGGATCTCACCGCCCCCACCCCCACCACCCCCCTCCTCCCCTTTTCCCAATGATCCCAAGAGGATTTACTGCAAGGAGGAAGATCACCGTGCCATGAAAATCAACAATTCATTTCACGCTTTGTGGACTCTCTGCAGTCCCAGACCGGTTGGCTTCTCACATGTGTAAACCACATCACCGATGGCGATGACGGGGTGGCTGGGTGGGTGGGGAGGGGGAGGTTTATTTTACTTGGAAGGGACAAAAACACGAAGTAAAACCTGTTTTGAAATTCCGGCTATGACAGACCGATTGCGAGATTCTGGGGATCCATTTGATTTGCATGGAAATGGAAATGGGAGGGGAGGGGAGGGGGGAAATATAATGCAAGGCATGTAGCAGTTTCCTGTCGACCTGTTGTGTAGAAAAGATGACATGTAAAGGAATGGAGCCTTGCGTTGAGAATATCTAACTTCTGTGCTGTGGCTGCTAATTTGTAACCCGTGCCGTGACTATTAAATTCTGACTCCTCTTTCGAAATTCGCCCTCAACTTTAAATGGTGAAAGTTGTTAATATTTATTTAGACGGTTAAATCGCTGATTCATTTGGGGTTTTTTTTTGTGTTATTGATTGTGTGTGTGGGGGTGATTCTTTGATAATTAGATGCCATCGCTAAGGTAGTCCCGGATTTATCTCTGGATACATGCTGTCACTGAGTTTGTGTTTTGGATGCTTTCATAGAAATGGTTCCCCCACCCCCACCTCCACCGCCCCCGCTTTTTGCACGCTCAGGGGGTGTTCCTGACAGAGTGCAGGTCAGGCTGCCACGGTTTGCAGCTTTTTTTGTGTGTGTGTAATGGAATGGGAGCGACATGAGGGGAAGATAAGCAGATTCCAAGGTTAGTGGGAATATTTTTCAGTGACAGAAATGAACATTTAAAAAAAGCACAGCTGTCTTTATCCTACAGTTAAGACCGACTGATCTCCATGGATTTGAAACATTGAGACCCAAGATGAGGTGTGGTTTGGGGAACTCAGCAGGCCTAACAGCACCTGTGGAGAACAAGACAGGGTTAACGTTTCGAGTCCGTATGACTCTTCATCAGACTTCTTCTTGGCTTTGAGATATTGTACAGACAATAAAAACCTTGTGTAATTCCTGTAGCACATTTCCCTTCCCAGTTTTTTTTTTCTCTTTTACACATGGTCGATAATGCCCCCATTAGTCATATAAGGTGTCAAATGTCAGTGGTCTTGCTTCTAAGTCAGAAGCATCATTCCATTGACCTGAGCACATAATTAGACTGAAACTCCATTGCAACGCTGAGGGAGTGCTGCATTATCGGAGGTGTCCTCTTTTGGATGAGATGTTCAACCGACTGCCCTCTTGGGTGGACATAAAAGATCCCATGGCACTCTTCAGAAAGGTTCTCTGGCCTGTGTGTACACCTGTCAACAGTTTATCGGGTCATTTATCTTATGGCAGTTTATGGAACCAGTCTGAGTGCAGATTTGCTACTGCGCTTCTCTAAACATTCAAAAGCCTTGCATTGACCGTGAAGCGTTTTGCAAAGTCCTGAGGTTGTGAAACGTGAGTAAGTTCAAGTTATTCCTTCGACAATGTATGCTTCAGCTCACCTGAGACTGCCATAGCAGATCAGAGAGAGTGACAAACAATATAGATCAGTGGTTTGCTAAAAGTTTAACGAGCAAGCGGGGCAGAGATGCACAGCTCACAGAATGCTGCAGCAACGAGTGAGGTATCACATTTCAACACGAACAGTTCATTTTCCTGTGAACACCTGCTCCCTGATATATAACGTTCACGCAATATATTATGATTAGAATCAGTTTTAGTTCTTTGAAACACAACCAGGGTTGGCTTACCGTTCAGACTGTGAAGTGCTAACTATTAACTGGACCGGCCGAAAAAGAAAACACCAATATGTGATCGATTGTGAGGTTTAAGTCCATTGTATTTTGCATATGCCTCTCATTTCATCATATTCGCGAACTTTATCATTGTTCATGACGTCCTTTGGAGTTCATCTGATTCCTGCATGACTACATCTCAATGGTCACTAATGGAAAGCCAAAGCCATTGGGTACAAACCAGTGGCCCATAGGCCCCGTGTACTTATAAACACAGGTCAGAAATGATAGCAAGCAGGAGGTATCATCGAGAATCTCTGATTTCACAGAAATGCCAGAGTACTCGCAGTTTTTTTTTGTACAAGGAAGGTTATCACAGTTTGAAACATACTTCTCAACCTAAAACGTATCGAAAGGCTGGAATGTGGGTCAGTGCTTGGAGCTAGAATGCAGCTTTCTGTAGACCTGACAAATCAGCTGATTTTGCTAACATTGAGTTTTGTGCACCACACTGCTTTTTCTCAATGACAACCGGCTTTTGTTGGGATGCCACAAATAAAAAAAAAGGCATTTGAGAGGTACAGGAGATCACACAGGAACACAGGATCAGAAGCAGGCCATTCGGCCTCTTGAGCCTGTTTCACCATTCAATGAGATTGTGGCTGATGTACATCCCAACTCCATATACCTTGCCTTTGCCTCATTTCCCTTAATACCTCTGGCTAACAATCTATCAATCTCAGATTTAGAATTAACAATTAATTGAACATTTGAGGAAGGGAGTTTTGCATGTAAAAGTGTTTTGCACGTACAAGTGTTTCCTAACTTCAATCCAGTAAGGTGTGGTTCTGATTTTTAGATTATGCACCCTGGTCCTAGACACCCTACATTGCATAACGTTCCCATATCAGTGATGGTTCTTTGATTAAGCTACATTTTCAGTACAAATTTAACTGGAGCAAGTGGTGGCCATTTAACCTACTGATTTCTTTCATTTGGAACAAATAATACTTCAAGTAGCAATTTTAACCCACCAAACTCAAAGAAGGAATAGTGAAATGCCTCTCAAGGCCAAAAAAAAACTAATAGTGCCGTCAATCAAGAGACGCTGACAACATATCAGGTTCTGCAGAATCAGAAAAGAGAAAAAAAATGAACATTTTGGGCAGAGATTTCTAATTGGAACCTGCACAAAAATTAACCCATTGTTTTCCTTCTTAGATGCTTTGAACAGCAACAACTTTAACTTATACAACACCTTTAACATCCTAGGAGCTTCGCTGAAATGTAATCTGATAGGCCTGAATTTTTTGCTCGTAGGGCCAAGGGGCAGATAGGAAACAGGCCCCCAGCCGCGATTGCCCCCCCTTGGCCGCGATTTCATGCTGGCTGGCCAATTAACAGCCAGCCAATGTGAAACGCGTGCTGAAAAGCTCAGCGCTGCCAGTGGGGCCAGGAAGAGGCCGGGCGCCAACGTCACCGTGGGTGCTGGTGAGCGCTTCCAGTAAGTTCCCTGAAGGCGGACAGCTGCCTCAGGGGAGCTGCCGACCTCCACAGAATAAACGAAACAACAAAAATGCTGCAAAATATGCCCATGCAGCACAAACAAGCACCTGAAAGCAAACCTCATTAAAAAAAACAGTCCCCAGATATCTCTTTTTATTTTATTTCCCCACGGAGATTTCATCCCACCCTGGATCGAGGTTTGAGCAAAATTGTAATGGCCGATTGGCCCGTCCGCCAACCGTAAAAGTGGACGGGTCATGAAATATCACTTTCAATTGCCTCCTTAATGGGCTTACTTGCCCGCTTAATTGTGGCAGGCGTGTTTCCGACTGCCGCACGCGCCGACCAACGTTAAGATTGCTCGCGTGCAGGATGATGTTGGGACGCTCACCCAATGTCACCTCGTGCTAATTCACGTCCATTCCGGTCAGGCACACACCCACCCAGGAGGCGTAATATTCTGCCCATACTATTGTTGCAAAGCCAATGAAGAAGAAAACCAGGGAGATGACAAAAAGCTTGGTCAAAGAGGTAGGCTTTAAGGAGGGAGTGGAAAGAGGAGAGGAAGATGGAGAGGTAGAGAGGTTTAAGGAGGCAACCCTGGAGCTTGGGTCCTAGATGGCTGAAGACGTGGTCATGAGCTGTTGGGCAAAGAGAGTGGGGAATGCATATGAGGCCAGAATTGGAGATATGCTGAATTCTCTAATGTCTGTAGAGCTGGAGGACTTACAGTGACGGACAGGGCCAAGCCTATGGAAATCAGCAACCATGGGGTGTTGGGTAAATGGAACTTGGTGCATGTTAGGATAGTCATAGCAGAGTTTTCAATGAGCTCAAGGTTATGGAGGGTGGGAGGTCAATCAGGAGAGTAGTGAAATAGACAGGTTTGGAGATAAGAAATAGCATTGATTAAGATTTCAGTAGCAGAGATGGAGAGAGGTGTTGTTATGGAGGTGGAATTAGGCAGTCTCTGTCATGGAGATAGCATGGTGTTAGAAGCTGAGCCCAAATCAAATTGAACACCAAGCCTGTAAACAGTTTGATTCAGCCTGAGACAGTGGCAGGAGAGGTGGATGGAATCAATGGAAAGGGAACTGGGTTAGTGGTGGGCAGTGACAACAGTAACTTAGATTTTCTTTATGTTTAGTCAATGGAAATTGGGATTCTTGCAGGCCTGGATGTCAGACAGGCTGCTGACACTGACAAGCTGGTGGTGAGGTAAAGCTGGGTTTTATCAGTATATAGACAGAGATGATGGTGTGGTGGTGATGTCACTGGACCAGAAACCCAGGCTAGTGCTCTAGGGATATGGGTTCAAATCCCACCACGGCAGCTGGTGTAATTTAAATTCACTTAATAAATTTGAATCTGAAAAGCTAGATTCAGTAATGGTGACCATGAAACCATTGTTAATTGTTGTAAAAACCCATCTGATTCACTAAAGCCCTTTAGGGAAGGAAATCTGCCATCCTTACCCAGCCTAGCCTATATGTGACTCCAGACCCACAGCCCTTAACTGCCCTCTGAAATGGCTTAGCAAGCCATTCAGTTCAAGGGCAATTAGCAAAAGTGCTGACCTTGCCAGTGAAGCCCACATCCCATGAAAGAATAAAGAAAAAAAATGTGCAACATTGAATGTTGTTAGAAGGAGCAAAATGTGGATGAGAAATAAGGTGAGGCTGAGGATAGATCTTTGAGAAATGGTTTGTGGGATGGAAAGAGAAACCATTACAGGAGGTTGTCTGGTTATGGCTGGATCAGTCAGAGTGAAACCAGGTGAGGGCAGTAGCTTTGAGCTGGACCACAGAGATGAGGTGCTTGAGTAGGATGATGTAGTTCATTGTGCCAAAAGCAGTACGGAGAATGAAGAAGGATTGTGTAGCATCGTTGCAGTCACTGAGGATGCCTGTCGTAGCAGGGTGGAAATCTGATTGGAATGATTCAAATGTAAAGCTATGGAAATGGTAGACATGGATTTGGGAGGTGATGGCCCATTCAAGGACTTCGGGCAAAGAAGTGGGGTTGGAAGGGAAAAGTGGTAAGAAATACAAGGAAGTGATCAGATACTGCACCTGTAATTGAGACAATGGGAATAGAGAGGCAATGCAAGGTGCCAAGGTTGAGGGGATCAGCATGAATGTGCCGAGACAAGTTTGTATGGAGGGTGAGATTAAAGGGGGATGGTGAACTCAGAAGGGAGAGGTTAAGGCATGTTGAGATGGAGGCTGAAATCAGAAAGAATAAGGAGGTATTCAGTGTAGAAGCTGAGGGAGATAAAGAGTGAGGATACCTTGGTGAGAAACTAAATGTGGTGCTTGGTTGGGTGGTAATGCACATAGATATTAAAGACAAGATGGTTGGAACAAGGTGAGCTGCTCGAAGGAGGAGAAGTTGCCAGAATAGAAGAGGGAGAGACCCAACTGAGATTTGATGCCACACTATTACTGTGAACTTCTTGGGAAGAAACCATAAGATATTCAGTAAAAAGCATTCAGAATCAGAACTGCATGTGCTGTTAGAATATGCATCATTTTAATCTCTTTCCCAGACTCCCTCTGCTGGTACATGTGTGTACGGTAGCCTTAAGTGGACAAAATACACAATGCAATTTTCAATGCACTACCGTTAGCACAGCTGTCTGGATGACACAAGTGGTGTAAGGTATAGACAGGTGGTGAGGCTTCAGTAAGAGGAAAGGTGGTGCCACCTGTGAGCCACCACAACCATGATGCCAACATCATCCAGAGTAAAGTCAGAAATGGCAAAGGTCATACTTGTATGTGAACAGATACTTTGAAGAGATATGTGGAGAGGGGTAGTGATTGTTAATCCATTGGTAGAATCCAAGGGGGTCAGCAGTGGAAGAGTTGAACGAGATGGAAATTAAGTTGGCAAGATTACACTCTGCAGACAAGCTAAGTAGGAAGATTGGCAAGAGAGGAAGATGGGGCAGTTGGGATGGTTCCCCAACCAACACCACCAGAAACACTTTTCTAATTGTAGATAAAATATGCAAAAGAGTGACATATTTATCTCGCCTTGCATCCTTTAGTTTTTAATTGAGAAACTGGGAGAAAACATCAATTTCCGTAGTGCTGCACTTGCCTTCATAGCGACAATCACATTGTTCATTGTGCGCAGCAATTTGCTATGTGAAAGGAAGACTTTCTTTTTCAATTAGAATGCAATCTATCACTTGGTGATTTCTATCCCCAACTGTGTGGAAATGTTCTTGTTCTTGTTGTGAGCCTTTTGCTTCCCTGAGTTTGTAAACGTAAGTACAGATGTACAGATGCTGTGCAAGAAGTTAATGTGCTCTTGAGCTACTGGGACTACAGAAATGTTATCACAAGAAAGGCAACTGGACTGGGATGTTGAATGGTGAATGTTCCCTACCTCCTACAGCCTACAGACGTTTGAGACCCAAACAACCATCAGTTGATTTGGCTCTTCTTGTCTCCTCTCTTCAATCTTCATGGTTCCCTGCACTGTGGGTCTTGACTCTTCACCTAAGTTTTTCAACGTAATGCAGCATGACATAAGGAGAGATAAATATTCCAGAGTTTTGCCTAATTTACCTGAAGACTGGTAGAGATTCGAAAGGTTTTCAGAAATATACTTCCCACAACCTTTCCCCAGGAGATTAAATGGTTTCGGTAAAGTCCGTGATAAACACATGCTGTGAAAGAAATCATTTAGAATGCTCACTGGCTGAGAGAAGATGGTCCTGTTTCCAAATTACTGTGAAATTGAAGAATACCTTAGAGATACTACACTGGCAAAATATTATTCCATTCTAACTCATTATTTCATAAGACTTCCAAACTGGAAATTCATATTTTCCTCCCCCTTCATTTATGGACATAGATAAATGACAAACAGGAGAAGAACATGGACAAAAGCGTGGGAGAAAAGCCTAAACTTGTCAGAGGGGAAATACTTTCAATACAAATCACTCCCCTACACGACTATACAGGTTATCTTTAATGTTTCCTACCTGAGAGGAGGTAGATGGCAAAACAGCACAAAACTCCAACAGCACAGTAATGATTTTTACAAATTCGTTCATGGGATGTGGGCATCACTGGCTAGGCCAGCATTTATTGCCCATCCCTAATTTACCTTGTTCAGAGGGCAATTAAGAGTAAATCACATTATTGTGGGTCTGGAGTCACATGTAGGCCAGACCAGGTAAGTACAGCAGATTTCCTTCCCTAAAGGACATTAGTGAACTAGATGGGTTTTTTACAACAATTGACAATGGTTTCATGGTCATCATCAGACTTTTAATTCCAGATTTTTATTGAATTCAAATTTCACCATCTGCCATGGTGGGATTTGAACATGGGTCCCTGGAATACCAGTCCAGGTCAAACATGGGCAAGGAAACCCCTGCTGATTGGTCTATGAGGGTTAATTTATCCTTTCTCTGTAGGAGGTGGCATTGTGGTATTGTCACTGGACTGGTAACCCGGAGATCCAGGGTAATGCTCTGGGGACCAGGGTTCGAATCCCACCCTGGCAGATGGTAGAATTTGAATACAATAAAAAAATCTGGAATTAAAAGCCTAATGATGAACATGAAATTTCCATTGTCAATTGTTGTAAAAATCCACTTTCACTAATGCCCTCACTTGGTCTGGCCTACATGTGACACCAGGTCTGCAGCAATGTGGTTGACCCTTGCCTTTCGAAATCGCCTAGCAAGCCATTCAGTTGTATCAAACCGCTAAAACAGCAATAAAAAGGAATGAAACCGGATGGACCACCAGCATCATCTTAGGCACCAGAAACGACAATGGCAAACCCAACCCTGTCGATGCTGCAAAGTTCTCCTTACTAGCATCTGGGGGCTTGTGCCAAAATTGGGAAAGCTGTCTCACAGCCTAGTCAAGCAACAGCCTGATATAGTCATCCTAATGGAATCATATCTTCCAGATCATGTCCCAGACATCACCACCGGTAGGACAGACCCAGCACACAGGACGTACCCAGCAGAGATGGTGGCATAGTCGTATACAGTCGGGAAGGAGTTTCCCCGGGAGTCTTCAACATCGACTCCAGACTACATGAAGTCTCATAGCATCAGATCAAACAAAGGCAAGGAAACTCCTACTGATTACCACGTACCGCCCTCCCTCAGCTGATGAATCAGTGCTCCTCCATGTTGGACATCGCTTGGAAGCAGCACTGAGGACGGCAAAGGTGCAGAATGTATTCTGCATGGGGGACTTCAATTTTCATCACCAAGCGTGGCTCAGTAGCACCACTACTGATCAAGCTGGCCGAGTCCAACAGAACAAAGCTGCTAGACTGGGTTTATGGCAGGTGGTGAGGGAACCAACAAGAGGGAAAAACATACTTGACCTCAACTTCACCAATTTGCCTGCCGCAGATGCATCTGTCCATGAGAGTATCGGTAGGAGTGACCACCACACACTCCTTGTGTAGACGAAGCCCCACCTTCACATTGAGGATACCCTCCATTTTGTTGTGTGTTAAATGGGATAGATTCTGAACAGATTCAGCAACTCAAGACTGGGCATCCATGAGGTGCTGTGTGCCATCAGCAGCAGCAGAATTGTACTCAAACACAATCTGTAACCTCATGGCCCAGCATATCCCCCACTCTACCACTATCATCAAGTCAGTGGATCAACCCTGGTTCAATGAAGAGTGCAGGAGAACATGCCAGGAGCAGCACCAGGGATTCCTAAAAATGAGGTGTCAACCTGGTGAAGCTACAATACAGGACTACTTGCATGCCAAACAGCGTAAGCAGCAAGTGATAGAGCTAATTGAATCCACAACCAAAGGAACAGATCTAAGCTCTAAGGTCCTGCCACATCCAGTCGTGAATGCTGGTGGACAATTAAAGAACTCACTGGAGGAGGAGGCTCCACAAATATCCCCATCCTCAATGATGGGGGAGCCCAGCACATCAGTGCAAAAGATACGGCTGAAGCATTTGCAACTATCCTTAGCCAGAAGTGCCCCCTCTGGTGATCCCCTGCATCAGAGATGCCAGTCTTCAGCCAATACAATTCACTCCACATAATATCAATAAATGGTTTGAGGCATTGGTCACTGCAAAGGCTATGAGCCCTGACAATATTCCAGCAATAGTAATGAAGACCTGTGCTCCAGAACTTGCTGCGCCCCTAGCCAAGCTGTTCCAGTACAGCTACAACACTGGCATCTACCCGGCTATGTGGAAAATTGCCCAGGTATGTCCTGTACACAAAAAGCAGGACAAATCCAACCCGGCCAATTACCGCTCCACTGGTCTACTCTCCATCGTCAGTAAAATAATGGAAGGGGTCATCAACAGTGCTATCAAGCAGCACTTGCTTAGCAAGAACCTGCTCACTGATGCTCAGTTTGGGTTCCATCAGGGTCACTCAGCTTCTGACCTCATTAAAGCCTTGGTTCAAACATGGACAAAAGAGCTGAACTCCAGAGGTGAGGTGAGAGTGACTGCCTTTGACATCAAGGCCGCATTTGACCGAGTGTGGCATCAAGGAGCCCTAGCAAAACTAGTGTCAATGGGAATCAGGGGGAAAGCTCTCCACTGGTTGGAGTCATACCTAGCGCAAAGGAAGATGGTTGTGGTTGTTGGAGGTCAATTATCTCAGCCTCTGGACATCACTGCAGGAATTCCTCAGGGTAATGTCCTAGGCTCAACCATCTTTAGCTGCTTCATCAATGACCTTCCTTCCATCATAAGGTCAGAAGTAGGGATATTTTCTGATGATTGCACAATGTTCAGCACCATTCACGACTCCTCAGATACTGAAACAGTCCATGTCCAAATGCAGCAAGACCTGGACAATATCCAGGCTTGGGCTGACAAGTGACAAGTAATATTCACGCCACACAAGTGCCAGGTAATGACCATCTCCAACAAGAGAGAATCTAACCATTGCCCCTTGACATTCAATGGCATTAGCATCGCTGAATCCCCCACTATCAACATCTTGGGTGTTACATTGACCAGAAACTGGACTGGACTAGCTACATAAATACTATGGCTACAAGTGAAGATCAGAGGCTAGGAATCCTGCGGCTAGTAACTCACCTCCTGTCTCCCCAAAGCCTGTCCACAAAGCACAAGTCAGGAGTGTGATGGAATACTCTCCACTTGCTTGGGTGAGTGCAGCTCCAACAACGCACAAGAAGCTTGACATCATCCAGGACAAAACAGCCCACTTGATTGGCACCCCTTCCACAAACATACACTCCCTCCACCACCGATGAATAATGGCTGCAATGTGTACTATCTACAAGATGCACTGCAGAAACTGACCAAGGCTCCTTAGGCAGCACCTTCTAAACCCACAACCACTACCATCTAGAAGGACAAGGCAGCAGATACATGGGAACACCACCACCTGGAAGTTCCCCTCCAAGTCACTTACCATCCTGACTTGGAAATATATCATCGTTCCTTCACTGTCGCTGGGTCAAAATCACAGAATCATAGAATTGTTACAGCACAGAAAGCCATGTGGCGCACTGTGTCTTCACCAGCTCTCCAAATGAGTGTTCTGATTGGTGCCATTCTCCTGCCCTTTCGTCATGCACATTGTTTCTATTTAAATAATCATCTAACACTCTCTTGAATGCCTTGATTGTACCTGCCTTCACCACACTTCGAGGCCGTGCATTCCAGACTTCAACCAATCGCTGAGGGAAAAAGTTTTTTCTCACATCACATTTGCTTCTTTTGCAAATCACTTTAAATCTGTGACCTCTAGTTTTACAAGCGGGATCAGCTTCTCCCTATCTACTCTATCCAACCCCCTCATGATTTTGAACACCTCTATCAAATCTCCTCTTAGCCTTCTCCTCTCCAAGGAGGACAGTCCCAACCTCTCCAATCCATCTTCATAACTCAAGTTTCTCATCCCTGGAACCATTTATGAGGAAAAATGTTTTCAACCAGAGTATGGCAGGCATTTGGAATTCACTGCCTAAATTGTTGGTTGAAACTGAAACTCTCAACCCATTTAATAGATACCTGGATCTGCATCTGAAGTGCTGTAACTTGCATGGGCCAGGTGCTGGAAAGTGGGATTAAAATGTGTGGCTTGTTTCTTTTTTCTCTTTGTTGGCTGGCGCAGACACAATGGGCCGAATGGCCTCTTTCATCACCGTAACTTTTCCGTGGTTCTATGGTTAAACCTTTTCTGCACTCTCTCCAATGCGTTCACATCCTTCCTATAATGAGGTGCCCAGAACTGTACACAATACTCCAGCTGAGGTCTAACTCGTGTCCTATATAAGCTCAGCATAACCTCCTTGCTCTTGTGCTCTGTGCCCCTATTAATAAAGTCCAGGATACTGTATGCTTTATTAACTGCTCTCTCCACCTGTCCTGCCACCTTCAATGATCTATGCACATATATACCCAGGTCCCTGGGGAACTCCACTACAAACCTTCCTCCAGTTCAAAAAATATCCATTGACCATTACCCTATGTTTCCTATTCCTCAGCCAATTTTGTAACCACGTTGCTACTGTATCTTTTATTCCATGAGATATAACTTTTCTCACAAGTCTGTTGTGTGGCACTGTATTGAATGCCTTTTGAAAGTCCATGTACACCACATCAACGGCATTACCCGCATCAACCCTCTCTGTTACCACTACAAAAAACTCCAGCAAGTTAGTTAAACATGATTTCCCCTTTAGAAATCCATGCCTGCTCTTCCTAATCATCTCCTTATGGACCATGGGCAACCAACAGTTGAATGGAACAGTTTAGTTTCCCCTTTCATAGACCTTGATGAAGCATGTGGATTACATGAATCCCAAATTCACACACCACATTCATCGCTCTACTGCCAGAAGCTGAAAGCAAACTGTCAGTGCTTTAATTCTGTGCTTTGGGATTTCTTATTCATGAAAAGTCATTTCTCTTGCAGTAAACAAGTAAATAGAGATGTTAACAGCCTTTTCATCTTGGTGGGTGAGGTGGTAATAACTTAACATTGAAGCTTCCTTCACATATTTCCCCCCGGCTTGGGCTTTACACCTGAGCATGACTAAAAGATCAGAACTCCATCTGTCAAGTTGCATATATTAACCGTTCATAGGAGCTATTCTAATCAGCTAATTCTCAGCATAAAACCCCTTTCCCTTGCACTTTCTGCGTCTTCCATTTGGACCTTAAAGAAAGAGAAGCAACCTTTATTTTAAGCCACACAAAATAAATTCAGGAATGCTCACATCTCTCACCTAATTACTCAATAGAATCAGGTGAATTAGCTTGAAAGCATTAATCGAGAATCTTTGCACCATTATCCAAAAGCCTGAACAAAAAATTATGTTCTTGAGAAATGATACACAACTTCAGATTTAAATTAAAATTCTTGGGAAAACTGGCCAGATAATAATGGCTTTTGCCAGTTCAATAAGAAAGAGAAACAAAATAAATTGGATAAGCAATTTAGTTGTCCTTTATATCCAAAGTTGATACACAAAAAAATTAACCTTCCTTTCCCTGTCAGGTGCTCTTTGGCCTGCTTTGCATTGCTTAGATCAGTTTGACACATATGAAAAAGGGGTCACCTTACCCATTAGAATTTTATTTTAATAGCCAGGGAAGCTACAGACTACAAAAGCAATTCTTATTATGATTTCCAATGAACTGAATAATTATGTAAAGCTTTTTATGGAGATGACACAAAACTGGACTGGTCTAATTTAATGTACATTCTGATATCTTCTTAATGGTACACCTATTCTCATGTCTGTTGTGGTATTAGATTTGAAATTATTGTTCAAAGCAGGCAACTGGAAAACCAGATCAACAAGACATGATACAGAATCAACCTTCTGTATTGTTCAAAAACACGCAAAACAATCTCACTGGTGAAAAGTCAGAAACTAAGAATTGCTGCAAGAAAGTTGCCACAAACTTCTACAATCCAATTACTTGTGTCGCATTCAAGAGAATTAAGCACACCCCAAACATCAGTGGGAAATGTTATTGAACTGCACTGACTCATGGGAAGGGAACTTCTCCTATCCATTTGTAAGTTTATCAAAACATCCTCTGTACTTCTACCAGCCTTTTGCTGAAATTAATGGCAGGTAAGTTCCAGGTTCAACTGTGCTAAATGACCGATTCCATCCTGCACATCGGGATGGGACGATTATTAGAACTGGCTTCAGCAGTGCTAAACTGGAGGGTACGGGGGGGGCGTGGTGGTGGTGATTGATCAGAGTTCACATTGCTGCCCACTATTTTCACCCTGTTGGAAGTGTACGTTTGCACTGCCTGGTTGGCAGTGATAGGCTCCATCCACAGTTAACTTGACCGCTGATATTACCTTCCTACACAGAAATTCTGTTCTGACTGCCACATTTCTTCCTCTGTCTCAGCTACCAATTGTGGTTTCATTCACAGGTGGCAAGTTAGATAGGGATCAGGAATCATAGAATGGTTACAAAATAAAAGAAGGCCATTCGGCCCATCATGTACATAGCGGCTCTCTACAAGGGCAACTCAGCTAGTCTCACTCCCCACATTCAAATTGTTTCTCTTCAGATCATTACTCAATTCCCTTTTAAAAGTCACAATTGAGTCTGCCTCCACCACACTCTCAGGCTGTGCATTCCAGATACTAACTACTCACTCATATCACCTCTTGTTTTAATACGAATCATCAATGTCCTCTGGTTCTTGACCCTCCTGCCATTGGGAATAGTTTCTCCCTACCTACTTTGTCCAGACCCCTCATGATTTTGAACACCTCTATCAAATGTCCTGTCAACCTTCTCTAAGAAGAACAGTCCCAGCTTCGCCAATCTATCCATGCACCTGAAATCTCTCACCATTCTTGTGAACCTTTTCTGCACCCTCTCCAATGCTTTCACATCTTTCCTAAAGTGTGAGGAAATTAGACCCAACCGAACTCTCCAATTTAAAATCCATCGATGTTTTTAGATGATTCAAAGTTTTCTGCCTCTACTACCTGAACTTGAAGTTTATTCCACATGTTGCTCACTCTTTGCATAAAGAACATCTACCTGTATAAAGTAGGATAAAGGAAAAAGGGTCAATTTGGCTGCAAAGCATGGAACAAGTGCATCCAAACAAGCCATTAAGTAGAGATTAACCACTTGCAGAAATTGTCACATCACTAGGAGCAGACTCAAGGGGCTGAATGGCCTACTCCTTCTCCTATGTTCCTATCACAACTTGAGGAAACAGATTTGATCCCTAAAGGCAAAAAGTAAACTGTGCCACTGCTGCTCTTAAACGCACACACTTGACCATTCACATTAATGGATTAAACCCCAGCATCAATGTCAATAAATACACAGTCCAGGCAGAACAGCTGTTCCCTTTCCAAATATTGGCCTTGGCAATTTTCTCCAGATGTTTGTTTAACTTAAAATTGAATTGCAAGGACAGAAAAGGAGCTGCAAAGTCAACACTCAAAAATCAACCAATCATAGGCTCAACTTATTCAGAAATATTTAAGACATTTTGGGAAGGAGTGTGGAAGAAATAGTAGCAACTGAGCCACTCCCCTAGGTGAAGTGAATACTTCAAGTAATTCATGCCTCAACCTGTGCATTTTGGGCATTTGGCAATGTTATAGAATATAAAGTCTGATTTGAAAAATCTAACAGTACCTTGTAAAGATAAAAGGAAAAACCACAAATTCAAGTCTAAAAAAACACACAGAAATGTTGGGAAGGCACAAGTAGGCCAACCTACATCAGAAAAGGTCAAATAGATATGAGTTCAACCCAAAACATTAGCATGGCACTAGCTACAAGCCAGATGGAGCTCTTATACTGACGTACAGCCCGATGCACCAACTCACATCACGGTCGTCACCTCATTGTTTATGTCCAAGCTGTAAGTGATTTCATTTCCTCCTTTGGCTCCTCACATGACTGAAAAGTCTGATGTGAGATCAGCATTGATGTCCACAGGACTGGCAGTTCATGTCATTGTTAGTGTTTGGGGGAACATCTGCAGCTGTGCCACCTTGGGCCTTCCTCTGAGTACGTTGGATGTTGTGAGTTTGGCGCAATTGCTCCTTGAAACATGCTGAATAAAATTTCAGTACTTACCTCCACTTGCCTGGATGAGTGCAGCTCCAACACTCATGTAGCTTGACACCATCCAGGAAAAAGCAGCCCATTTGATTAGCACCTCATCCACAAACATTGACTCCCTCCACCACTAGCACACAGTGGCAGCAGTGTGTACCAACTACCAGATGCACTGCAGGAATTCACCAAGGCTCCTTAGACAGCACCTTCTAAACCTGCAACTGCTACCATCTAGGACAAGGGCAGCAGAAACATGGGAACACCACCACCTGGAAATTCCCCTCCAAACCACTCACCACCCTGACTTGGAAATATATTGTCGTTCCTCCACTGTCGCTGGGTCAAAATCCTGGAACTCCCTCCCTAACAGCACTGTGGGTGTACCTACACCACATGGACTGCAGTGGTTCAAGAAGGCGGCTCACTACCATCTTCTCAAGGGCAATTAGGGATGGGAAATAAATGCTGGCCCAGCCAGCGAAGCCCACATCCCATGAAAGGCGATGATAAAAGAGAGTGAGACAGAGAGACTGAAGGCAAAGAGTGATATGGAGGGATTGTGAAGGGAATAAAGAGAAAATTAGAGAAAGGGAGGAAATGAGAGAGACTGAAGTGAGGAGGGAGACATCAAAATAGGGAATTAGATGGTAAAGAGGAGAAAGAACCCCAATGGTACAATTGAGATTTCGGCATCATGATTGATAATAAAGCAAACTGGGTAACAATAGGTTCTATTTGCCTCACTTCAGTAAGTGTCAGAATAATCAAGAACAGACTTGACAATTATTTACATGAAATGAACTAAGTCCTGCCTAAGCAACTTCCTTGACTTTTTCAGGAAGTGACACGCCAAGTAGATAAAGGAAGCTCTATGATGTAATGCAGTGTTTTCCAAATGGGTTTGAAGCTCACCAAACTTGTCCATAATCGCCACATAATACAAAATATAATGCAATATTAATAAAACAAATGTGCAATCATTTGAAGATAAGTTTGAGGTTTTAAACTGTCAGCGATCAGGACAAATACACTCTCTGCCAGAGCCAGAACTTCAGCTTCTGTTGTTTTTTGCAATCCAACTGTTCCACAAAACCAACCTGTTGTACACACTCAAATCTGTTAAACTGAAGCTTGTAACAGTGCACTCCAGTTTATTTCACAGAAACATATTTCCTTAAGAGTAAACCATCTCTATTTTATCAGAATTGGAAATATTAGGAGATTCGAGGAGGGGAAAGAATTGACAAATCTCTTTGTATTATCTTCTTGCCTTGTGCTGTGACTCTTGCCTTGCTCATTCTCCATTGCCTGCCATTCCTGATCACAGATTCCAGACATTTAATAGACCATTGGCGCTCGGCCTACTTCCTGTAATCTTTCATTTGATGCCAATAACGCCCCATTCCTTTCAATTGCATGTTTCAAAAGATCTATTTAAGATGAAGACTGATTGTTGTAAAAACCCATCTGACTGCTGTGCTTGCGAAGGCCAGCCCTGCTTTCACAGCGCGTTACTGCTCGGAGTTCTGAAGAAGAGTCCTATTGGAAATGAAACGTTAACCCTGTTTCTCTCTCCGCGGATCCTGCCTGACCTGCTGAGTTTTTCCAGCACTTGCTGTTTTTCTTTCAGATTTCCAGCATCCGCACTATTCTGCTTTTAGTTTCAATGCATTTGTGTATTTTTCTCACCAACAGAATATCAATATAAAACACCCTTTACAATTGGCCTCTGAACTTCTGGACTAGAAGACAAAGATGTTGCTGTTTATTACCAATCAATCCTCTTGGAAAGCTTAAGTGTGTTGACGTCATTTGAGGACGGGATTAGGATTACCTATGGCACCATTCCCGCATGACAGAATAGCATGGCAGCATTCACTGCCAAGGTACACACTGTATGAATAACCAGCTTAGATAAGGTACCACAAATTATAGCTGCAAACAAGTGAGTTTGACCAGTAGTGTTGCCAACCCTCCAAGATTGTCCTGGAACCTTCAGAAATTAAAGATGAATCTATAGGACACACCTGCAAGCGAAACCCAGAAAGAAAATCACTCCAAAAAAAAAAATTGCATGCCTCTATAAATTTTTCTTTGAGCATGTTTTTAGTTATGAAAACATTGGAGATGGAGAAAAGACTATTTGATTGGGGGAGGTGGGAAGACATATCATTAAACCTCAAAGAATGTGCCCAGCCAGAATTGGCAACACGAACAAACAGAAGAGAAGCAGAATGAAGGGAAAGATAAACTAATCTTTTTACTTTTGTCTTATACTCAGCATAAGAGAGTATGGACATTTTGAAATTCTGGTTATTTCGACAGTAAAGAGATGCAGCACACTGCAGATAAGTGACCTCAATTTAAAACCAATAACTACAAATAGCAATAGCCCTGAGTTAATTTGGGTTCAATTTCAAGAGCATCATTTGAGCCAAGATTGCCAGTACTTGGAAAAAGAATGCTTTCCCATTTCAATATCCCAAACAGGGAATTTTATCTCCTGGGCATAAAATCAGGAGAAAGTGCTGGACCTCCAGCCTCTGGAATATAAATGCAAATCATCCTTCTTTCTTGTACGTTTATGCATTGAAGCTTTCAAACTTGCTGTAGCAGGTTTCATTACAGCAGACACCTGCCAATAGACTATTAACATTTCCTTAAGGTATCATTTGAGTTATAGCACTCTGGTTTTTGCATGTATTTATGAGGCATCTTCCAGAAGTAAACTTTCACTCTTAATACTACGCCTACTATTCAACTTGTGTCGCACCTGTAACATCAAAAGATATTCCAATGGTGCTTCACAGAGCAAAGAAAGAAGAATATATGGAGGGGTGACTTAAAGTATGGTCGAAAAGGTGGCCTTTAAAGAGGGAGTTGAAAGCAGAGAGCGAGGTGGAGGGCAGAACTGGCTAAGGTTGAAAGCAAAATACTGCAGACGCTGGAAATCTGAAATAAAAACAGAAAATGTTGGGAAAACTCAGCAGGTCTGGCAGCATCTGTGCAGAAAGAAACAGTCAATATTTCAAGCCAGTATGACTCTTCTTCAGAGCTGTTCTTTTTTGAACGAGGTGCAAGTGAGGCGTTGCTTCACCTGAAAGGAGTATGTGGTGCCTTGGATGGTGAGAAGGGAGGATGTAAAGGAGCAGGTGTTACACCTGCGATTGCATGGGGAAGGTGCCGTGGGAAGGGGATAAGGAGTTGGGGGCGATGGGGGTGTGGACCAGGGTGTCACGGAGGGAATGGTCCCTGCGGAATGCTGACGGAGGTCGTGGGTTAGGGGGAAGATGTGTTTGGTGGTGGCATCTTGCTGGAGTTGGCGGAAATGGCAGAGGATGACCCTTTGAATGCGAAGGCTGGTGGGGTGAAAAGTGAAGATAAGTTTGGTTGGGTAACGAGACTGAAAGGTTTGGCAGTAAATAAACAGTGAGAAACATTTAAAGAAATAATTCAAAATGTTCAACAAAAATACATTCCATGGAAAAATAAAAACTCAGCGAGAAAGATCCCTCTGTGGCTTGTGAAGGAGGTTAAGGATAGTATTAGATTAAGAGAAATGGCTTATCATGTTGCAAAGAATAGTAGCAAGTCTGAAGAGTGAGAGTATTTTAGAAACCAGCAAAGCTCCACCAAGAAGTTGATAAAAATGAAAACAATTTAGAATGAGAATAAATTGGACAGGAGTCTAAAAACATATTGTAATAGTTTTAGCAAGCATGTGAAAAGGACGACAGTAGCTGAAATAAATATTGGTTCCTTAGAAGGAGAGACTGGAGAAATTATCAGGGGGAATGAGGAAATGGCAGAAACATTGGAGAAATATTTTGTGTCTGTCTTCACAGTAGAAGACACAAGTTACATACCAGGAATAAACGGGAACCTGGGGGCTAATAAGAGTGAGGAAGTTAAGGAAATTGGGAGTACTGGAGAAGCTCAAAGGGCTAAAATCCAACAAATCTCCAGAGTTTGATGACCTACATCTTAGAGTTCTAAAAGAGAGAGTGGATGCTCTGGCTATGATTTTCTAAAATCCCCTAGATTCTGGAATGGTCCCAGCAGATTGGAAGTTAGCAAATCTAACCCGTAGGAGGGAGAGAGAAAACAGGACAGATGGCCTGACATCAGTCATCAGGAAATTGGTGAAATCTGTTATTAAGGAAGTCTTAGCAATGCACTTCAAAAAGCATAGTATTTGACAAATTTATTATTAGCATTTTTTGAGGATATAACTAGTAGGGTAGATAAAGAGGAATCAAGCAAATGTAGTACACTTGGATTTCCAAAAGGCATTCGATAAGGTACCACACAAAAGGTTAACAGGCAACATAAGGGCCCATGAAGTTGAGGGTGATATATTGGCATG
This sequence comes from Cetorhinus maximus, assembly GCF_964194155.1. Classification (NCBI taxonomy): domain Eukaryota; kingdom Metazoa; phylum Chordata; class Chondrichthyes; order Lamniformes; family Cetorhinidae; genus Cetorhinus; species Cetorhinus maximus. The sequence goes on along the minus strand of NC_135885.1, from coordinate 13,706,430 downwards.
GATAGAGAATTGTTAACAGACAGGAAGCAGACAGTAAGAACAATGGGGTATTTTTAAGTTGGCAAGCTGTAAGTAATGGAGTGCTACAATAATCAGTGCTGGGGCCTCAGCTATCTACAATCTATATTCATGACTTAGATGTGGAGACAGCGAGTAATGTATCTAGGTCTGCTGAAGATACAAAGCTAGGTTGGAATGTAAACTGTGTGGAGGACACAAAGAGGCTGCAAAGAGATATGGACAGGTTAAGTAAGTGGGCAACAAGGTGGCAGACGGAGTAGAATGTGGGGAAGTGTGAGGTTATTCACTTTGATCATAAGAATAGAAAAGCAGAATTTTTTTTAAAAGGTGTGAAATGTGTAAATGTTGATGTTCAGAGAAACTTGGGTGTACTTGTACAAGGAACAGAAAATCTAGCAAGCAGCAAGCAATTATGAAAGCAAATGGCATTTTGGACCTTACTGCAAGGGGATTGGAGCATAAGAATAAAGAAGCCTTGCTACAATTGTACAGGGTTTTGGTGATAGTACATCTGGAATACTCTGTGTAGTTTTGATCTCCATATTTAAGGAAGTATATACTTGTTTTGGAGGTGGTACAGTGAAAGTTCACTAAATTGGTTGCTGGGATCAGAGGGTTAGCCTATGATGAAAGGCTGATTATATTGGGTCTAAATTAGGGGCGTTACATTGTAAATACTGATATGCTGTTTCACCTTGCCGAGGGCCTTAATTGGGGAAAGAGTGCCCAGTCTCAGGGTAAAGGGCTGAACATTTAGCTGAGGAGAAATTTCCTCACTCAAAGGGTTGTGAATCTTTGGAATGCTGTACCCAAGAGGGTTGTGGATGCTTCATAATTGAATATATTTAAGGCTGGGATAGACAGATTTTTTGTTTCAATCAAGATAAATGGGGAGCGGGGGTTGCCTGGGGTTGGGGGCTGCTGGTGGAAGTGGAGTTGAAATCCAACCTTAGCCATGATCATATTGAATGGCGGAGCAGGCTCGATGGGCTGTGTGGACTTCTCCTGCTCTTATGTTCTTGGTTTCTGGAGCCTGTGAATAGCCTGGCTAACCGTGAGCCAGTTGTTGATGAAGAGGCATCATGTGACTTGCAATTCTGTGAAGTTTGCAACAGGGACCAAAGACAACAGCTTTGGTCCTCCTATTGTTTAGTTAGAGCACAGAATTAAACATGAGTAACCAGCAGAGGGAGCTGTTGACGGTTACGTGGTGAGTTATTGGAGATTTGTGTTTCCAAAGCGCAAGTAATGAACTTTACTATCATTTATGTTTATAATAATTGTTTCTTATCATTATTATTGCTTTTCTGATTATTAAGTGGCTCAGTTTGTAATACCCTTGTCTCTGACTCAAGTGAATGTGGGTTTAAGTCCCATTCCCGAAGCTTGAGCACAAAATCAAGGCTCCCACTACACCACAGTGCTGAGGGAGTGCTGCACTGGTGGAGGTGCTGTTTTTCGGATGAGATGTTAAACTGAGCCCCTGCTGGCCTCTCAGATGAATCGCATGGCAATTTTCCAAAGAAGTCCTGGCCAATATTTATCCCTTATCCAACATTAAATCGGATTATTTGGTCATTATCTCTTTGTGCACAGCAAGCTCCCATAAACAGCAAAGTGGCTGCTGTGTTTCCTCCATTACAACAATGACTGCATTTCAGAAATATTTCACTGGCTTTGAAGAGATTTGAGACATAAAGAGACCATGAAATACGGTATAGCAATGCAAATCTTTTTCCTTTTTTGAGCTGTGCAGACTAGGAACATTCCAGGTTTGATCTGCAGAATCACAGAATCACACAGTGCAGAACAGGCCCTTCGGCCCATCGAGTCTGCACCGACATGTGAGAAACACCTGACCTACCTACCTAACCCCATTTACCAGCACTTGGCCCATAGCCTTGAATGTTATGACGTGCCAAGTGCTCATCCAGGTACTTTTTAAAGGATGTGAGGCAACCCGCCTCCACCACCCTCCCAGGCAGTGCATTCCAGACCATCACCACCCTCTGGGTAAAAAAGTTTTTCCGCACATCCTCCCTAAACCTCCTGCCCCTCACCTTGAACTTATGCCCCCTTGTGACTGACCCTTCAACCAAGGGGAACAGCTGCTCCCTATCCACCCTGTCCATGCCCCTCATAATCTTGTACACCTCGATCAAGTTGCCCCTCAGTCTTCTCTGCTCCAACGAAAACAACCCAAGTCTATCCAACCTCTCTTCATAACTTAAATGTTTCATCCCAGGCAACATCCTGGTGAATCTCCTCTGCACCCCCTCCAGTGCAATCACATCCTTCCTATAATGTGGCGACCAGAACTGCACACAGTAGTCTAGCTGTGGCCTCACCAATGTTCTATACAACTCCAACATGACCTCCCTCCTTTTGTAATCTATGCCTCGATTGATAAAGGCAAGTGTCCCATATGCCTTTTTCGCCATCCTACTAACATGCCCCTCCGCCTTCAGAGATCTATGAACACACACGCCAAGGTCCCTTTGTTCCTCAGAACTTCCTAGTGTCATGCCATTTATAGAATACTTCTCAAATTACTCCTTCCAAAGTATATCACCTCACACTTTTCAGGGTTAAATTCCATCTGCCACTTATCTGCCCATTTGACCATCCCATCTATATCTTCCTGTAGCCCAAGACACTCAACCTCACTGTTAACCACCCGGCCAATCTTTGTGTCATCCGCAAACTTACTAATCCTAACCCCCACATAGTCATCTATGTCGCTTATATAAATGACAAATAATAGGGGACCCAGCACAGATCCCTGTGGTACGTCACTGGACACTGGCTTCCAGTCACTAAAGCATCCTTCTGTCATCACCCTCTGTCTCCTACAACTAAGCCAATTTTGAATCCACCTTATCAAATTACCCTGTATCCCATGTGCATTTGCCTTCTTTATAAGTCTCCCATGTGGGACCTTGTCAAAGGCTTTGCTGAAATCCATATAAACTACATCAACTGCACTACCCTCATCTACACACCTGGTCACCTCCTCAAAAAATTCAGTCAAATTTGTTAGGCATGACCTCCCTCTGACAAAGCCATGCTGACTATCCCTGATCAAACCTTGCCTCTCCAAGTAGAGATAGATTCTCTCCTTCAGAATTTTCTTCAATAGTTTCCCTACCACTGACGTGAGACTCACTGGTCTGTAGTTCCCTGGCTTATCTCTACAACCCTTCTTAAATAGCGGAACCACATTAGCTGTTCTCCAGTCCTCTGGCACCTCCCCCATGGCCAGAGAGGAATTAAGAATTTGGGTCAGAGCCCCTGCGATCTCCTCCCTTGCCTCCCTCAGCAGTCTGGGACACAAATCATCCAAACATGGAGATTTGTCGACTTTTAAGCCTGCCAACACCTCCAATACCTTATCACTCCCTATATCAGTTTGCTCAAGAACCTCGCAGTCTCTCTCCCCGAGATCGATACCTGCTGCAGCCTGGACTATGTTAGCTGGAATCAGCTGGAGAGTGGGAACAGGGAACAATGTACTCAGGAAGGAGTGGGATCAGCCAGGATTCCTGTTCCTGTCAGCATCGACTGACCAATGTTAGAAGTGCACATGTGTGAATGTCAGTTGAGAACATGGGCCAGAATTTTACGCCCCTCTTCCCAACCCCCCCCGCCCCCCCCCCCCACTCTGCCACACGGTGGGATCTGAGGTGGGGGGTGAGCATGAAATTGCACGGATGGGATTCCCTCCAGCATCCTGCCCATCCCAACCTCAGAGTGATTTCATGCTGGGGTGGGCAGGGCCTCAGACGGGAAGCCGGTCTTTTCCCCCCACTAAGGCCCTTACATGGCCACTTAAGGGCCATTTCTGCCCAGCCTCAAATTTTAGACCACTTGGAGGTGCAGGAGGGGAAGGCCAGAAATTAAATGAGTTAGTTCTTGGGCAGGAGGTTGGGTGGGGGAGGGGGGATGGGTGCCTCCATCAGAATTCCTCTTCTGACTGGGGGCTCCCTCCCTTTAAGGCTCGTGACCTGCAGACCTCATATCCCACCGCTGCCTATAGCCCGAGACCCCGATAGCACCCCCCCAGCGACCCTCCAGGCCTTCCCTACCTTTCCCATCTGGGCCCCTGACACTTCCCTTTTTCTCCAGGCCCCTGGACTTGGACTTAGGAAGTTTCTTTCAGAGCCTCTTCCGGACAGTGCAGCACTGTTCCTGGAAGGACTAGAGAGCTGTTGGCCAATCTGATTGACCGCAGCTTTCCATGGCAGGACTTCCTCCCGAGTGAGTGGCAGAAGTCCCGCCCGCTGCCAATCAATTCATTAGTGTGTAAAATGGCAGCGGGGTTCTCGAAGGTGGCCGGGATGTGTTCCCCGCTGACTCTTCAGGTGGCGGGGGCCAAGTCCCGCCATTTTAAAAACTCTGGCGATGGATTCTAACCTCCATCTCAATCTACTATGCTCTCCCTCCTGCGTTCACTACCTTCCTAACCTCCCTTAATCTCTCACTCCATGTGAACTCCCCAACCCATATTCAAGGCCACCTTCGTGACCTTGCCATCTCACCTAGCTACTCTCATCTTGTCAATCACAGATCAGGCCATCTCTGATCGTTACCTTGTAACACTCTCCACCAAGATCCCCCAACCCCAACCCTACTTCCTTCTGTGTCCACCCCTGGGAAATAACTCTCTCCCAATTTACAGTTGCAGTTTCAACTCCCAACTGTCCAGCCCTTGGCCCTCAGTTCATTGTTGTCTTCAGTCCTTGCCACAAACTGTGTTCCATACCAACCAAATCCATCCCTCTCCCTGGCAACTGTCTGAGGCTGAACCGGACTTTCCGAAATTTTGAGCCTAAGGTGAGCTTCCGACCACGTCGGTGCCATTACTAAGATTGCTATTTCCACCTCCGTAACATTGTCCAACACCCCCCTTGCTTCAGTTCATCTGCTGCTGAAGCCCTCATTAATGCCCTTGTTCCCTCAAGACTTGACTATTCCGATGACGGCTAGACAGTCTCCTATAATCTACCTTAAGTAAACTTGAAGTCATCCTAAGCACTGCCGTCTGTGTCCTAATTCACATCAAGTCTCATTCTCCTATCACACCCTGCGCTCACCAACCTACATTGGCATTGTCTTAATTTTCAAATTCTCATCTGTATTTTCAAATTCCTCTATAGCCTTGTCCCTCCCTATCTCTGTAACCTCCTCCACCCCCACAACCCTCTGCAACATATACACTCCTCTAAACCTTCCCTTTGAGCACCCTCCATTTCCTTCGCTCCAGCATTGATGGGCATCCCATCGTTGCCTTGGCCCCAAATTCTGGAATGCCCTCCCTACACCTCTCTACCTCCACCTCTACCTACACTTCTCCACCTCTCTGCCCACACCTCTCTACCCACATCTCTCTACCCACACCTCTCCACCTCTCTACCCACACCTCTCTACCCACACCTCACCACCTCGTACCTCACTTTCCTTCTTTTAATCACTTACTCATTTATATTAATACCTCCTCAAGTGGCTCAGTGTCAACCTTTGTCTCGTAACACTCCTGTGAAGTGCCTTGGGATATTTTTCTACATTAAAGGCACTAAATAAATACAAATTGTTGTTCTGATGGCTTCTGCAGTTGGATAGCTTGTTGGGCGGCCTCTGCTTAGACTCACAGGAAGAATGGTCACACAGTTGGCTGTTATCCATACAGCTGTGCCCCTGAATGAGTCCAGAGCTGCAACCGAGGGGGAAAGAAAGCCAGAAAGGCAACAGGAAGATGGCAGTGCCCAGTTGCACTTAAAAGTACATTTATTAAATATTGACTTCTTTGGAAAAACAAATTCTGCTGTATCAGATCCTTAGCTAGATCCTCTATCACATTTACGGAAACTGAATAAGTTGGAATTATATTATATCCAATTGGGAAAACCAGATTGTAACTGAACTATTTCACCTCAGGTTCAATCCCCAATCTCTGCTGAATTAGCTAATCTCAGTCAATGCAACAATTGGCCTCAGTGTTCCTGGTTTAGGGCAGGGATTGTTGGTTTTCTGACTATGGATGGCTTCCATATGGGCAATTTTAATCCTGTGTGCCTGGTGGGAACCAACTGTAATTAACCTGAGGCTTTCCCATCAGGGAAAACACTTGCAGTTTCTCCTAACAGGAGGAATAACCAGGGATCAGAAGAAGCCCAGGAAGATAAGTCATTTGATTTATGATTTAGCTTGCTTGTGAGCCAGGAAGAGAAGAATGCTCCTCTGACGCGCACAGTGAAACCTTAGGCTTCCCCTGCCTCAGGCCTGCCTTCCCTCCCTTCCACTCCCCACTGATTACAAGACCCGACCTCCAAACTACCTCCCTCAGTGCCGGGGAGGGAACCATTTCTTTGGGCCTCTGGCAAGTGGCCTGCTCCCACCCGCCATCCAGCTACTACTTGCGAGATGGGCGGGACCTTTGGGGGTGAGGCTGGAAGTCAAAGGCCCCTGTCCCTCACGCAGAGTTTCACATCCTGGGAACCGCTGCAGTCAATGTGGCGTGGGTACACCCACAGTGCTGTTAGGGAGGGAGTTCAAGAAGTTTGATGCAGCGACAGTGAAGAAACGGCTTGAGGCATAGCTCAGGTACATGGTGCATTTACCAAATGAACCATCAGCAGATTTCTGTGGCTCATGTTAGCTGTTGAGTTTCCTGATTCCTACCAGATCTGGAAAGGAGAAAAAGAAAAGCGTGCAGGGCTATGGGGAAAGGGCAGGAGACTGGCAATAATTGAATAGCTCTATCAAGAGGCTAGCACAGGCATGATGGGCCAAATGGTCTTTTCCTGTGCTGTGCAATTCTGTGATTCTATCCTATCTTAATCTCTGTTCAACAGCCTTGCCCAGCCATTCCTATCAAGGGTCACTGAATGGTTCTCTACTCCATGGAGCAATGATTAAATCCATACAGTTAGTCAGATGGAAACTATCCCACCAGTGATATTGGTCTCATGCAAATTCGGACCATTTTCAACCATCAGCCCTGTGCTCACTCTGGCCCAGCAACATCTCACTTTTAAAATTCCCAACCTCATTTTCAAACCCTTCTATGGCCTCATTCCTCCCTTAATTCATTCATGGGATATGGGCGTCGCCAGTAATGTCAGCATTTATTGCCCACCCCGTATTGCTTTTCAGTAAGTGGTGGTGAGCTGCCTTCTTGAACCGCTGCAGTCAATGTGGTGTGGGTATACCCATAGTGCTGTTCGGGAGGGAGTTCAAGAAGTTTGATGCAGCAACAGTGAAGAAACTGCGATGTCACCAAGTCAGGATGGTGTGTAACTTGGAGAGGAACTTCCAGGTGGTGGTGTTCCCATGCATCTGCTGCTCTTGTACTTCTAGATGGTAGAGGCCGGGGGTTTGGAAGGTGCTGTTGAAGGAGCCTTGTTGAGTTCCTGCAGTGCATCTTGTAGATGGCACACACTGCTGCCACTGTGCATTGGTGGAGGAAGCTAATGTTTAAGGTGGCGGATGGGGTACCAATCAAGTGGCCTGCCGTGTTCTGGATGGTGTCAAGCTTCCTGAATGTTGTTGGAGCAACAGTTATCTAGGCAAGTGGGGATCACACTCCTGACATGTGCCTTGTAGATGGTGGACAGGCTTTGGGGAGTCAAGAGGCGAGTTTCTCACCACAGAATTCCCAGCCTCTGACCTGCTCTTGTAACCATAATATTTATATGGCTGGTCTAGTTCAGTTTGTGGTCAATAGTAACCTCCAAGGTGCTGATAATGGGGGATTCAGCAACAGTAATGCCAATGAACGTCAAGGGGAGGTGATCAGATTCTCTCTTGTTGAAGACGTTCATTGCTTGGCACTTGTGTGACATGAACATTACTTACCATTTATCAGTCCAAGTATGAATGTTCTGCAGTCTTTCTTCATGCAGGTATGTACTGCTTCAGTGTCTGAGAAGTCGTGCATTGTACTGAACATGAGTGAACATCCCCAGTTCTGACCTTACGATGGAAGGAAGGTAATTGATGAAGCAGTTGAAGATGTTTGGCCTAGGACACCATCAATTTCTCTGCATCCTCCAATTCTGGCCTCTCACACATCTCCAATTTCCTCTGTTCCACAGTCAACAAGTGTGCCTTCAGCTACCAAGGCCCTAAACACAGGAATTCCCTCCCTAAACTTCTCTGCCCTCCTGCAAGACGCTCCTTAAAGCCTACCTTCCTTAACAAGCTATTGGTGACCTGTAATAATATCTCCCTCTGTGGCTCGGTGTCAAATTTTGCTTGATAATACTCAGACATTTTATTGTGTTAAAGGTGCTATATAGATGCAAGTTGTTGTTGCGATTGGGCTTTTCTCTCCTTTGAATTACTGTGATATTCCTGCAGCTGTTTTATTGCCGTGAGCATAACAAGTGTGCGCTGGCTGACTCAGGCCACCTGGGTTGCCATGATATCTTTGAACCTGCCAAGAACTCTGGGTAGATAGATAGAAGCTCTGGTGCCTCATAATTCCCGTGGAAAGGGCCCGCCTGCCCTGATTTGAGTGTTTATGTAATGTACCTGAGGGGCTTTGTTCAGGAACTGTAAGTGTGTGGCTGGTAATCGCTCACCTAAGAGTTCTCAGCAGGGAGAGTAGATGTCATTGCAACCCATCTGGAATGTGGCAAACAACCACAGATTGGTTTGGCCAGAGGAGTTGAAAACTTTCACAGTAATTAAATGGAGAGCAGACTGTAAGTGTTCCCGATTATAGTAGCTTGCAACTGGTTGAAGTGAAGGAAAAGTCTATCAATTCTTAGTTTTTTAATACCGGCATTCCAACGGTCAGGGGCAATATAATCAGATTCGGATTAGTGACTTCAATGACCTTAAGACATCCCAAAAGGCTTTACAGCCAACAAACTAGTCATTGATATAGAGTAAGAAACATGACAGCCAATTTGAGCACAGCAAGGTTCCAGAAACCACAATGCAATAATGATGAGATGTTCTATTTTTGTGACACTGATTGAGTGATAAATATTGGCCAGGGCACCAGGCAGAACTCTGAAACAAAAACACAGAATGCTGGAAATACTCAGCAGGTCAGGCAGCACCTGTGGAGAGAGAGAGAGAGAGAGACAGAGTTAATGCTTCAGGTCTGTGACCTTTCATCACATTTCCAGCATCTACTGCATTTTGCCTTTGCACCAGGTAGAACACTCCTGCTCTTCTTCGAAATAGTGCCATGGAATCATTTGTGTTCACCTGAAAGGACTGGATAGGGACACGGTTTAGCACCTCATCCAAAAGGAAGCACCGCCCCTGTATCAACCCCACCCCCCCCCACCACACCCCCCCCCCCCCCCACCCCCCCCCCCCACCCCCCCCCACCCCCCGTATCACCACCACCCCCCCCCAAACTCAGTATTTCACCGAAATGTCAGCCTGCTCAGGTCTTCGGAGTGCGACTAATAAAAACACCACCTTCTAACACAAGGGCAACATTGACCCTACCCTACGCTACCCACTGAGCGGCAACGGGAAACTGGCTAGGTGTCAAATTCACATTGTTGAGCTCTCCGGATATGGCCAGAATAAAACGACCAACGGTGGCAGCCGCTTAACTTTCCTGGCGAATGGCCCATTCAAGCCAGGAGACAGAGGATGATAACAGACAGCAGATGGAACTGTTTGTCTTCAGATCCATTCTTGGCACCATATAAAAAACAAATGGGACCAGCACCTCATTTATATTACCACAGTACCTCCACAAACAAACTTCAGTATAATGTAGCAGATATTTTTTGCTTCACCAGATTGAAGAGTAACAGTGAGCACACAAGAAAAGAATGTCTTTATCTGGCTCAACAAAACTTTCTCATAAAACCTTAAAGCAGACTGGCATTTTTTTTGTTTTATTCATTCTTGGGATGTGAGTGTCACTGACAGGGGCAAAATTTATTGCCCATTCCTAATTGGTTTGCAGAAGGCGGTGGTGAGCTGCCTTCTTCAACCACTGCAGTTCATCTGGAGCAGGTACGTCCACAGGGCTGTTGGGGAGGGAGTCCCAGGATTTTAACCCAGAGACAGTAAAGGAATGGATGGTGACAATCTCCCTTCCCCAGGACCCCTAGACTCTCTCCCACTTGCTGTCTCCACACAATCTCTCTCTGTCTCTCTCTGTCCTCATCAGCCCCTCGCCCCCATCGCCCCCACACACCCCCACTGTGGACTTGTCCTGCAGGTTTTACTGACAGCTTCTCCAGCTGGCTGATTTCTGGATGGGAATCAGAGATAAGAATTCTATTGAGGCCCCAACAACAAATTTGCTTGCCCTTTTGCACTCCTCTAGATTTCAAGTTTCCTCTCTGCTATTGTCCATCCCTGCCTCTTTGTAACTATCGGGGCTGAATGTGGGACTCCTCACCATTTTCCCAGCTAAGGTAAGGTAACCCATCACAAAACAGGCTTCATGTCAGGGTACAATAGGGGTGTCCCACCCTTCAGGATTGTCTTGGAGCCCTCAAAAATTGGACTTTAATCTCCCTGACATTGCTGTGCACAATCCAGGTGAAAGATTTTGAATGTCATAGCGCAAGGTCAACTTGCATTTGAACTGTACCCAGTGCTTTTTGGAGAGTGGGCTAGGGGGGGAAAAAATGGGAAATAAAGATGGAATAGATAAAAGAGGTGACATGAGGAACCATCCTTCACACAACCATTTGTTATGATCTGGAATACACTGTCTGAAAGGACGGTAGAAGCAGAATAATAATATTCAAAAGGAAATTATACAAATGCATGAAAGTTTTTTTTTTAAAAGGGTTTTGGGGAGAGAGCGGAGAGGCTAACCAGATAGCTCTACCAAGGAACCAGCACAGGCATGATGGGCCAAATAGCCTCCTTCTATGCTGTATCATTCTATGCAGTATATACATAAGATGCATTAAATCCATTTGTTCTTCATACAATAGCAGTATTTTGGAGGGTATTCTGATTTATGTGTCTCCAAGCCATTCTTCCTCTTGCTTAGCAACCAGCTAGGCCTCACATCTTTACTATATATAGACCGGCACTAGACACAATGGACACAAAGCATGATGGAGTTGGAATGTATCTCAACTGATCCAGTAAACAGCTGTAAACAGGTCAGTTGAACGAACTTGCTGGCTTTTTCTTTTTTCTGCCCAGCTTTGAGGCAGGCATGTTAACTAATTCCATTTAAACTGGTGCCCTCAAGCGGCAAGTGGAGGAGTGAAGCCCCAGGAGAATATCACCCTGCAAAAAAAGAAATCAGGGATTGAGCTCTCTAACAACTGACTAGGAAACCGTGCCAACCATTGTTCCATTTTCAATTCATTCTCAAGATGCAGATATGGCTGGCAATTTATAGCCCCACCTTAAACCAAGTGATTTACTAGGCCGCTCTAGAGTGTGGTTCTAAGACACCCTGGCTATATGGGATTTGGTCTAATCTCATGTGAATAAAAATTTTTGATTTTTTTTTTACACAATGAAATGGTTAGAAGTTGCTCATTCCCACGATGCTTTAGGCTTTAATATATCAAAGTACAATTAGGCTGACACCCTTGTTTAACTGTTTGTTGAAAGCGCAGGGTGTGTCATTCGTGTCTCTTAACTAGCTTTCATGGTTATAGTGGGAATCAGTTAGCCAAGGAAATTTTGAGGTAAGGAATGGATCAATGGAAGAACAGGACGCAAACAAGTTGGCCCCTTTTGTTTCGAATAAAATACACCCTTCTGAATCTCTTGTCCAAGATAATGCTTGTAATTTATAATTGAATATGTCATGACAAGGTTTTCAGAGAATCAGACTAAAGATCTGAAGCTTATCTCAACAGATTGTAGAGAGGTTCAGGATTGGAAAGCACAACAAGGAGGTTAGAGCTCTATTTAGGGAAAGAAACGGCAGTAGTATTATTTTGTTTCTCTGTATGTCTACTCATTAATGATGCTGTGCACATCTGGACTGAGTCTCATGAAAATAAAAAGTCCTGATCTGCCTCAGGAATCAAACAGATTACAAACAGTAATGAATAGTCAACCATGTTGAGGTGAGGCTGGAGCCACATATATACCAGACCAGATCAGAATGATAGGTTCCCTTCTCTAAAGGGCATTAGTTAACCAACTGAGATTTTATACCAATTCAGTAACTTTTTTTTAAAAAACTGATACAAGCTTGTTTACGGATGCCCCACAGAAGGAAACCATCAGCATTTGTGCCACGTTTCTCTATCACGGCAATCTAGACACGCTGCCATTTTCGGAATCTGTATTCATTGGACTCAGGAACTCGACAATTCGTGCAGTCGAGTTCAGTTTTAATGACATCATGTCTTCCCAGATAGATGATGTAGCCATGGGATCCCCTCTAAGTCCAGCGCTTGCCTACATTTTTGTTGGTTTCCACGAGAAACATGTTTTTGATGTAATGATCCCTAATGTCCTACCACGTCCATATTCCTGATACATGGATGATACGTTTGCAAACCTTGAATCTACAGCCACTTGTAAGGATTTCCTTACACACCTTATTACAATCCATCCGTGCTCAAATTCACCTTTGTGATCGAGTAGTCTAACGAGCTCCCTTGCCTTGAGGTATCCGCTAAAAGGTTCCCCACTACTGTCTACTGCAAACCTACCTTCACAGGTCAAATAGATGTTGGGATCCATCTAGCTCCACTCCCCACTCTGACCTTACGATGGAGGGAAGGTCATTGATGAAGCAGCTGAAGATGTTTGGGCCTGGGACACAACTCTGAGGAACTCCTGCAGTGATATCCTGGAACTGAAATGATTGAACTTCAACAACCACAACCATAGCTAGCCTCCTTTGTTCTAGGTATGACTGCAACTAGTGAAGAGTTTTTCTCCTTATTCCCATTGACTCCAGTTTTGCTAGGGCTCCTTGATGACACACTCAGTCAAATGTTGTCTTGACGTCAAGGGCAGTTACTCTCACCTCACCTCTGGAATTCAGCTCTTTTGTCTATGTTTCATCAGGAGCTGTGTGGCCCTGGCAGAACATAAACTGAGCATCAATGAGCATATTATTGCTAAGCAAGTGTCGCTCGATAGCACTTTTGATGACCCCTTCCATCACTTTACAGAGTAGACTGATGAGGCGGTAATTGGCTGGGTTGGATTTGTCCTGCTTTTTGTGCACAGAACATACCTGGGCAATTTTCCACATAGCCGGGTAGATGCCAGTGTTGTAGCTGTACTGAAACAGCTTGGATAGGGGCGGGGCAAGTTCTGGAGCACAAGTCTTTAGCACCATTGCTGGAATGCTGTCAGGGCCCATAGCCTTTGCAGTATCCAGTGCCTTCAGCCATTTCTTGATATCATATTGAGTGAATCGAACTGGCTGAAAATTGGCATCTGTGATGCTGGGGACCTCAGGAGGATGCCTTGATGGATCATTCACTCAGCATGTCTGGCTGAAGATGAATGCAAATGTTTCAGCCTCGTCTTTTGCACTGCTCCCCCATCACCGAGGATAGGGATATTTGTGGGGCCTACTCCTCAAGTTAATTGTTTAATTGTCCACCACCATTCACAACCGGATGTGGCAGGACTGCAGAGCTCAGATCTGATCTGTTGGCTGTTGAAATCACTTAGCTCTGTCAATCACATGCTGCTTCTGTGTTTGGCATGCAAGTAGTCCCGAGTTGTAGCTTTATCTATCATCTTTAGGCATTATTGCTGCTTCTGGCATGTCCTCCTGCACTCTTCATTGACCCATGAGTGCATTAACAGCTACACTAACAACTAATTTAAGTTAATCAGTCAAGCTCATAGTGTGGCTCATTTATGCTTGCTACAAATGACATACATTCATATGCAGGGACCCGTTCTTTGCAAACAAAAGGAATATGTTAAAGCCTTGTGCCTTTTTTGAATTACCCAGGAGCTTGGGGGCCTATAGTTCCCTGTTACTTTCTCAATGGTAATGCCTTGACCAATCATTGACAACCAGTCAGAACCCTTTTCCCCTGTAGTATAAATTTATTGCAATTGTTTGAAATTTGACATTTTTGCATTTGCCCTGATGAATGCAAGAAAAAAAAACTTCGGCAACAAATATTTCCAGATTTTTTTAAATTAAAACTCATTTCAAATTTCTAACTACCATTACAAGATTGAACTCAGGCTATGTTGATTAAACTTCGCTTTTTCTTGCCTGCAAAGTTTAATTCCAGGTCTATATATTTTTTTATTATATATTCATTTATGGGATGTGGGTGTCACTGGCTGGGCCAGCATTTATTGCCCATCCCTAGTTGCCCTTGAGAAGGTGGTGATGAGCTGTCTTCTTGAACCACTGCAGTCCATGTGGTGTAGGTACACCCACAGTGCTGTTAGGAAGGGAGTTCCAGGATTTTGACCCAGTGACAGTGAAGGATCGATGATATATTTCCAAGTCAGAATGGTAAGGGATTTGGAGGGGAACTTCCAGGTGGTGGTGTTCCCATTTATCTGCTGCCCTTGTCCTTCTAGATGATAGTGGTCGTTGGTTTGGAAGGTGCTGTCGAAGGAGCCTTGGTGGATTCCTGCAGTGCGTCTTGTAGATCGTATACACTGCTGCTACTGTGTGTTGGTGGTGGAGGGAATGAATGTTTGTGGATGTGATGCCAATCATTTGGGCTGCTTTGTCCTGGATGTTGTCAAGCTTCTTGAGTGTTGTGGGAGCTGCACTCATTGAGGCAAGTGGGGAGTATTCCATCACACCCCTGACTTGTGCATGTAGATGGTGGACAGGATTTGGAGAGTCAGGAGGTGAGTTACTCATCGCATGATTCTCAGCCTCTGACTTGCTTTTGTAGCCACAGTATTTATATGGCTAGCCCAGTTCAGTTTCTGGTCAATGGTAACTTCCAGGATGTTGATGTGGGGGATTCAGTGATGGTAATGCCATTGAACATCAAGAGGCAATGGTTGGATTCTCTCTTGTTGGAGATGGTCATTGCCTGACAATTATGTGGCGCAAATGTTACTTGCCACTTGTCATCCCAAGCCTGGATATTGTCCAGGTCTTGCTGCATTTGGACAGGGACTGCTTCAGTATCTGAGTCGTCGTGAATGGTGCTGAACATTGTTCGCTGATGATTGCACATCCCACTTCTGACCTTATCCTTGTGATGGAAGGCTGATAAAGCAGCTGAAGATGGTTGGGCCTAGGACACTACCCCGAGGAACTCCTGCAGTGATATCTTGGAGCTGAGATGACTGACCTCCAACAACCGTAACCACCTTCCTTTGCGCTAGGTATAACTTCAAGCAGTGGAGAGTTTTCCCTGATTCCCATCAACTCCAGCTTTGCTAGGGTTCCTTGATGCCACACTCAGTCAAATGAGGCCTTGATGTCAAGGGCAGTCACTCTCGTCTCACCTCGGAAGTTCAGCTCTTTTGTCCATGTCTAAACCAAGGCTGTAATGAGGTCAGGAGCTGAGTGGCCCTGGCAGAACCAAACTGGGCATCAGTGAGCGTAAGCAAATTCTGCTTGATAGCACTGTTGATGACCCCTTCCATTACTATGATGATCGAGAATGGACTTATGGGGCGGTAATTGGCTGGGTTGGATTTGTCCTGCCCAAACTTGGGCACTTTTCCACATAGCTGGGTAGATGCCAGTGTTGTAGCTGTACTGGAACAGCTTGGCTAGAGGCGCGGCAAGTTCTGGAGCACAAACCTTAAGCTCTATTGCCGTAATATTGTCAGGGCCCATAGCCTTTGCAGCGTCCAGTGCCTTCAGCCGTTTCTTGATATCACATGGAGTGAATCGAATTGGCTGAAGACTGGCATCTATGATGCTGGGGACCTCCTGAGGAGGCCGAGATGGATCATCCACTCAGCCCTTCTAGCTGAAAATTGTAGCAAATGCTTCAGCTTTATCTTTTGCACTGATGTGCTGGGCTCCTCCATTATTGAGGATGGGGATATTCGTGGAGCTTCCTCCTCCAGTGAGTTGTTTAATTGTTCACTACCATTATAGCGGAATAGGCTTGATTTTGGCAAAGCAGGTAATGTTTAAGGTAATTGGACATAGCCCACAAAGGAACAAAGGCATCGCTCTCCATTAAGAGAGACAATTTGTTATATATAGCTTGAGGGGCACCACTTCTCAAGCATGTGGTAAGGAGAGGAGGCACTAGGCCTCCGTGAAGGCATTGCAATTATTCTCAACAGCTTTTGACTGGGGAAAGAAAGATCAGCAAGTGTTCCCTTTCTTTGTGAGCTGTTCAATGTTTGGTGCTGTATTAGAATCAGGCTGCTCCTGTGAGCGACGTTCCCTGGCTAGGCTCCCACGCCAAGCCTGCCAACCTGGCTGAGGTACCAGATGGTGTTTGCCACCCGTGAAGACCATGCCACAGCATTACACGGCACTTCAGGAAGGGAGAGAGAAGAAAATTTTGGAGAAAAACCAAAAATTCAGGGGAAGTGAGATGTTCTGTCGCTTCTGCTATGTGTGCGCGCGTGTGTAAAAAAAAAAGAAAAATTGCAACCCGTTCAAACTCTTTTGGCAAAAACAAGGCTTTGACACCTTGTGTCTGAAACTGATAACAGCCAATGTAAAATGAAGCAGTATTGACATGATGTGACATGAAATTTTAAGAAAAGGAATATGGTATTACAATACTGGTACTCCTTACTACAGCTAAGGTTGGGCCCAGTGTAATTCATTTAGTGATTTAACACTGAGGAACATAGCAAGGCAGATTTTTCCTAGTTTACAGTTTGGTGGCACCACTCTTTTCACTTTGGCAAGCTATAGCAGTAACTGACAACACAAAACTGAGCAATACAAACAAAGTGAAGATTTAATGCCAAGAGTACAAGTCATTGAACAAGGATGAAAAGATTAGAAAAGAAGAGAAGATTAGATAAATCAGTGAAGAGTGATTAAGTATTGGCAAGCCGATTCTCTTTTAAATGCAGATTATCTGGCCGTTCATTTCAATGGGCCTTTGACAGTGATGGGGATTACATACGTTGTCTGCTACATTACAGAATTGATGTTTCAAAAAGTTGGCTGGGATATAAATGCAAGTTTTTCTTGAATAACTATAAGTTTGGATTCAGATACCAGGAAGGCCCCATTCCTGTTGTGTAGTGAAGTAACAAATCTCATCCAACATCACCGAGTAACAGTGCTGTTGAGAGAGGGAGAAGGACACACCATCTCCCACTTTTACTCGTGATTGCTACGCAGTGACACTGTCGGGAGGTGAGTGAGAGCAAATGATCTGCTGAGGATAAACTTGGGCTGGACTGCAACCCACTGAGGTTAAATAGGGTGTTGAGACTCCCACATGAAGAATACCTACATAGATAGTTATTATATACATTCACTAGATTGCGCTGATTTTTCCAATCAATTCACCAATTGTCATGGTGGGATTTGAACTCAACCCCAGGTTATTAGTTCCAGCCTCTTAGATGACTAGGCCAGTAACATAACTGCTACACTACTACGCCCATGTGTGTCCTCGTACCCCTCATCATCTAACCCCATCAGCATGTCCTTCTATTCCTTTCTCCTGTATCTATTTAACATCTCTTAAATGCACATATGCTATTAACTTTAATTACTCCCTGTGGTAGTGAGTTCCACATTCTAACCACTCTCTCCTGAATTCCTTGTGGATTTATCAGCGTCTACCTTATATTAACAACCCATAGTTTTGGATCTCCCCAAGAGCATCTTCTCTACATCTAACCTATCAAATCTTTTCATGATATTAAAGATTTCTATTAGGTCACCCCTCAACTTCTCTTTTCTAGAGAAGAAAGCCCCAGAATGTTCAATCTTTCCTGATAGGTATAATCTTAGTTCTGGTATCATTCCTGTAGAACAATTTTGCATCATCGCTAGTTCCTCTATGGTGGTTTATAAGATGGAGATCAGAACCGGTAAATGGTACTCTAAATATGGTCTAACTTCAGTGCAAAGATTGCAAATGATTTTCGTCACTGGTTCCTGATGTTACAGTGAGATACCAGGAGAACACTTGTGGAATTTCTACACCAATATTACTCCGGATGCGTTGAGATTAAAGTTGCTAAATTTCCTTACATTTTGCAAATCTAAATGTCAAACAAGTTGATGTTTTTGTATAGCATTCTTTGCAAAATACATTTTTACCCTTATTTATAATTTAGCTACAAATAGAAATAAGAGATGAATGGAGTTTGCCTCACTTTACCAACAAACCCAACTGTTCTCCCTCAGGCTTCACAACTAACACAAAACCTAGCCCGATAGGCATGTCCAATGGTGGCTCTGAATTTTAGTCAGTCCGAGTAACACAGCAACATTGAAATGGTTCAAGCAAACATTGAGCAGAGAAATCCATCAGCGGAGTCCCATGGATTGGGTCTCTTTCCAGATCTTTCTAAAAATAAACGGATAAACACTTTTTTGAGCAACAGTATAGGATTATAGTTATTCCTCAGTATTTTATGGGCATTCTACCTCCCCTGAGCTGTGTCTTGCCTCCACATTTTTGCAGTTAGGTCAAAACAGTAGCTCACTATATATCAAAAGGGTTGGATTCAGGGTTCTTTAGTGCAGCCAAGGCAAAAGGAGTGCAGCTGAGCTAATTGTGTGCAGACTTGGAGTTTGATGAGAGGGGGAGTTAAGTGTTAATTTTGATCTTAAATTTTGCTCTTAAAATCTACTGTAGTCTGTAATTAGCAGTAACTAGAAAGTACTGTGTAAGCAGGCTGAGTTCTTTCTTTCTTGCAGTCTAGTCAGGGTAAACTCACTCTTAGCTGTAGGAGCTGAGTAGTTAATTAGCTAACTGGTTGAATCTGGTTACTGTAGCCCCAGTTCAGTTTACTATAAATTCAGGGTTCTTTAGTGCAGCCTTGGCAAACGGAGTGCAGTTGACTAACTGAGTGAAGACTTAGAGTTTGGTGAGAGGAGGAGTTTGGGGAAGGAAGTGTTTGTTTCCTATTTCTATCTTTCTCACCCTGGGGGAATTGGCTCTTTCTCTACTACAGGGAAAGGAGCTAGCTATTTGGTGAGTATCTGGTAAGTGGGCAAGTTCTATTCTACCCCTGAGGTTTAAAAATAGTACATAAATTGGTGGTAAATTTAATAAAATATATAAGAATACAACATAAATAAGTGATTAATATAATTAAGTAATTATTTAAAACACATGAAGGATAGCAGGACAGGTGATGTGTCGAGGCTGCAGATGTAGGAACTCCTGGCTAACATTGTGATCCAGGGAAAACACATCTGCAGTAAGTGTCTCAGAGTCATTGAGCTGAAGGCTGAGCTGCAGACACTGTGACACATCAGGGTGGGGGAAAGTTACCTGGATGCTTTATATCAGGAGGTAGTCACACCACTTAGGATAGGATCTTCTGACTTGGCCAGTGGTCAGGGACAGGAGGGTGTGACTGCAAATGAGGCAGGTAAGGGGACCCAGAGGGCAAAAGTGTGAACTCTGAGGGTCTGAGGTTCTCTCAGCTTGTTTGGATGAGAGTGGGGGCTGCAGGGTGGATCAGCAAGCTGACCATGGCAGCGAGGTATAGGAAGCCATTCAAGTGGGGAGAGCAAAAAGGAATGTAATGGTAATAGGGGACAGTATTGTGAGGGGATTGACACTGTTCTCTGTAGCAATGAGGGAGTGTCCAGGCGGCCATGTTGTGTGCCTGGTGCCAGGGTTCAGGACATCTGCTCAGGGCTGGAGAGGAACTTGCAGTGGGAGGGGGGAGGATCAAGTGGTTGTGGCCCATGTAGGTACCAATGTCATAGGCAGGATGAGGAAGGAGGCCCTGCATAGTCAGTATGAGGAGCTAGGCACCAAATTAAGCAGAACCTCAAAAGGGAATAATTTCTGGATTATTACCTGAACCACGTGCAAATTGGCATAGGACAAATAAGATTAAAGAAGTGAATGAACGGCTCAAAGACTGGTCTGGGAGAAGTAGGTTCCGGTTTGTGGGCCATTGGCAGCAGTATGTGGAAAAGTGGGATCTATACCATTGGGACAGTCTATACCTGAACCGTGCTGGGGCTGGTGTCCTCACAAGCCGCATAACTAAGGAAGTAGAGAAGGTTTTAAACTGAATGGTGGGGGCAAAGAATCAAATTTTGGAGGATGTGGTAAACCAAAGAATAGAGGCAAGGCAAGAGAGAAAATTATTAATATAGGCAATGATAAACAGACTGTGACAAGAAGGTACAAAGAGTACAAATCTGAGAGTAAATCAGCAGATTATGCTACATAAATTAAAAGGGCAAAACTAAAGGCTCTATCTAAAAGCATGTAGCATTCGAAACAAAACAGATGAATTGATAGTGCAAATAGAAATAAATAAGTATGATCTGATAGCTATAACAGAGACATGGCTACAGGGTGACAGATTGGGACCTGAATATTGAAGTTTACGTGATATTTAGGAAGGACAGGAAGTTAGGAAAAGGTGGAGGGGTGGCTCTCTTAATTAATGATGGCATTAGCACATTAGAGAGGGATGGACTAAGTTCAGGAAACAAGGATATAGAAGCGGTTTGGGTTGAGATGAGAAATGATAAAAGCAGGAAGCCACTTGTGGGAGTAGCGTACAGGCCCCCTAATTGTAACTACGTGGTAAGATTGAATATAAAAGAGATAATGGGAGCTTGTCAGAAAGGTATAGCAATAATCATGGGGATTTTAATCTATATATAGGCTAGAAAAATCAGATAGACAAAGGGAGCATAGATGAGGAGTTCATAG
This sequence comes from Cetorhinus maximus, assembly GCF_964194155.1. NCBI lineage: Eukaryota > Metazoa > Chordata > Chondrichthyes > Lamniformes > Cetorhinidae > Cetorhinus > Cetorhinus maximus. The sequence goes on along the minus strand of NC_135885.1, from coordinate 13,685,689 downwards.
AGTGTTTTCAGGATAGTTTCTTAGAACAGCATGTTCTGGAACCAACCAGAGAGCAGGCTATACTAGACCTGGTATTGAGCAACAAGATAGGATTAATTGATAACCTCCTAGTGAAGTCACCCCTAGGTAGCAGCGATCATAACATGATTGAATTTTACATTAATTTTGAGGGAGAAAAGAGTGTGTCCAAGACTAGTATTTTAAACGTAAATTAGGGCAATTCTGAGGGCATGAAAGCAGAGATAGCTAATGTGAACTGGCACATGAGGTTAAGGGATAGGTTGATAGAGGTTCAGTGGCAGACATTTAAAGGGATGTTTCAGAATACACAGAATAGATACATTCCAATGAGAAAGAAAAATTCCAAGGGGAGGACCCCCAATCCATGGTTAACTAAAAAAGTTAAAGACAATGTCAAACTCAAAGAAAAGGTATATCATTATGGAAAGACAGGAGGCATGTCAGAAGATTGGAAAGAATATGAAAACAGCAAAGAATGTCAAGAAGATTAATAAGGAGGAAAATTAGAGTATAACGGAAAGCTAGCTAGAAATATAAGGACGGGTAGAAAGAGATAGAGAGTCATAGAGGTCTGCAGCTCAGAAAAAGGCCCTTTGGCCAGTCAAACAAGTGCCTAACTATTCTAATCCCATTTCCCAACACTACTCCCATAGCCTTGTATATGCCATGGCATCGCAAATGCACATCCAAATACTTCCTAAATGTTATGAGGGTTTCTGCTTCTACCACCCTTTCAGGCAGAGAGTTCCAGATTCCCACCACCCTCTGGGTGAACAAATTCTTCCTCACATCTCCTCTAAACCTCCTGCCCCTTACATAAATCCATGCCCCCTGGTTATTGATCCCTCCAACAAGGGGAAAAGTTCCTTCCAGTCTACCCTATCTATGCCCCTCATAATATTATACACCTCAATCAAGTCCCCCCTCAATCTCCTCTGCTCCAGGGAAAATAACCCCAGTCTTTCCAAGCTCTGCTCAAAACTAGAACTCTCTAGCCCAGGCAACATCCTGCTAAATCTCCTCTGCATCCTCTCCAGTGCAATCACATCCTTACTATAATGTGGATTCCAGAACTGCACGCAATACTCTAGCTGTGGCCTAACCAGCATTTTATACAGTTCCAACATAACCTCCCTGCTCTTATATTTTATGCCTCAGCTAATAAGGGCAAGTATCCCATATGTCTTCTTAACCACCTTATCTACCTGTCCCACTACCTTAAGGGACCGGTGAACATACACACAAAGGTCCCCCTGATCCTCAGTACTTCCCAGGGTTCTACCATTCATCGTTTATTCCCGTGCCTTGTTTGTCCTGCCCAAGTGCATCACCTCACACTTATCCGGATTAAATTCCATTTGCCACTGATCAGCCCATCTGACCAGCCTGTCTATATCCTCCTGTAATCTAAGGCCTATCCTCCTCGCTATTTACCACCCCACCAATTTTTGTGTCATCTGCGAACTTACTGATCAACCCTCCTCCATTCAAGTCTAAATCGTTTATATATACCACAAACAGCAAGGGACCCATAACCGATCCCTGTGGAACCCCACTGGACACAGGCATCCAGTTGCAAAAACACCGCTTGACCATCACCCTCTGCTTCCTGCCGCTCAGCCAATTCTGGATCTCATTTGCCAAATTGCCATGGATCCCATGGGCTCTTACCTTGGTTATCAGTCTCCCATGCGGGACCTTATCAAAAGGCATACTGAAGTCCAAGTAGACTATGTCAAATGCATTGCCCTTATCAACACACCTGGTCACCCCTTCGAAAAATTCAATCAAATTGGTCAGACATGACCTCCCCTTAACAGAACCATGCTGACTGTCCTTGATTAATCCCTGCCTCTCCAAGTGTAGATTAATTCTGTCCCTCAGCATTGCTTCCAATAATTTCCCCACCACTGAGGTTAGGCTGACTGGCCTGTAGTTCCCTGGTTTATTCCTTCCTCCCTTCTTGAATAACGGTACCACATTAGCTGTCCTCCAGTTCTCTGGCACCTCTCCTGTGGCCAGAGAGGTATTGAAAATTATTGCCAGTGCCCCTGCTATCTCCTCCCTTGCCTCACGCAACAGACTGGGATACATTTCATCTGGACCTGGAGATTTATCTACTTTTAAGCCTGCCAGACCACTTAGAACCTCCTCCCTTTCTATGCTAATTTCTTTAATTATATCACAGTCCTTTTGCCTGATTTCCATTCCCACGTCACCCCTCTCACTTCTGAACACCGACACAAAGTATTAATTTAGAACCCCACCTACGTCTTCCGGCTCCACACACAAATTACCACTATAGTCCTTAATGGGCCCTACTCTTTCCCTAGTTATCCTCTTACTCTTTATGTACTTGTGAAATAACTTTGGATTTTCCTTTATTTTACCTGCCAATGTTTTTTCATGCCCTTTTTCCTCTTAATTTCCTTTTTAAGTTCCCCCTACACATTCTATACTCCTCTAGGGCTTCCACTGTTTTGAGCGCTCAGTATCTGCCATAAGCCTCCCTTTTTCTCTTTATCCAATCCTGTATATCCCTCGACATCCAGGGTTCCTGGATTAGTTTGTCCCACCCTTTGTCTTTACTAGAACATGTTGGCCCTGTACTCTCCCTATTTCCTTCTTGAATGAGTCCCACTGCTCTGACGCAGATTTACCTAAAAGTCGCTGCTGCCAGTCCACTCTGGCCAAATTATATCTGATCTTATTAAAAATTGGCCTTCCCCCAATTTAGAACTCTGATTTCTGGCCCATCCTTGTCCTTTTCCAAAGCAACCTTGAATCTAACGGAGTTATGATCACTATCTGCAAAATGCTCCCCCACTGATACCTCTACCACTTGCCCGGCTTCATTCCCTAAAATTAAGTCCTGGACTGCCACTCTCTAGTAGGACCTTCTACGTACTGACTTAAGAAGCTCTCCTGGATGCATTTTAAGAATTACACTCCCTCTAAATGTATCACACTATGACTAACCCAATTAATGTTGGGGAAGTTGAAATCCCCCACTATTACTACCCTATTATTTTTACATTCTCTGAAATTTGCCTACATACCTGCTCTTCTATTTCTCTCTGACTTTTGGGGGCCTATAGTACACTCCCAGAAATGTGATTGTTCCTTTTTTGTTTTTCAGATCTACCCATATGGCTTCTTTTGAGGAGCCTTCTAAGATGTCATCCCTCCTTATTGCTGTAATTGATTCCTTGATCAATATTGCGATACCCCCTCCTCTTTTACCTCCTTCCCTGTCTCGCCTGAAGATCCTGTACCCTAGAATATTGAACTGCCAGTCCTGCCCCTCTCTCAACCATGTCTCTGTGACAGCAATGACATCATACTTCCATGTGTCAATTTGTGCCTTCAATTCATCTGCCTTATTTGTCAAACTCCTTGCATTAAAATAAATACCATCCAACCTTGCCAAACTCCCTTGTGTCTTAACTGGCCTATAGTTTCTATGCCTCCCAGACTCACTTGCTCTCTTCTAATTTTGGCTGTGCATCTCCCCCTGCTGAACATCCTCTCAGGATCCCATCCTCCTGCCAAGTTAGTTTAAACCTTCCCCAACAGCACTAGCAAACCTCCCCGCAAGGATGTTGGACCCATTCCAGTTCAGGTGCAACACGTCTGTCTTGTACAGGTCTCACCGCCCCCAGAAATGGTCCCAATGTCCCAAAAATCTAAAGCCCTCCCTCCTGCGCCATCTCTCTAGCCATGCATTCATCTGGACTAACCTCCTATTTCTATACTCACTAGCGTGTGGCACCGGGAGTAATCCAAAGATTATGACCTTTGAGGTCCTGTTTTTTAATCTGCTTCCTAACTTCCTAAATTCTGCTTGCAGGACCTCATCCCTCTTTCTACCTATGTTGTTGATACTAATATGTACCACAATCTCTGTCTGTTTGCCCTCCCCCATTAGAATGCCCTGCAGGCATTCAGTGACATCCTTGACCCTGGCACCAGGGAGGCAACATACCATCCTGGAGTCACGTCTACGGCCGCAGAAACACCTGTCTGTTCCCTTTACTATCAAGTCTCCTATCACTATTGCTCTTCCACTCTTTTTCCTCCCCGCCCTGTGCAGCTGAGCCACTCACAACGCCATGAGCGTGGCTGCACTCCCCAGAAGAACTGTCACTCTCACCGTTTTCCAACACAGAAAAACGGTTCTTGAGTGAGATGCACCCTGGGGATTTCATGACTACCTGCCTGACACCTTTCTTCTGACTGATGGTCACCCATTCCCTCTCTCTCTGCACTTCCATAAGCTGTGGAGTGACTATGTCTAAAAACATGCTATCCACGAAACTCTCAGCCTCGCGGATGCACCTCAGTGCCTCCATCTGCCGCTCAAAACTCTCCGAAACTCGGAGCTCAAGTAGCTGCAACTGGTGGCACTTCCTGCACATGTGGCCGGCTAGAGCATAAGGAGTGTCTAGGACTTCCCACATGTTGCAGGCGGTACGTAACACGGAACTGAGCTGCCCTGCCATGCCTCTAGCTGAAATAAAAACCCCTTACTTTAAGTTACAGTAAAAAAAACATTAAATTATTTAGGTACTTTAAATAAAAACTAGAACTCTTACCTTTCCTTCACTTAATCTATTTTAAACTGGAGAAAAACACTCACCCACTACTCACCAATCAGCTCTCAACTTTGTGCTGATGTCACTTTTTGAATCTTCCCCGCACTCACGCTGGTTCTGATTTCTCCACCGCTCTCTTGCGCTGTCTTGTGATGTCACTTGTTATTTTCAACAAGAACTGACTGCAGGATACTCTTCCCAGGCTGCTTCATCGCAATGCTGACTGCAGGACACTCTTTACAGCTTTATATAGACATAGAGATAGATAGGTTCTTGATTGGTAAGGGGATCAACGGTTACGGGGAGAAGGCGGGAGAATGGGGTTGAGAAACTTATCAGCCATGATTGAATGGCAGAGCAGACTCGATGGGCCGAATGGCCTAATTTCTGCTCCTGTGTATATTTAAATAAGAATTAACAAAGTGAGCATTGGTCCTATTGTGAGTGCATCTGGGGAATTGATAATGGAAAGCAGGGAGATGGTGGACGAATTAAACAGATATTCTGCTTCGGGCTTCACAGTAGAGGACACAAGTAACATCTCAGAAATGGCTGTAAATCAGGAAATGGAAGGGAGAGGGGACTTCGGGGAAATTACAATCACCAGGGATTGTAATCCAGCTGCGGGCTGACAAATCCCCGGGTCCAGATGACTTCACCCTAAGGTCTTGAAAGAAGTGTCTAGTGAGATAGTTGATGCGTTGGTTTTGATTTTCCAAAATTCCCTATATTCGGGGAAGGTTCCATTAGATTGGAAGATAGAAAATTTTTATTCAAAAAAAAGGAGGGAGACAGAAAGCAGGAAACTACAGGCCAGTTAGCCTAACATCTGTCATAGGGAAAATGTTATAGCAGGGCACTTAGAAAAATTCAAAGCAATCAGACAGAGTCAACATGGTTTTGTAAAAGAGAAATCATGTTTAACCAATTTATTGGAATTCTTTGAAGGAGTCACATGTGCTGTGGATAAAGGGGAACCGGTGGATGTACTGTGCTTAGATTTCCAGAAGGCATTTGATAAAGTGCCGCATCAATGATTATTGCAGAAAATAAACGCTCATGGTGTAGGGAATAACATATTGGCACGGATAAAAGATTGGCTAGCTAACAGGAAACAGAGTTGGCACAAATGGATCTTTTCCTGGTTGGCAGGATATGATGAGTGGTGTGCCACAGGGATCAGTGCTGGGGCCTCAGCTTTTTACAATTTATGCAAATGACTTGGATGAAGGGATTGAAGGAACGATTGCTAAATTTGCTGATGACACAAAGATAGGTAGGAAAGTAAATTGTGAAGTGGACATATGGAGGCTACAAAGTGACATAGATAGGTTAAGTGAGTGGGCAAAGATCTGGCAAACGGAGTATAATCTGGGCAAATGTGAAATTGTTCACTTTGGCAGGGAGAATACAAAAGAAGCTTATTATCTAAATGATGAGAGATTGCAGAGCTCAGATTCAGAGGGACCTGGATGCCCTAGATCATGAATCTCAAAAGGTTAGTATGCAGGCACAGCCGGTAATTAGGAAAGCTAATAGAATGTTATCATTTATTATGAAGGGAATTGATTACATAAGTAGGGAGGTTATGCTTCAGTTGTACAGGGCACTGGTGAGACCACATCTGGAGTATTGTGTACAGTACTGGTCTCCTTATTTAAAGAAAGATGTAAATGCATTAGAAGCTGTTCAGGGAATGTTTACTAGACTAATACCAGGAATGGGTGGGTTCTCTTATGAGGAAAGGCTGGACAGGTTAGGCTTGTATCTGCTGGAATTTAGAAGAAAAATAGGCCATCTGATTGAAACCGTTAAGATCCTGAGTGGTTTTGACAGGATGGATGTGGGGAGGATGATTCCTCTTGTGGGAAAATCTAGAACTAGGGGTCACTGTTTAAAAATAAGGGGTCGCTCACTTAAGACAGGGATGAGGAGAATATTTTTTCTCCGAGGGTCGTGAATCTTTGGAACTCTCTTCCTGAAAAGACGGTGGAAGCAGAGTCTTTGAATATTTTTCTTTGGTTTACCACATCCTCCAAAATTTGATTCTTTGCCCCCGCCATTCAGTTTAAAACCTTCTCTACTTCCTTAGTTATGCGGCTTGTGAGGACACCAGCCCCAGCACAGTTCAGGTATAGACTGTCCCAATGGTACAGATCCCACTTTTCCAAATATGGCTGCCAATGCCCCACAAACCAGAACCCACTTCTCCCAGCCAGATAGATTCTTGATTAACAAGAGGATGATCGGTTATTAGGGGTAGGCAGGAATGTGGGGTTGAGGTTACATTCAGATCAGCCATGATCTTATCGAATGTTCAAGGAGCAGGTTCAAGGGGCCGAGTGGCCTACTCCTGCTCCTAATTTGTATATTCATATGTTTGTATAATTCTTAAAAGTGTTCTTCAAAATGCAGTTTCCCCTTTTAGAGGTTTTTGGACAGCGAACTCTGTAACACACACACACAAAAAAGCTATGGTGCTTGACAAGTGCTGTCTGTGTCAGCATTATCCTAATTAGACCACGTCATAGATTCATAGAATAGTACAGCACAGAAGGCCACCATTCAGTCCACTGAGTCTGCCCCTGGTGAGTCCCACACCCCTGCTCTTACCCCCTATCCCCGCAATATTCTCTCCTTTGTGTTTATCCAGTTCCTTTTGAAAGATATTATTGAATCTGTACCCACCACCCTATCAGGCAGTGCTTTCCAAACAATAATCACTGCTTGCATTAAAAAAAAATTTCCCTCATGTCGTCTCGGATTCCTTTGCCAGTCAGTTTAAAACTGTGCCCTTTGGGCCTGTGCCCTGCGTCCTTCAGTCATCAGAAACTGTATCTTTTTATTTACTTTATCAAAACCCTTCATGACCTTAAACATCTCTGTCAAATATCCTCTTAGCCCGCTCTGTTCTAAAGGAGATGTTAAGTTGTTTGTAACACCTGACTGGAACGTGTCTTTTCTCTCCTGCTGAACACAAGTCGAATAAAGTTAACTACCTGTTACATATTTCTTTAAAAATTAATGAGATCGAAAAATACTAAAAATTCAAAGCCACTTTATTTGCATGGTTATGAGCCATTCATAGTCAGAGTCCTCATTCAGACAACTTCGCAAATTCCACTTCAGGCTGTGCTCAGTTGTAACTAATATTAAAGTAACAACAGTAATTCCCAGTGATTAAAATCCCACAAATAAATATTAAACACTTTTTTTGTGACTTGAAATGTGACCATCCTATGAGTTATATCCTGTGAATGGGGAAATAGTGCAAAGACCAAGTCCAAGGCAAATTAAACTGAGCAAACGTAGTAAAATCTGAGAGTGAAATGTCCCTGCCTCAAAGCACTTGGAATTTGATTTCTTCAAGTCAAACAATGGGAACAAGTTCGGAGGGTTTTTAAAAATACCTAACTTACGGAGACTGGGTAGATTCCCACTCCGTCTCCTCCTAATGCGATCAAGTCACTTAATAAGAACCCCTTGTTGCTTGCCCCTTCATTTGGCACAAAGCACCAGAACACTCCTCTATATTTCTTTCCTTCTCTGGATAGTGAGCAAACCAGCAGGGCTTACCGAGAAGATTTAATCCTCAAATAAAAAACCCAACACACCAAATCCCCGACAAGTTTCTGCTCTACTGCTAAAACAAAAAAAGATGTGCTGCTGTGAGCATTATAAAATCTTACATGGACATTTTGAATCATATTGATAAACGTTCGCACTTTGAAAACAAATAAACACACAAGGCCTCGTAAAAAGTCTTCCTATTATATTAATCATATGGCATTCTTCAGCCTGCTACTTTAACGGAAGTAGTAACGGATTTAAAAATAAATTCTGTTCTCTTGCGGATCCTAATTCCCCTCGCTCCACCTTCAGTGCCCAAGCCCCCAATTTTGGAATTCCCTCCTAAGCCCCTCTCTTCTTCAAGAGGCTCCTTAAACCTCTTTTACTAAGCTTTTGGTTATGAAATGTGCCTTTTCTCTCTTGCTGAACACACGTCTAATAAAATGACCTACCTTGGAGTAGCTTGGGGTCAAATTTTGTCTGCTAGTACTCTTGTGAAACACTGTGGAATGATTTACAGTGTTGAAGGCAGTATATAAACATAGGTCGTTATTGAAATAACACCTCCACCGATACAGAAAATCATACCATTGAATTAATTGTTGACACACTAGTATAATGAGAAGTACCTTCTAAGATTTGGTTCTTTTGTCAGCCTGTAGCTGCACAGGACCACCCACCACCTAAAACCGGGGTTGAAAGCCTTTGAACCCATCATTGTGCTCAACACATTTCGTCAACTATTCATCATTATCTATTCCGTGATGTTCACCCACATTCACCACACACTGAGGTACATCCGATAAAAACTATATAATTAAGACAGGTATCTCAAGGTTCAACATTTTTGTCAAAATCTCCAAGTATATCAATATATATATATTACAGCTGCAACAGGAAGACAGTGATTGTGCAATGTCCTAAATTGCTGTTTAGTAGCGCATACAGTAATTTTTCTATAATTGCTTTAAGAACATTGTTTGAAAATGAAAGCTTTCAAAACAAAGACATACAAGAAGATCCCACCTTATCAAGGCAGGCCTGGTAACATATTCCAAACCAACAAAAACAGGTTAAATAAAAAGTTAAAAACAGTTCTGCACCATAACGAGTGCCCAAGGAAAGAAGCCTGAGCAGAATCCAAGGTGCCTCAAGTTGGACAGCAAACATCTCCTTCCACTCTCTTTTCAGTCATCATTTCTAGCTCCTTCCAACAGGTCTTTTGGCATAGGAGCACTGTAACCTGGAAGAGGGCGCAGGGGTGAAGGCACAAAAATGAGAAACCGATTAATAGTTTTTGCCCCACACAGTGGAACAGGCAGTTGCACAGAACTCTGCATTAATAAGAAAAAAAAAAACAATATTCCTTGACAAAATGCTAGATTGTAAAACAGAAACACATATATGTGCTACACAGATTTTGAACTCTGCTCTGCTGAATTGGCTGATCTGAGCCGGTAGCGTCGGAGCTTTATGATTAGCCTTAAAGACTCTTAGGCTAGGCAGCCATGGGGCAAAACCAGCTCCAGTTCCTGCTCTGATAGCCTAGGCTGTTTGGTTTTCATGGGTTAACGGACAGGGTTAGTCTTCCAGAATTTAAAATCTGCCACGATAATCACAGATGCTTCACAGCCGGGACCAATGCTCGTTCCCTCAGTATTTACAGTTCAAACAAACACTTTGTGGTTCCTGCAAATGCCTGGTCTGCTGCTCATTTGCTAGCCTGGCTGGCTATAGTCAGAATCAGTTGTCAATACTGAGGGAATGCTGCACTGTCAGAAGTGCCGTCCTTCAGGCGAGACATTACACCAGAGGTCCTGTCTGCCCTCTCAGGTGGACTTAAAAGATCCCATGGCATGATTTTGAAGATAAACAGCAGAGACTTCCCCAGTATTCTGACCAGTGTTCATCCCTCAGCCAACGTGACAAAGAGTTGGTGATGTTTGTCGGAGATTGCTGTGCGTAAACTGGCTGCCATGTTCCCCATGTTACAATAATGACAACGCGTCAAATACTTTGTGAAAGGCTTTGGGGATGTTCCAAGGTCTTGAAAGACACCATGTAAGACACAAGCCATCCTTTCTTTACTTCCATGGTGTTTTCCCTTGATGATGAGCAAGTCTGGCGGTTTTATTAGGTGTTAGTTCGCTGATGGGAATATCTGTGTTGGCTGGTTGTTATACACATACAGGGCTGTCCCGTTACTGAGAAAGCCACTGCCTCTCAGCAGCTGTAAAGCCCTTTGGGACGACCATGAGGTCATGAGAGGTACTATATAAATACAAGCATTCCTTTTTTATAGTTTGGCTGCTATTGCTTGATAGCAATAGCCAGACCCAGTGATCAGCTGTTATTTGCTTCTGCTTCTGTCGATCGTGGCTTAGTGGGGCAGCACTCTCACCTCTGAGTCAGAAAGTTATGCACTGAAGTGCCACTCCAGGTACCTGAGCAGAGAGATAAAAACAATTGAGGCTGACGCAGCACTGCAATGCTGAGGAAGTGCTGCACTGTTGGAGGTGCTTGTCTTTCAGACCAGATGTTAAACCAAAGCTCTCAGGTCAGTGTAAATGACCCCATGGCAGAAGAGTAAGGTGAATTCTCCCAGGCTTCCAGGTCAATATTCATCCCTCAATCAACATCACTAATAGATCTGCTCATTACCAAGTTGCTGTTTGTGGGAGACTGCTGGGCACATATTAGCTGTTGCATTTCCTACATTACAACATTGTCAGCACTTCAAAAGCATTTCATTGGCTATAAAGCTCTTCAGTCATCCGGAGGTTATGAAAGGCGCTTTACAAATGCAGGTCTTTCATCCTAGCTGGCTGTTAGGACTGGCTACAGCCACTGACGTGTTGAAAGGTTGGCCGCCTGCCAGATTTGGGCAGCTAGATATGGACTTTATAGACTTACAGCTCTGTTCTGTCGCTGGCTGGTCCAGGTCTCCTGATCTGCTGCTTCGACCTCATTTGCTCATCAAGCCTGTGTTGACTGTTAATGTCAACAAGCCAAGAATTATTACGTTTCTTTTAAATGTCAGTTCTGTAGCTGTGCTGGCCACCACGGTCCTTGCAGTAGTGGGTTAGGGGTTCATAAAGTATGTAAAACGTTTCCTACATTACTAACAGTGCTGGCTATGAAACGCTTTGGGACATCAAGCTTGTGAAGGGCGCTATATAAATGAAAGTTTTTCATCCTAATGCCAAACAAACCCCTCAAGGGGGAAATTGAGCAGGAACGGCTGTATAATAGAAAATAAATGAACCATTTAATGAGTGCCAGTAGTATGCTAGGATCAGTAATCAAAGCCTGTAATTCCTGCAGTAACTCCGCAGTCCCATGGCCCAGGTCGGGAGCCACGACTACATTGCTGTGGCCCCATCTCAGATTCGCACCCTCACAGAGTGCAGGATTATAGAGTAGCCCTCTCTTGTGTTACAAAAGGAGTTGAGCTTTTTCAGTCTCCCTTGACATTCAACAACACTATCACTATTGAACAGCTAATATCCTCGGGGTTACATTGACCACAAATTTATAACTGTAGCAGTTACATAAATGCCATGACTACAAGGGCAGGTCAGAGGCTGGGGATTCTGCAGAGTGTAACTCAACTCCTGACTCCCCAAAGTCTTTCCGCAAAGCACAAGTCAGGAGTGTGATGGAATAGTCTTCACTTGCCCGGACAGATGCAGTTCCAATAATACTCAAGGAGCTCGATACAAACCAGGATAAAGTGGCTTGTTTGATCAGCACTCCATCCACCATGGGAACACCACCACCTGCAGGTTCCCCCTCCAAGTCACTCACCATCCTGATTGGAAATATATCGCCGTTCCTTCACTGTCACTGGGTCAAAATCCTGGAACTCCCTCCCTAACTACACTGTGGGTGTACCTACACCACGTGGACTGCAGCAGTTCAAGGTAATGGTAATCGCCAGCGATGCTCACATCCCAAGAACAATTTTTTTTTTTTAAAAAGAGTCTACTCGAAGTGAAACCCAAGTATTCCAGGTGTAAAACTCATCTGGGAATGGCTGGTGTGCGAGAGTCCCAGCCTGCACCTACAGCTTCCGAAGGCAGGAGAAAACTGGTGCAGTGGTGGGGGGAATAAATTCGTCAGTATAAGATTGTGAGCTTTAAATAGATTTCAGCATCGCACAGTCAGGCACAACTCCTCCCTTACAATATGCCAGCTTTTACACAACATTCTAAAATCAGTCAAAGCAACCAACACCACAAAGAACTGGAATCCAGGAATAAAAACAGAAAATGCTGCAAGTGTTCAGGTCGGGCGGAAGGTCAACCTTAGAAAAGTTGGGCAAAATTTTGCAGCGATAGACATTTTGCTGCCAGAGCCAAAAGTGGGAGGCAACCCCATTCCACTGTGTGGCAGGACCCTGGGTTGCATTTTGCCAGCACAAGCCAATGAAATGGCTGCCACCCCTAATAACGATGATGGCCCACCCGCAGAGCTACCAGCAAGTCAGAGGCGAGCGGCAAACATTACTGGGGCTGCACCTGGAGAATAAGGGCACATCGATGGTTGAATGCCCTCAAAGTTGCTTAGACTATTTTCTAAATGGGGAGAGAATTCAGAAATCTGGAGTGTAAAGGGACTTGGGAGTCCTAGTCCAGGATTCTCCTTAAGGTTAACTTGCAGGTTGAGTCGGTAGTTATGAAGGCAAATGCAATGTTGGCATTTATTTCGAGAGGACTAGAATATAAAAGCAGGGATGTGCTGCTGAGGCTTTATAAGGCTCTGGTCAGACCACATTTAGAATATTGTGAGCAATTTTGGGCCCCGTATCTCAGGAAGAATGTGCTGACCCTGGAGAGGGTCCAGAGGAGGTTCACGAGAATGATCCCAGGAATGAAAGGCTTAACATATGAGGAACGTTTGAGGACTCTGGGTCTATACTCGATGGAGTTTAGAAGGATGAGGGGGGATCTGATTGAAACTTACAGAATATTAAAAGGCCTGGATAGAGTGGACGTGGGGAAGATGTTTCCATTAGTAGGAGAGACTAGGACCTGAGGGCACAGCCTCAGAGTAAAGGGAAGACCTTTTAGAACAGTGATGAGGAGAAACTTCTTTAGCCAAAGAGTGGTGAATCTACGGAATTCATTGCCACAGAAGGCTGTGGAGGCCAGGGCATTGAGTGTATTTAAGACCGAGATAGATAGGTTCTTGATTGGTAAGGGGATCAAAGGTTACGGGGAGAAGGCGGGAGAATGGGGTTGAGAAACTTATCAGCCATGATTGAATGGCGGAGCAGACCCGATGGGCCGAATGGCCTAATTTCTGCTCCTATGTCTTATGTCTTATAAAGTTAGGCAACTAGGGTCTGGGGGTACTGGAGCCAGTCAGGCAGGCCCCCGGCAAAGGGGGTGGGTGTCGCTGAGGGCAGGAGGCACCGTTGCCTCATGAGCAGTCATCGTCACTGTGGGGCCCCTCTGTGGGCCATGGAAATATTGTGACTGCGGGAAATCTGGAATAAAATAGAAAATTCTGGAAATATTTAACAAGTCTGTCAGCATTTGTGGAGAGCGAAACAGTCACAGGTCAATGAGGTAGTAGATATCATATTCCCAGATCACATGAGCCTTCTTCTCTTTGCCAAATTTTCAATGCTTCCCTCACCCTCACTCCATATTTGCCTTCCTTGGACCCATCTTTTGTTTCTTTACGTGTTTCATTCTCACCTTCCTTTGTCTTAGCCCAGCAGCACAGGGAAGGTAATAGTGTACAGGTAATGTCATTAGACTAGTGACCCCAAAGCCTAAGCTAAGACAGGGTTCAAATCCCACCACAGCAGTTGGTAGAGTTTAAATTCAATCAATAAATCTGAATTATAAAATTAGTCTCGGTAATGGTGACCATGGCAGGCATCATCTGGTTCACTCGTGCCCCTTTGAGGGAGGGACATCTGCTGCCCTAACCTGGTCTGGCCTACACGCGACTCCAGACCCACAATAATGCGGCTGACTCTTAACTGCCCTCAGCAGTGGCCTAACAAGCCAGTCAGTTCAAGGGCAATTAGGGATGGGCAACAAATGCTGGTCTCGCCAGCGACACCCACATCCCATGAAAGAATAAAAGGAGGGAAAAAAACTTATTCTCCTTTCTGCAATTGCTAAAAACCTGTTCCTCGCTAACCCTTGCCATTTCCGATGAGAGGTCATCGACCTGAAAGGTTAACTCTGTTTCTCTTTCCATGGCTGCTGCCTGACCTGATGAGTATTTCCTGCACTTTGTGTTTTGACATCAAAAAAAGGATTTTGGAATTAATCAAAATTCTTTGTAAAGTGTTTAATCCGAAAGAGTTTCTGATGGAGAAACTCCGATACGTTGGTGACTCTATACATACCGTTGAGCGTCCTTTCACTGGTCTTTTGCGTTAGTGTACTGCTCAGTGAACATTTCTGATAACATAGAGAGAATAAATTAATGATTAAACCAATGCATTTCCTGTTTTACCTCTGTTGGTCATTCAGTGAAACATAATTTTGCATCCTTGTAACCTTTTCCTCAGTTATCCTCCTCCTGAAATGTTCCGTTTTAATACCATCTCGTACTTTATCATACTGCACAGTGGTACAGTGCGGACATTCACTTTACCATATTCGTGCTTCTTGACAAAAGAACTAATTTGTCACTTCAATCATCAGACGCTGGAATAAAATGAACTATTTTACCTGCTCACTCACAGACAATATAAGGACTTCAAGCATGAAATTTATGCTAGTCCGCTCAACCAGAACTAATAGCTCTTAGCCTTTACAGAATCATACAGCACAGAAACGGGCCAATTGTGCTTGTCCCAGCTTTTTGAAAGAGCTATCCAATTAATTCCAATGCATCAAAAGGTTCACTGGACCGGATTCCTCGGATGAGAAAGTTGCCCCATGAGGGGAGATTGAGTAGAATGGGCCTATACCCTCTGGAGTTTAAAAGAACGAGAGAGTGATAAAATTCTTGGAGGGTTGGAAAGGATTGATGGCGAGAGGCCGGTTCCCTGGCTGGGGAGTCCACAACCAGTGGACTCAAGGTAAGTGGTCGGCCATCTAGAACTGAG
Organism: Cetorhinus maximus; assembly: GCF_964194155.1. Classification (NCBI taxonomy): domain Eukaryota; kingdom Metazoa; phylum Chordata; class Chondrichthyes; order Lamniformes; family Cetorhinidae; genus Cetorhinus; species Cetorhinus maximus. The sequence continues at coordinate 13,670,425 of NC_135885.1, read as the reverse complement.
ATGAAGAAAGTTGTCTTCATTCAGAGGATTATGAATCTTGGAATTCTCTACCCCAGATGGTTGTAGATGCTCAGTCTATGGGGGAGGTGATGGCGTAGTGGTACTGAGGCTGGACTAATAATCTAGCGGCCCAAGGCAATGCTCTGGGGACCCGGGTTTGAATCCTGTCATATTTGAATTCAATAAAAAATCTGCTGGAATTGCAAAGTTTAATGATGACCGTGAAACCATTGCCGACTGTTGTAAAAACCCACCTAGTTCACTAATGCCCTTTGGAGAAGAAAATCTGCCTTCCTTACCTGGCCTGGCCTATCCATGTAGGTCCGTCTGGCTCTTAAATGCCCTCTGAACAAGGGCAATTAGGGAAGGGCAATAAATACTGGTCGCTAGCCAGTGACGCCCACATCCCATGAATGAATAATAAAAAAAATGTCCTTAAGTACATTCAAGACCTAGATTGATAGATTGGTGGGAATCAACGGACAGGGAGCTTATGTAGATATTCAGCCATATTTGTATTAAATGGCAGAGCAAGCTTGATATAGGCCATGTAGCCTCCTCTGTTCTTGTTTTAATGAAAGATTCTCAGTGTAACCTCTCTATACCTATACCAAAAGGATCTGGCTCTGTATATGTAAATTTTATTTGCTTTTTCCACATGTTGTCTTGACATTGAAAGAGCCTAGTCGCCTGTTAATCCCAGGTCCCCTTCAAGTCCTCTGGTGCTAATTTTATCCAATTTATTCTCAACACATGTTGCACATTTGTTTTTCCAATATGCAACACTTTGCATGGGCCAGTGGTAAATTTTATTTCCCATTTATCTACAGGGTCTGATTCATTCACAACAGCGCCATAAATAAAAACATAATAAAAGGAAAAATGTTAAATACTTGAAGGGATTCTTTTTAAAACCAATCCTGAATACATGGGTAACCTTTCTATATCAATAACATGCACATTTATATAGACTTTAACATATTAAAAGGACCCAAGCAGCTTTATAAGAACATTATCAGATACAGTTTGACACTCAAGCACCATGAGAATACAATTAATTGGATAAGAGCCGGCAGAGGCAAGTGGGCTGAATAGCCTCCTGTGCTTCTAGTGAAAAATATGATTTCTTTTTTCACATTCTTTTGTATTCATAGGGACTTTAGCTGCTCTGGTTCAAGAATGAGACAGTGGCATTGGTTTTCATCTTCACTGCCTGGGTATTAAGCATCACCTGGTTGATGTTGAGATAGGAAACTTTGGCCGGGTAGACTGGATACCAACAACAGAGCCCAGTGCGTTTCCCGTCCATTCAAATTCATTGAAGGAAACATTGGAATTCTGGAAGAGGAGCACGATCCACCTGCCAGATTTTTGTTTATGCGCTTTCCCCAAAAGAGGCGTAATCCTGTATTTTACTCTCCTGTGAAGTGCCAACGCACGTTTTAAGGTTACCATGTTAAAGGCACTATTGCAAGTTGTTGTTAATGCCCAGACCCTAAAGACAACAATCCACCTCAGGATTTTGTAAACTCTTCACAAAGCATGTGTAAAATGATTTCCTCTTATATAGTTAAGGGCTGCTCTGTAATCAAGCCAATGTACACTGAAATTTGCCAGTGTGCGAGGGAATCACACAGAATGTTTCTGAGTTGCAATATGCTTTCAGCCTCCAATAACAATGACTTATGGTTAACTAGCAAACCTTCCCAAGGAGCTTCGGGAAAAGGCTGGGGAACATTCAAACCAAAACAGTGCACCAGGCTGTCTTCCACAACCTCCTTACTCTTCTCTCCCTCAAAACCTCTCTCACGGGTGAATTAACCTCCAACCAATAACACTACTTGTAAACGATTTGCTCACAGTCGAATAAAAGGTAACGACAAGTCATGGGCTCAAGAAGCAAGAGGACAATGCATCCAACTAGCAGCAGTTCTGTTCTCACGATGTGCCACACTGGCAGGCAAGGCAATAATCATACCCAGCAAACTGAAGCACAACTTCTTCACTTGTTCAGATGTCCCACCTATTAAAGCCATCACCAGGTCACCGATGAGGTCAATTGGTGTAGGAGGCTTCTGATCTGAAAAGATTTTAAAGAGGCCGATTGAAATCATGCTGTTTAAGATGCGACATTTTAAACTACTGCAGTATTTACTGCGTTACATACAAGGCAACATAGAATGCATTCAATATATATATTGACAGCAAAAAACAAGACAATAGCAGCAGGGTATAAATGTACGACTGGTAGATAAAAAATATCAAAAGTATCCAGGAACATAGAAGCGCAGGAATAGGCCATTCAGTCCATTGGTTCTGTTCTGCCATTGAATTAGATAAATGGGATTGAAATGCAAATCGGCCATTAAGAGTCTTTGCTCCATTTCCCCGTATATCTTCACCTAGCAAAAATACAACAATCTGTGTCTTGGGAAAAGAGAAATCCACATTTCCACTACCATTTATGTGAAAATGTATTTAGTGCTTTCACTCTAAATGGCTGAGCTCTCATTTTAAGATTGCTGCTATTTTCCCACCAGAGGGACGAGTTTCTCTGTATCACCACTATTAAAACCTTTTATCACTTTGAAGCATCCGCTCTTAGAGGAATAAAATGTCGGAAATCTATCACAGATCTCCTAGCATCTGAAAAGAGAAAAGTCGCATTGATATTTTGGGGGCAGAGTCTTAATCAGAAATTGCAGCTAGGAAATAAGGAAGACCCTATAAATGATTGGAAAATGAAAAGGAGAAATGGCAAAGAGCCAAGACTACAGCAAGCTCCCTACTATAACAAAAGAAGCAGAAGCAAAGTAGAAGAAAAAAAAATGACTTGCATTTTTATAGAGCCTTTCATGACCACGGGATGTCTCAAAGTGGTTAGGGCCAATGAATGACTTTTGAAGTACAATCGTTATGGTAATGTGGGAAATGTGGCAGTCAAATTGCACACATCAAACTCCCACAAACAACATGTGATAATGATCATAGAATCTATTTTTATTGCTAAAGAAAGAGAGACATGTTACCAAAGCTTTTCATCTTGCACTCATCAGGACAAATGCAAGAATGCCAAATATCAAGCAATCACAATTTATAGTACAGGAGAAAAGGAGTGCTGATTGGTCGGCAAGTTGGCTCTGATTGGCTGAGCATTGCCATGGAGAAAGCAACGGGGAACAATAGGCTACCCAAGCCCTAGAGTATTTCAAAAAAGGTGCAAGACTTGACCATATGCCTTTTGTTTAGACAGAATAGGTCCCTGCGTATGGATGTTTGTGCTTCTAGCAAGCATAAATGGGCCATGTTACAAGCTTAATTGATTATCGTAAATTGGTTGGTAGTGCAGTAATGAGTGCGCTCAAGATTGTTCAGCAAGTGCTGCCCAGTCACGGAATCACACCTAAGAGTAGGCGTTTTTATTTTGGGTTTTGCAAGCATGGGCCGGTTGAGTACAGTCTGTATTCTGCCTGTTACGAACAGCCAGATGCTTCTTATTCGATCAGCCAATTGTTGGGATGTGCGGCCTACATACCTGGCATCATACCAACACTGAAATTCATACACGAATTTGTTTAATTACGTAGTAGGCAGAATGTCTTTTTGGACTGACAGAAGTATCCTATTTGTTTGTTCATCTGTTTTTAAGTGGTTGCTTGAGGAATTCATATTGGTCAGAACACTGGGGATAACTTCCCTGCTCTTCTCTGAACTCATGCCATGAGACCTTTTACAACCATCAGAGGAGGCAGAAGGGCCTCAGTTTAATATCTCAACCAACTGATGTCAACTCTGACAGTGCAGTACTCCATCAGTACTACACTAGAATGTCAGCCTAGATTTTTGTGCTCAATCTCTGGAGTTGGCACTGAACCCAGAACCTTTTGAGCCATAGATGGGAATGCTACCAATTAAGCCATGGCTGACACAGTTTTGATAGACAAGGAGTTACAAACAAGAGAAGGCACCAATGGTGGTTCACATGACTGAAGAAACAAATATAAGCAGAGTTTCTTCTAGGTTGACGTTCTGAAAGTAATATGGTAATATTGCTTTTTTCAGGTGCTGATCAGTCTACCATAATTAGCAGCATTTTCTTTTTTGTTCATTCTCAGGATGACTGCATTTTCAGTCTGTTTCATTCACCTTAAATGTTTGGTTTGCTGATGCCAGTCCGTATTATTATCCACTAATTCAGTTGTTCTTCACGGAGAAATTCACTCCCAAAAACCAGATCAAGCAATGCAAAGATTAATTGCATAAGGAACTACTAGGATTGAGTGTGCAACTAATGTCTGTTATATTAGTGAACTGTGAGAATGGATGTTATTTTTTAAAATATTTTTTTGTGTGTGTGTATCTTGAAAGGATAGAGGTGTTAGGTTTGAGTTGCAAGTAAATATGTTGGATCTAACATTTGCATTTTTAGATAAGTTGAGAGTTCATTTGAATATCAAAGGGAAGTCAGAGGTAACAAGAAACATTTTTCCATCATACAGGAGCTCCATGGGTAAACAGAAGAGGGTATATTACATTGTTTTGACCCAAAAGCAGAGACAAAATAGAAAGATTAAAGATTTTATATTTGGAAGGATTTGAGTTTTAAAGAAGTGCGAGAACAATGGAACCTGAGATGAAAGGGGAAAAAGTAGCTTAGAGTTACTGTGGAGATCTTAGGGGTTGGCTGTGTGAGGAAGATCTCCTGGAAACAATTATTGGCTGGGAGAAGATGCAGTTTGAATCAGCCATCCAGTCATGCTAGAAAAGTCAAGGGCTGCACAAAGCAGTCTTGTTCTGAAGCCCTGGATTTCCACAACAGGGTGGGAGAGAATTTAAGAGGTCGAATGGTATGCCTTTATTAAAGCTACAACAGTGTGCCTTGGGTAATATTATTGGATTTTTATAGTTAAGTATCTATAAGGAAGTGTTTCCTGGAAGGTGTTTACTTGTGGGTCTGACCAAGTAGGGAGCCTTTTGGGGGAATGTTTTGTAAGACTAATTTCAACTGTATAACTGTAATCTTATGTGCTTAAGCTTTATTTTCTTCTTGTTAGCAAATCTTTTTATTTTTAATTTTTTAAATCCCAAACGTGTTACTGGACTTCTTGCTGCTGAGATCAGTACGTTTTCTTTTTTTTTGTATTCTGAAAATGAGAAAAGGGTAAGCCAAGTTTCCCTCTGGGATTTGGTGTGCTCAGCATTTAACATCTGCTGTGGTCATAACAAACCTTATTAAAGGGTGTATTTTAAATTTGAATAATTCCTGTCAGTCCTCATTACCATTTCTTCAATAACACATTATGATGTGCTGTTTGGTTCCTTTGCAACCACGAGAATATACAATAAGGACTAAGAAAAAGGGTTACCTTTAGAATTGGTCTTCTCAGGTTTATAATCACTGTTTACAACATCTTCAAGATCAGAATCACTAAAAACGCCAGCTGCCATATTAAAAGAAACAAGAATTACAACATTACTACAACAAAAAAAAAGGGATTAAATGAAGCTGTACAATTTTGGGCTTCTACGCCAAATATTTCTTCCCAAATTTAGTGTCTCAGGCCAATGTTTAAGGTACGATAGTTTAATGGTTAAATTACTGGATTAATAATCCAGTGCCTGGACTAATGATCTGGAGCCACGAGTTCATAATCCTATCACGGCAGCTGGGAAATTTAAATTCAATTGATTGAATAAAGAGCGAGGATCAATACTGCTGTCCATGAAACTAGCGAACTGTTGTAAAAACCCACCAGCTCACTAATGTCCTTTAGGGAAGGAAATCTGCCACCCTTACTCGGCCTGGTCTATATGAGACTCTAGTCCCTCAGCAATGTGGTTGACTTCAACTGCCCTCTCTGAAATGGCCTAGCAAGCCATTCGGTTGTATTCAAGACGACAGCTCAGCCCCTTCTTCTCAAGGGTGATTGGGATTGCTGGTTAGCCAGTGACACCCACACCCTGTGGATGAGTAAAATCAAAGACCTGTAATGAGTCATCACTTCCTATGACTAGAATAAGCCTTTCCCAGTTCAACATCCAGTAGTTCTGAAGTGCATTCAGGAATTGAACAGAAACCCGTGTTTGTTGTTTTGCTTCCCTCATTGATCGTAATGTATGCACTCTTACCCACAGTCTGGTGCTTTTTCTTAAGCCAATGGGAGTGTCTAACGTGGTTGGATGCTGTGTGTGCATCTTTTGGGCTCGAGACCACCTTAACCTCTCAGCAGCTGAACCTTGGGCAGCCAGGGCCTGTTAGCCTTCAAGCACCTCTATGGCCATCGTCAGAGTCTGGTGAAAGCATTTGGAAACTTGTATGTGATCAGCGCAAGTACGGAGTCCATGAAACGCACATCAGCCCAGTTCAGGTCAAGCTCGTACCCAGCAAGAATATCCAAGCTTGGCTCAGTTGGTAACACTTGAATCTCAGAGTCAGTAGGTTTTGTCTATCAGTGCCACTCCAAGAATTGAGCTCATAATCTGGACTGACATTGCAGTATAGTACTGAGGAAGTGCTGCAGTGTCAGAACCACCTACTTTTGGTAGATAAAATGTTAAGCCAAAGCCATAGATTCGCCTTTCAGGTGAAAATTAAAGATCTCCAAATGTTATTTTGAAGACGCACAAGGAATTCTCCCCATGTCATGGCCAACATTCACTTTCAACCAAAGAAGGTAAAATGTATGGCCGGATTTTTGTGGTGTTGGGCCAACTCCGGAGGCCTTTAAGAATGGTGAATGGGGCCTGGATGCGGAAGTCCCATCCCCAATTCGAGCATTTCCCATTTTTGCCAGCAGGGAAAGGGCATGAAACACATAGACGGGAAAACCAGACTCAGCAGGGCCATATGAAATTAGTGCCGAGTTCAAACAAACCCCATTTTCACTGTTCCAAGGGCCTTAACTAGTGCAGGAGGAGGCGTAAATGCTCTTGAAGGGAAGATAAGGTCTGTTTAAGTGTTATGAGTTGAAGTTATTTAAATCCCCAGCCCTTTAAAATTAAAAGAAAAACAGCAGCTTTCAGAGGTAAAGACGACACCTGATGCTGGAGTGCATTGATGACAGGTCATCTGGTGCAGTATAGAAATAGCCATTAGCCATCTGTTACTGTGGTTTCAATAGGTTTCATTGTTGACATTTCCAAGGGCTATTATTACAGCTGAACCCATTATGAACACTTTTTGAGTTTCAAAAGTTCCAAAATCATTTATCTCAGCAGGAGGGCTGAGTTCACATTATGATTGACAGTTTTAAGAAGCTATCAAAGGATTAGCTGTCTTTGATGTGGTTAGTGAATTGAAGTTTGTTTGCTTTTAGTTTTTCAGTAAAACGTATGTATGTATGAGTGAATAAGAGCTCTCTTAGATTGTTACAAGTTTTTTTTTCATCTCCACATTACTCCTGATGTCTGTACATAATGGATACTAGGTGAGTAACTATGGAGATGACATATGAGGGATGGGTGAAGGGGAGAAGGCTAGAAGTCTCACAGAACCAAGGGGGTCTTCTAACCAGCCTCAGCACTTGTTCACCTCCGTGGCCTCCTGCAAACTACCTCCAAAAATGGCAGGTCCAAAATCGATGACGCCCCTGACCGCACCCCCACCCAAACCCCCGACCGAGCAAAAATCATGCATGCAGAGATTTCTAGACTCGAGCTTCCCATCTTAATGGTGAAAAACAGCCCATAGTAACTGTTCATTTGTAATTTCTGTTCAGCTTACTGTGTGCAAAATACCAACATGATTTCATACATAATCAAATCCTTCCAATAAAAATATGGTTCATCAATACACACCTGCTGGCTTAATGGGATCATCCTTTGAAGCTTTGCTAAGATCAAACCCATCATCATTACCTGGAAAGTAAATGTTAATAGTTATTTCAATTTGCTCCTGAAAACTAGCCATTACATCATTTAAAAATTAAGAGGATTACTCGGATCGTCAATCTTTGATGTAGAAATTTAACACCTGCCCAGTTGTTGGGGACTGTTATTCTTGGATCTGATTGATTCCAACTAAATGGGTGCTTGGCAGCAGCAGCCAATTCCAAAAGGTACCCAGGATCAGAATCAGAGTTCAGATCGACTGAGAATACAATTTAGAGTGTCCAAAGAAAATGGTAAGTATCGTCATTTCCAAATTTTTATTCATTCTTGGTGCGTCTCTGTATCTGTGTGTGTGTATGTATTGCTAGCAAAGCCAGCACTTATTGCCTATCCCCAATTGCCCTGGAGAAAGCAGCGGTAAGCCAAACTTTCCGCAGGGACTTAATACGACCAAATGGCTTGGTGGGCCATTTCAGAAGGCAGTTAAGAGACATCCTCATTGCTGAGAGTTTGGAGCCCAGGGAGGCCAGACCAGGTAAGGATGGCAGATTTCCTTCCCTGAAGGACACTAGTGAACCAGATATTTTCTTATATAAAAATAAGACAATCAATTTTAACAAGACTAGCATTTTATTCCAGATTTATTAATAAATTGAATTTAAATTCCCCCAGCTGCCATAATAGAATTTGAACTCTTGTGTCTGGAGCATTAGTCAGGGTCTCAAGATTGCCACTATAACATGACCACTACGCTGCCATCACCTGTAATCAATCTGGTAATAAAGTCACAGGGCAGAATTTTCTGTGCCCACTGGCGCCGGGCATGCTCGATGGCGTGAGCAGACAATGTGGCGAGAAGGCCATATTGAAGTCCTGGTTGGAAGCATTTCAGATGTGTGTGTGCGGCTGTACTTTAAATGTGGAGCTCAGTGTGATGAAGCGGCGAGGTGATGGCGTGGCGGGCGAATCAGAGCCTGCCTGCCATCAAAAAGCTGTGCTTCCCGGGAATGCGTAATTAACGCAGCGGGTTTGGGATGATACGGCGAGAGAAGCCACCATTACAGCCGGCTTGTAAAATATTGTTTTACCCGCCCGCTGCCACACTTAGTGCAAATCGGGGACGATTACACCCTCAGTTTACAAGCAAGGAAGACCGAGACGATCCCAGGTCTGAGCTGAGTTAACTAACTTTGGCTTCAGTTGTCATTTAATCGCTACCATTGCTGTAAATGTGCATGCAATAAGGTGGGTGGGAGTGAACGATGAAGAAAAAGGTAGTATCCAAAAGGAAGCCATTCAGCCCATTAGATCCTTGCCGACTCAGTGAGAGAGCAACCTAAGTATTCCCACTTGCTATTCAGTCCCCGCAACCCTGCAAACTTTCTCTCAAGTATTTACCCAATTCCCTTTTGCAAGGTGCTACTAAGTCTGCTTCTGCCACCCTTTCAGGCTGTGCATTCCAGATCATAAAAACATGCTGCATTAATAAAGAAAAACCTCATATCACCTAAAATCTGTGTTTTCTGGTTACTAACCCCTCTGCCAAAATCAATTGAACAGTTCCATCAAAAGGCTTCCTCACCTTCTCTGCTCCAAGGAGAACAACCCCAGCTTCTCCGCATGACTGCAGTCCTTCATCCCTGAAACTCCTCCACACCCTCACTAGGTTCTTGACCTCCTTCCTGAAGTCTGGTGCCCAGAGTTAGTGCTGGTCATGCAACTGATTTGTTGCAGAATTAATTCTCGAACCTGATTATTCTCTGCAAGGCATTTCCTTAGCAGCAACCAATCATAAAAGAGAATCTGTGACCAGGCCAAGCTCAGATTTACCGATATTACGGGTAAGACTTACGCTATCTGAATACACCTTTTCTCTCACTCTCCCTGTCTCTCTACGCCTACATTTGTAAAGCTACAATCTTTCAACCAAAACACCAAGACAGTCCTGCTCTGCGCTGGATTAGATGATCTCAGCTGTGGAGCTACAACTGCTACCAGTTTAACTACAATAAAAACAGAAAATGGAGGATGCACTCAACAAGTAAAGGGGCACCTGTGGAGAGACAGAAACAGAGCTAACATTTTCAGGTCTGTGATCCTTCAGGGCAGGGATACGTTAGAAATGTAATAGGTTTTAAGGAAAGGTCTATTTTCGCTTGGAGGGCAGGAGAGATTAAAGGACAAAACTTCTCATTGTGCAAGGCCAAAGGGAGTGTTAAGGTCCAAGCAAAGAAACAAAGTTTCTAGGAGATGTGAATGGTGGGATAAGCTGCCATCCAAACATAAAGTAAAGAATATAATAAATAGGTAAAAGAAAGCAGCAGCGGCTTCCAGTCGTCAACAGCAGCTTGGGGAATTAAAATTCAATTAATAAATCTGGAATTAAAACCTAGTCTAATAGTGACCACGAAACCTTTGTCGATTGTCATAGAAACCCAGCTTGTTCACTAATCTCCTTTAGGGAAGGAGAGCTGCCGTTCTTATCTGGTCTGGCCTCCATGTGACTCCAGATCCACAGCAACGTGGCTGACTCTTAACTGCCCTCTGAAATGTTCCCTCTGAAATAGCCTAGCAACCAGTTGTATTAAACCGCTATATAGTCTACAAGGAATGAAACTTGATGGGCCACCCGACATCGACCTAGGCACCAGAAATGGCAATGACACATCCAGAACGGCTGATTCTGTAAAGTCTTCCTTACTGACATCTGAGGACTTGTTCCACAGTTGGGAGAGCTACCCCACAGATTAATTGAGTAATATCCTGACATAGTCATACTCATGGAATCGTACCTTACCAACAATGTCCCAGACACCACCATCAACATCCATGTCCCACCAAGAGGACAAACCCCACCAGAGGTGGCTGCATTGTCGGATACAATTGGGATGGATTTGGCCTGGGAGTCCAAAACATCGACTCTGGATCCCAAGAGATCTCATGACATCAGGTCAAACATGAGCAAGGAAACGTCCTGTTGGTTACCACCTACTGCCCCCACCCCACCCAAGCCACCCCACTTTAGCCGATGAATCAATGCTCCTCCACGTTGAACATCACTTGGAGGAAGCACTGAGGGTGGCAAGGGCACAGGAGGTGGGGGACTTAAATGTCCATCACCAAGAGAGGCTTGGTAGCACCATTGCAGACCGAGCTGGCCAAGTCCTAAAGGATATAGCCACTAGACTGGGTTTTCAGCAGGTTGTGAGGGAACCAAAAAGAGGGCAAAACCTACTTGACCTCGTCCTCACCAATCTATCTGTTGCTGATCTATCTATCTGTGACAGTATTGGTAGGGGTTACCACCGCACAGTCATTGTGGAGACAAAGCCCCATCTTCAAATTGAGAATCCCCTTCATGTTGTGTGGCACTAGCACTGTGCTAAATCAAACAGATCTAGCAACTCAAAACTGGGCATCTATGAGGCACTGTGGGCCATCAGCAGCAGCAGAATTATGTACAACCACAATTGGTAGCCTCATGGCCTGGCACATTCCCCACTCTTACTATTATCATCAAGCCAGGGGATCAACCTTCGTTCAATGAAGAGATCAGGATGGTATAGGAGCAGCACTAGGCATACCTGAAAATGAGGTGTCAACCTGGTGAAGTTATAACACAGGACTACTTGTGTGCCAAACAGCAGAGGCAGCGAGTGATAGAGTTAAGCGATCCCACAACCAGTCGTGAATGGCGGTGGACAATTAAACTACTAACAGGAGTAGGAGACTCCACAAATATCCCCATCCTCAAAGATGGGGAAGCCCAGCAGATCAGTGCAAAAGATAAGGCTGAAGCATTTGCAGCCACCTTCAGCCAGAAGTGCTGAGTGGATGATCCATCTTGGCCTCTTCCAGAGGTCCTCAGCATCACAGATGCTAGTCTTCCACCAATTCAATTCAATCCACATGATATCAAGAAATGGCTGAAGCACTGGATGCTGCAAAGGCGATGGGCCCTGACAACATTCTGGCAATAGTACTGAAGACTTGTGCTCCAGAACTTGCCGTGCCTCTAGCTAAGCTGTTCCAGTATAGCTACAACACTGGCATCTACCCAGCAATGTGGAAAATTGACCAGGTATGCCCTGTACACAAAAAGCAGGAGAAATCCCACCCAGCCAATTACCGCCCCATCAGTCTACTCTCGATCATCAGTAAAGCAATGGAAGGAGCCATCAAGCAGCACTTGCTTGGCAATAATGTGCTCACCGATGCTCAGTTTGTATTCTGCCAGGGCCACTTAGCTCCTGACCTCAATACAGCCTTATCCAAAAATGGACAAAAGAGCTGAAATCAAGAGATGAGGTGAGAATGACTGCCCTTAACATAAAGTCAGCATTTGACTGAGTGTGGCATCAAGGAGCCCTAGCAAAACTGGAATGAATGGGAATCAGGGGGAAAACTTTCCGCTGGTTGGAGTCATACCTAGCAAAAAGGAAGATGGTTGTGGTTGTTGGAGGTCAATCATCTCACTTCCATTACATCATTGCAGGAGTTTCTCAGGGGAGTGTCTAGGCCCAAACACCTTCAGCTGCTTCATCAGTGACCTTCCCTCCATCATAAGGTCAGAGGCGGGGATGTTCGCTGATTATTGCACAATGTTCAGTACCATTTATGACTCCTCAGATACTGAAGCAGTCCGTGTCCATGTGCAGCAAGACCTTTGCAACATTCAGCCTTGGGCTGACAACCGGCAAGTAACATTCATGCCATACAAGTGCCAGGCAATGACCATCTCCAACAAGAGAGGATCTATCCATTTCCCCTTGACGCTGAATGGCATTACCATCGCTGAATCCCCCATTATCAACGCTGTGGGTGTTCCTACACCACATGGACTGCAACGCTTCCAGAAGGCAGCTCACCACTACATTCTCAAGAGCAATTAGAGATGGGCAATAAATGCTGGACTAGCTAGTGACACCGACATCCAAGGAACTAATATAAAACGAAAACCCAGACCACAAAGGACATCACGCCAACATAGGGGGGCTTAGAATAAGCAGCTGCAACACGGTGAGAGTAGTGACCATCAAAGGAAAATTGGGCATTTGCTCAAAAAGGAAATATTTACAGATCCACAAGGAAGGAGATGACTAATTAAACAGTACTTTCACAGAGCTGGCACAAGCAGTATAGGCTGAATGACCTCCTTCTGTACAATAAGATTCTAGCTCATTTTAACAGTCAAAATTGTTCATACAGCAAAATCTTAGCAGGAGCAGATGGACCTTCTTATCTTTCCTGACCTGGTAAGGTTATTAATGGTTTTCTGAATGTCAGTGCACGGCCTGTTTTAATTTTCATTCTCTCACCTTTCACTTCTAGGCTAAAGCTTACACACAGCTGTCTGCCTTCACTGTAGAGGGTACAAATAACATCCTAGAAATAAGTGTGAATCAGGAGGTGAAAGGGGGGGGGGAGGAACTTAAAACAATTACAATCACCAGGGAAAAGTTACTCAGTAAACTATTAGAACTAAAAGCTGACAAGTCCCCAGGTCCAGATGGACTTCATCCTCGAGTTTTAAAAGAAGTGGCCACTGAGAAAGTAGATGCATTGGTTTTACTTTTGCAAAATTCTCTAGATTCTGGAAAGGTCACATCAGATTGGAAAATAGCAAATGTGAATCCTCTAGTCAAGAAAGGAAGGAGACAGAAGGCAGGAAACTGCATGCCATTTAGCTTAACATCTGTCATAGGGGAAATATTGGAATCTAGTATTAAGGAGGCTTTGGGGAAATTGGGAAATCTCAATGCAATCAAGCAGTCAACATGATTTTGTGAAAGGGAAATCAGGTTTGACTGATTTATTGGTGTTCTTCAAGAAAGTAACAAGCAACGAGGATAAAGGGAAACCTGTGGGTGTGCTGTACTTAACTTTCCAGAAGGCATTTGCGAAAGTGACACATCAAAGGTTACTATGCAAAATAAGAGCTCATGGCATAGGGGGTTACATATTAGCATAGGAAAGGATTAGGTTAGCTAACAGGAAAGTGAGAGCAGGCATAAATGGTTAATTTTTGGGTTGACAAGGTATGACGAGTGGAGCGCCGCAGGGATCAGTACTAGGCCTCAACTATTTACAATTTATATCAATGACTTGGATGAAGGAACCAAATGAATGTTGGCTAAATTTCCTGATGACACAAAGACAGGTAGGAAAGGAAGTTGTGAAGAGGACATAAGGAACCTGAAAAGGGATATAGATAGTTTAAATGAGTGGGCAAAACATTGGCAGATGGCATTTAATATGGGAAAATGTGAACTTGTCCGCTTCAGCAGGAAGAATGAAACAGAGCATATGATTTAAATAAAGAGATATTGCAGAACTTGGTGGTACAGAGTGAAGAGGAAGGTGAAAGAGTTAAAAACCAAATACAATAAACAAAGAGGTGGCTTTTGATAAACCACAAGTCATAGTCTGGACCAGATAAGAATCAAGGACTGTGTGTATACATTGAATAGGAGTAGATAATGTGATCACGTACGAATGTTTCGAAGATAATAGGATAGACCAAACTAAGCATGTGTGAAAACGCTTGGGTCCTGTAACGAGGTTAAAACACATACACATCAAAGATAAAAGGATAGACAAAACTGGTTACGTGTGTGAATGAATAGGATAGACGAAACTAATTGTGTGGATAAATGAGGTGTAGACATTGATCATTGGTGCATGCAAATAGGATAAGGGAAACATAGAAAATAGGAGCAGGAGTAGGCCATTCGGCCCTTCGAGCCTGCTCCGCCATTCATTATGCTCATGGCTGATCATCCAACTCAATTGCCTGCTCTCGCTTTCTCCACATAATCTTTGATCCCTTTTGCCCCAAGAGCTATATCTAACTCCTTCTTGAAAACATACAATGTTTTGGCCTCAACTACTTTCTGTGGTAGCGAATTCCATGGGCTTACCACACTCTGGGTGAAGAAATTTCTCCTCATCTCAGTCCTAAATGGTCTACCCCATATCCTCAGACTGTGACCCCTGGTTCTGGGCTCCCCCACCATCAGGAACATCCTTCCGGCATCTACCCTGTCTAGTCCTGTTAGAATTTTATAGGTTTCTATGAGATCCCCCCTCATTCTTCTGAACTCCAGCAAGTATAATCCTAACTGATTCAACCTCTCCTCATATGTATAACTCCAAGGAAATGTAATCATTCGGGGAGCTTGTACCCATCTTGTATGGATACAGTCTCCCCTGCATGCTTGAATAAAATCGGTGAAAGAAGCTCGAGTCTCATGTGGTCGCTGCGGGATCGGAGGATGCTTGAAGTCCCTTTCAAGAGGGATCTGGGTGTTCTGGTATGTGAATCACAAAAAGTTAGTATGCAGTTACAGCAAGCGATTTGGAAGGCAAATGGACTGTTGCAGTAAGAGTAGGGATGTTTTGCTACAATTGTACAAGGCAATGATGAGACCACACCTGGAGCATTGTGTACCCGTTTGGTCTCCTTATTTAAGAAAGAATAAATTGGATTAGCAGTTCAGAGAAGGTTAACTCGACTAATACCTGGGATGAGGTGGGGGAGAGGGGAGTGGGTGGGTGTTGTGGTTATCTTATACAGAAAGATTGATCGAGCTGGACCTGTATCCATTGGAGTTTAGGAGAATGAGAGGTGAACTTATTGAAACATATAAGGTTCTGAAGAGAGTTGATAAGAGTGGATACTGAGAGGATGTTTCCCCTCGTGGGACAGACTAGAACTAACGGATACAGTTTAAAAATAAGGGGCTCCCATTTAAGACGGAGATGAGAAGAATTTTTTTCTCTCAGAGAGTCCTGAGTCTTTGGGACTGTCTTCCCCACACAGTTGTGGAGGCAGGGTCAAATGAATATTTTTAGGGCAAAAAATTATTGACTAACAAGGGAGTCAAAGGTTACCGAGTGTAAGTGGGAAAGTGGAGTTCAGGCCATAATCAAATCAGCCATGATCTTACTGAATGGTGGTGCAGGTTCGAGGGGCCAATTGGCCTACTCCTGCCCCTAATTCGTGCCTTCGTATGTGCAGGCGTTCCTAAAAGAGCTTCCCTTCTTGGCTTAACCTCGAAGTAAAACATCAACAACAGGGTCAGCAAGCATGAAAGCTTCCAAATAAAATCTCTATCAAACACTTAAGTTGTCTTCTCATCAACTTAGAAAATGCTTGCCCATGTGACAGAACTTCAAAATTAACTTATTGTGCAAAACATCTTAGATATGTTTAAACATAAAATCCATTTCAAAGAATCCGAGTACTAGTGTTCATCTATAAACAACCAAGTCTTTCTCTAAAAACATTCCTCATCAATACATACGGGGGGCTTTAGTAGAATGATCTTCGAGAGCATCATTGAGATCAAACCCATCATTGTCATCTGGAAAATAAATGGTTACAGTTATTTCAACTTACTGATTTACACTTTCAGTTTTACCCAGTAGTACAGTGGTAATTTTAGATAAGGTGCCCTGACGTGTGAGGCAGGCTTGCCCTCAGTTTCATGTATTCATCCACAAGAGCCTGATGGCCAAACCATAAGCCAGTCAGCAATTGACTGGCACCCCATCCACCACTATCATATCTATTGAGCAGCTGTCAGGATGCCTTCAATTTAACGTCCACATGCTTCTACTAACATTTAACCAACAAAGGCAAGACTTAGGGTGGCTAAAAGTATCAATAGGGAAAAATGAGTTCAGTAGTGGCATTCACTTCACTCTACATGTGCTCTGCTGATACCCTGCGTGGCTTCCTTCATCACCCTGAAGCCACCCTGAATCTTGTCTACGTTGGTCAAATATTAGTGGAACTAGTAAGTTCCAATCAAACCCTCACTTAATCACAGCCCATCATTATGTACCCCAGGGTTCATCTTTCAAAGCGTCACTCAGATCGAACCTGTCATCATTCTCTGAAAGTTAAAACGTACAATCACTTTAAATTTAAAACAAAAGCAACAACGTGCTTTTAAAAAATTGTCTTTAATGTAGTAAAACATCCCCAGGAGATTCACAGGATTGTAATCAGTCAAATCTAGAGCTCCCTGGATGACAAAGGAGATCGAAATTCAAGATAAAGAAGAAAAAGTGTGCTTATGACAGGTGTCAGGTAGAAAATACATTTGAAAACCAAGCTGAATACAGGAGGTTCAGAGGGGAGGTGAAGAAACAAATAAAAGAAGCATATGAGACTGGCAGCTAACATAAAAGGGAATGCCAAAGTTGCCTATCGGCATATAAATAATGAAAAGGTGGTAAAAGGAGTAGAGCCGATTAGGGGCCAAAAAGGGGATTTAAACATGGAGGCAGGACATGGCTGAGGTATTAAATTATACTTTTGCATTTGTCTTTACCAAGGAAAAAGATGCTAACCAAGCCATCGTAAAAGAGGAGGTACTTGAGACGCTAGAAGGCTTTATGGTTCATCAATACACACCTGCTGGTTTAATGGGATCATCTTTGAAAACGTCGCTAAGATCAAACCCATCATCATTACCTGGAAAGTAAATGTTAATAGTTAATTCAATTTGCTCCTGAAAACTTGCCATTACATCATTTAAAAATTAAGAGGGTTACTTAGATCGTCAATCTTTGATGTAGAAATTTAACATCTGCCCAGTTGTTGGGGACTGTTATTCTTGGATCTGATTGATTCCAACTAAATGGCTGCCAATCATAAAAGATACCTGAGATCAGAATCAGAGTTCAGATCGACCGAGAATACGATTCAGAGTGTCCAAAGGAAATGGTAAGCATCGTTATTTCCAAATTTTTATTCGTTCTTGTGTCTGTGTCTCTGTGTGTGTGTGTGTGTGTGTGTGTGTGTGTGTATGTATTGCCAGCAAAGCCAGCACTTATTGCCTATCCCCAATTGCCCTGGAGAAAGCAGCGGTAAGCCAAACTTTCCGCAGGGACTTAATACAACCAAATGGCTTGGTGGGCCATTTCAGAAGGCAGTTAAGAGACATCCTCATTGCTGAGAGTTTGGAGCCCATGTAGTCCAGACCAGGTAAGGATGGCAGATTTCCTTCCCTGAAGGACACTATTGAACCAGATATTTTCTTATATAAAAAAAAACAACAATCATTTTTAACAAGACTAGCATTTTACTCCAGGTTTATTAATTAATTGAATTTAAATTCCCCCAGCTGCCATGATAGGATTTCAACTCTTGTGTCTGGAACATTAGTCACGGTCTCAGGATTACCACTATGACATGACCACTACGCTGCCATCACCCGTAAACAATCTGGTAATAAAGCCACAGGGCAGAATTTTCTGTGCCCACTGCGAGTGATAGAGCTAAGCGATCCCACAACCAGTCGTGAATGGCGGTGGACAATTAAACTACTAACAGGAGTAGGAGACTCCACAAATATCCCCATCCTCAAAGATGGGGAAGCCCAGCAGATCAGTGCAAAAGATAAGGCTGAAGCATTTGCAGCCACCTTCAGCCAGAAGTGCTGAGTGGATGATCCATCTGGGCCTCTTCCAGAGGTCCTCAGCATCACAGATGCCAGTCTTCAGCCAATTCAATTCAATCCACATGATATCAAGAAATGGCTGAAGCACTGGATGCTGCAAAGGCGATGGGCCCTGACAACATTCTGGCAATATTACTGAAGACTTGTGCTCCAGAACTTGTCATGCCTCTAGCTAAACAGTTCCAGTACAGCTACAACACTGGCATCTACCCAGCAATGTGGAAAATTGACCAGGTATGCCCTGTACACAAAAAGCAGGAGAAATCCCACCCAGCCAATTACCACCCCATCAGTCTACTCTCGAACATCAGTAAAGTAATGGAAGGAGCCATCAAGCAGCACTTGCTTGGCAATAATCTGCTCACCGATGCTCAGTTTGTGTTCTGCCAGGGCCACTTAGCTCCTGACCTCAATACAGCCTTATCCAAACATGGGATGAGGTGGGGGAGGTGGGGGTGGGTGGATGTTGTGGTTATCAAGCTGGACCTGTATCCATTGGAGTTTAGGAGAATGAGAGGTGAACTTATTGAAACATATAAGGTTCTGAAGGGAGTTGATAAGAGTGGATACTGAGAGGATGGTTCCCCTTGTGGGACAGACTAGAACTAACGGATACAGTTTAAAAATAAGGGGCTCCCATTTACGACGGATATGAGAAGAATTTTTTTCTCTCAGAGGGTCCTGAGTCTTTGGGACTGTCTTCCCCACACAGTCGTGGAGGCAGGGTCAAATGAATATTTTTAGGGCAATAAATTCTTGACTAACAAGGGAGTCAAAGGTTACCGAGTGTAAGTGGGAAAGTGGAGTTCAGGCCACAATCAGATCAGCCATGATCCTATTGAATGGTGGTGCAGGTTCGAGGGGCCAATTGGCCTACTCCTGCCCCTAATTCGTGCGTTCGTATGTGCAGGCATTCCTAAAAGAGCTTCCCTTCTTGGCTTAACCTCGAAGTAAAACATCAACAACAGGGTCAGCAAGCATGAAAACTTCCAAATAAAATCTCTATCAAAGACTTAAGTTGTCTTCTCATCAACTTAGAAAATACTTGCCCATGTAACAGAACTTCAAAATTAACTTATTGTGCAAAACATCTTAGATATGTTTAAACATAAAAACCATTTCAAAGAATCCGAGTACTAGTGTTCATCTATAAACAACCAAATCTTTCTCTAAAAACATTCCTCATCAATACATACGGGGGGCTTTAGTAGAATGATCTTCGAGAGCATCATTGAGATCAAACTCATCATTGTCATCTGGAAAATAAATGGTTACAGTTATTTCAACTTACTGATTTACACTTTCAGTTTTACCCAGTAGTACAGTGGTAATTTTAGATAAGGTGCCCTGACGTGTGAGGCAGGCTTGCTCTCAGCTTCATGTATTCATCCACAAGAGCCTAATGGCCAAACCATAAGCCAGTCAGCAATTGACTGGCACCCCATCCACCACTATCATATCTATTGGGTGGGGATGGGGTGGGTGCGACAGGGAGAAAATGTCCATGTGTCAATCGTCACAAAAATTCAGAGTGGCAGCAGCAAAACATTAATCAATTATGTCAAATACCGCAATGAATACTCCAACTGGATGATGTTACAGCTGATTGATGGTTTCACGACGGAGATCCGTAGGCACTCCCTACACCAGGACTTGGACATCCCCAAGATGATGTCATTTCCCTGGACAGTGTTGAGCTTCTCCTTGATGACCTTCACCACCGACGCATAGTAGCAGCAGTGTGTACCATCCACAAGATGCATTGCAGCAATTCACCAAGTCTCCTTAGACAGCACCTTCCAAACCCACGACTACTACCATCTAGAAGGACAAGGGCAGCAGACGCATGGGAACACCACCGTCTGCAAGTTCCCCTCCAAGCCACTCACCATCCTGACTTGGAAATATATCGCCGTTCCTTCACTGTCACTGGGTCAAAATCCTGGAACTCCCTTCCTAACAGCACTGTGGGTGTACCTACACCACAGGGACTGCAGCAGTTCAAGAAGGCCGCTCACCACCACCTTCCCAAGGTCAGTTAGGGGATGGGCATAAATGCTGGCCTATAGCCACATCCAGTGAAAAAATAAAAAAATAGTTACCACCATCAGCCAGCCTCATCCATCCACAACAATTAGCCAAACAACAGTACCAATAGCAATCACTAGCTACCCTTCCCTCTTTAGAATATGATACACATTCCCAATTCTTGAATATGAATGGGTGCAGGAAGTTGAGAGTTTCAGTTCAATATGTTTATACTGTCCTAATGTCGTTATTTTGACATCAACACAATTTCCCTATGTTTATTATTTTTAATCTTGATCCATCTACCCAGCCACATACAATCGTCTTCCAGGGTTGCTGAGGATTACATGAAATTTATTTGGTGTCCTTTAAGAAGATTCTTTGCAAAATATCTGACGCGTTTTTCAACAACTTTTATTGATTAATATGTTGCTGCTGCCACTCTGAATTTTAGTGGCAGGTGCCACACAGTTATTTTCTCCCCACCCCCATCACCATTTTCCCCTCCTCCACCACTCCTCCTCCTTCCCCCACTTCTCCTTTCCTTACTGCCTTCCCCCCCACCCAACCAAACCAGTAGTTACGATAATGCCATAATTTGTTTCCTGTGACAATCTGATCAGTGGGCGTTTTTAGGAGAAGGAGGGAGAAAACCAAATGGACAGGTGGGAAAGCAGGTTGGGCACAAGAGGCGCTCTCCACCCACCTGCTGAGAACCATGTAGCCACATTTACAAAGAGAGATATATAAACTTTTGTGTTAAGAGATGCAAGACTCGCATGGGGCATGATACCTCAGGGAGACTGTGAAATAACTGTGCCGCTAGCTGTAAAATGGCCCGCAACCAAACTTACTCATAAACACAAAACTACCAGCGGCTGCTCACAACTGGCCGACATGGTGTTGACATGACTAATTACAAACTGCCACAGGTGATATTAGCCAATTTGTAAGGTTTGGACATCTAAAGTAAGGAGCAGTGCTTTACCCGATAACTGACAGCAACATGATAATAGTTTCAATTTTACTGAATGGCAGGATTTCCAAAGGCCTCAGGAGTCGTGAATTGCTCTGTGATACACCACTTTCCTTTTCCAATGTCACCATCTATCAGTCTCTCCACTTGCGACCATCAGCACGGGATTTGTTCATTTGTGAGTGTTCTGCCCAAAGACAGGTCCTTGGCTCATTGTCTACTCATAAGACCATAAGACATAGGAGCAGAAATTAGGCCATTTGGCCCATCGAGTCTGCTCCACCATTCAATCATGGCTGATAAGTTTCTCAACCCCATTCTCCTGCCTTCTCCCTGTAACCTTTGATCCCCTTACCAATCAAGAACCTATCTATCACAGTCTTAAATATACTCAATGACCTGGCCTCCACAGCCTTCTGTGGCAATGAATTCCATAGATTCACCACTCTCTGGCTAAAGAAGTTTCTCCGCATCTCTGTTCTAAAAGGTCTTCCCTTTACTCTGAGGCTGTGCCCTCGGGTCCTAGTCTCTCCTACTAATGGAAACATCTTCCCCACGTCCACTCGATCCAGGCCTTTCAGTATTCTGTAAGTTTCAATCAGATCCCCCCTCATCCTTCTAAACTCCATCGAGTATAGACCCAGAGTCCTCAAACGTTCCTCATATGTTAAGCCTTTCATTCCTGGGATCATTCTCGTGAACCTCCTCTGGACCCTCTCCAGGGCCAGCACATCCTTCCTGAGATACGGGGCCCAAAATTGCTCACAATATTCTAAATGTGGTCTGACCAGAGCCTTATAAAGCCTCAGCAGCACATCCCTGCTTTTATATTCTAGTCCTCTAGAAATAAATGCCAACATTGCATTTGCCTTCCTAACTACCGACTCAACCTACAAGTTAACCTTAAGAGAATCCTGGACTGGGACTCCCAAGTTCCTTTGCACTCCAGATTTCTGAATTCTCTCCCCATTTAGAAAATAGTCTATGCCTCTATTCTTCCTACCAAAGTGCATGACCTCACACTTCCCCACATTGTATTCCATCTGCCACTTCTTTGCTCAGGATGGCAGCCGGTGACTAGTGGAGTTCCGCAGGGGTCAGTGTTGGGACCACAACTTTTCACTTTATACATTAATGATCTAGATGAAGGAACTGAGGGCATTCTGGCTAAGTTTGCAGATGATACAAAGATAGGTGGAGGGACAGGTAGTATTGAGGAGGCAGGGAGGCTGCAGAAGGATTTGGACAGGTTAGGAGAATGGGCAATGAAGTGGCAGATGGAATACAACGTGGGCAAGTGTGAGGTCATGCAGTTTGGTAGGAAGAATAGAGGCATAGACTATTTTCTAAATGGGGAGAGAATTCAGAAATCTGGAGTGCAAAGGGACTTGGGAGTCCTAGTCCATGCTTCATCCTGAGCCATTTCCTTGGCTGGTTGTTTCCCCACCCTCCCTAATTCCCTTGGTGGTCATTTGCTACTACGTTCCACACTCAGGAGCAGGGCAAGGAGGCAGGTCCTAAGTCTACCACAGCTGAAACGGGAATCAAACCCATGCCGTTGCCGTTATTCTGAACCATACAATAGCCATGCAGCCAACTGAGCTAAGCGACCCTTCAAGGCTATGGGCCAAGTGCTGGTAAATGGGATTAGGTTGGTAGGTCAGGTGTTTCTCACTTGTTGGTGCAGACTCGATGGGCCGAAGGGCCTCTTCTGCACTGTGATTCTGTGACCCCTCAGGCCTGGATTATGCAGGTCAAATGTTCACTTTCCAAGCAGCTGTCAGAATGCCTTCAATTTAACGTCCGCATGCTTCTACTAATATTTAACCAACAAAGGCAAGGCTTAGGGTGGCTAAAAGTATCAATAGGGAAAAATGGGTTCAGTAGTGGCATTCACTTCACTCTACATGTGCTCTGTTGATACCCTGCGTGGCTTCCTTCATCACCCTGAAGCCACCCTGAATCTTGTCTATGTTGGTCAAATATTGGTGGAACTAGTAAGTTCCAATCAAACCCTCACTAAATCACAGCCCATCATTACGTACCCCAGGGTTCAGTGGGATCATCTTGCAAAGCGTCACTCAGATCGAACCCGTCATCATTCTCTGAAAGGTAAAACGTACAATCACTTTGATTTACTACAACAACAGCAATAATATGCTTTAATAAAGCGCCTTTAATGTAGTAAAACATCCCCAGGAGATTCACAGGATTGTAATCAGAAAAAATAAAACTTACTTAAACTTTAAGTTACAACTTGGAGATATGCAACGCTCAAGCAACATCAGAAAAAACAGTTTATCTGGTCATTATCACATTGTTTGTGGGAGTTTGCTGAGCGCAAATTGAGTGCCGTATTTCCTACATTGCAGGATCACACAGTTGTTATGGCGAAGGAAGAGGTCATTTGGCCCATCCTATCTGCACCAGCTCTCTGACTGAGCAACTCACCTAGTCCCATTTCCCTGCCTTTTCCCCGTAACCCTGTACATTCTTCCTTTTCAGTTACCAGTGTAATTCCCTCTTGTCTGCTTCAATTGAACCCAGTCTCCACCACATTCCCAGGCAGAGCATTCCACTCCAGTCGAGTCACTTCTGCTTCTTTTACTAATATTTTAAATCTGTGCCCTCTCGTTCTTGATCCTTTCACAGCTTCTCCCTATCTCCTGTCCAGACCCCTCATGATTTTGAACATCTCTATCAAATCTCCACTCAGCCTTCTTTCTTCGAGGAAAAGAGTCATAACTTCTCCAATCTATCTTTGTAACTGAAGTTTACCTGAAACCATTCTTGTGAATCTTTTCTGAACCCTCTCTAATGCCTTCGCATCCTTCATAAAGTGCGACACCCAGAACTGGACGCAATACTCTAGCTAAGGCCGAACTTGGGTCTTATACAAGTTCAACATAACCTTAACAAAAACAGAATTACCTGGAAAAACTCAGCAGGTCTGGAGGCATCGGCGGAGAAGAAAAGGATTGACATTTCGAGTCCTCATGACCCTTCAGCAGAACCCTGTTCTGCTGAAGGGTCATGAGGACTCGAAACGTCAACTCTTTTCTTCTCCGCCGATGCTGCCAGACCTGCTGAGTTTTTCCAGGTAATTCTGTTTTTGTTTTGGATTTCCAGCATCCGCAGTAGTTTTTTGTGTTCAACATAACCTTCTTGCTCTTGTATTCTATGCCCCTATTAATAAAGCTCAGGATACTGTAGGCTTTATTAACTGCACTCTCAGCCTGTCCTGCCACCTTTGATGACTTATGTACATATACACCCAGGTCCCTCTGCTCCTGTACTTTCTTCAGAATTGTACCCTTTCTTTTACACTGCCTCTCCATGTTCTTCCTACCAAAATGAATCACTTCACGTTTCTCCACATTGAACTTCATTTGCTACCTGCCCACCCATTCCACCAACTTGTCTATGTCCTTTTAAAGTTCCACACTATCTTCCTCACAGTTCACATTGCTTCCAAGTTTTGTACCATTCACAAATTTTGAAATTGTTCCCTGTACACCAAGGTCTAGGTTATTAATATGTATCAGGAAAAGCAAGAGTCCCAACACTGACCCCTGGGGAACTCCGCTACAAACTTTCTTCCAGTCCAAAAAACATCCATTAACCACTACACTTTGTTTCTTGTCACTAAACCAATTCCATATCCTTGTTGCTGTCACTTTTACTCCAAAGCTATAAGTTTGTTCCCAAGGGTGGCACTGTAACAAATGCCTTTTGGAAGTCCATGTACACCACATCCACAGCATTACCCTCATTAACCCTCTCTGTTACCTCATCAAAAAACTCCAGCAAGTTAATTAAACATGATTTTCTCTTAAGAAATCAACACCAGCTTTCCTTAATTAACCTGCATTTCATGGGATGTGGGCATCGCTGGCAAGGCCAGCATTTGTTGCCCATCCCTAATCGCCCTTGAACTAAGTGGCCTGCTAGGCCATTTCAGAGGGCAATGAAGAGTCAGCCGCTGGGTCTGGAGTCACATGTAGGCCAGGCTGGGTAAGGACAGTAATGAACCAGATGGGTTTTTACAACAATTGATGATAGTTTCATGGTCACGGAGACTAGCTTTCAATTCCAGATTTATTAACTGAGTTTATATTCCACCATCTGCCATGGTGGGATTTGAACCCATGTCCCCAGAACATTAGTCTGGGCCTCTGGGTTACTAGTCCAGTGATATTAAACTACACCATCATCTCCCCCAATGCAACTATTAATTTTGTCTGGAATTATTGTTTCTAGAAGTTTCCCCACTAACCAAGTTAAACTAACTGGCCAGTAGTTGTTCAGCTTATCTTTATCCCCTTTTTTGTATAATGTCTGCAATTCTCCAATCGTCCGGAACCACCCGAGTCTAAGGAAGACTGAAAAATTACGGCCAGTGCCTCTGCAATTTCCACTCTCATTCCCACAAATCCTTGGATACATCTCACCTAATCCCAGCGCTTTATCAACTTTAAGTGCAGATAACCTATCCAATACTACGTCCTTTTCAATTTTAAAGCCTTCTAGCGTCTCAAGTACCTCCTCTTTTACCATGTTACCATGAAGGCCTGGTTAGCATCTTCTTCCTTGGTAAAAACAAATGCAAAAGTATAATTTAATACCTCAGCCTCCATGTGTAAATCCCTTTTTTGGCCCCAAATCGGCTCTACTCCTTTTACCACCTTTTTATTATTTATGTGCCGATAGACGACTTTGGCATTCCCTTTTATGTTGGCTGCCAGTCTCATATGCTTCTTTTATTTGTTTCTTCACCTCCCCTCTGAACCTCCTGTATTCAGCTTGGTTTTCAAATGAATTTTCTACCTGACACCTGTCATAAGCACAGTTTTTCTTCTTTATCTTGAATTTCTATCTCCTTTGTCATCCAGGGAGCTCTAGATTTGTTTGCCCTACATTTCCCTTTTGAGGGAATATACCTTGACTGTGCCTGAACTCTCTCTTCTTTGAAGGTAGCCCATTGTTCAGCTACTGTTTCTCCTTCCAACCTTTGATTCCAAGATCACTACACTTCCAAAGAATTCTTCATTGTCTGTAAAACACTTCAAGGCGTCCAGTGGTCGTGAAAAGTGTTGTCTACATGTAAGTCCTTTTTTTTTTAACCTTTTAAATTTCAATTTACTCAAGTTTTCAGGTTTTTTGTTAAAAACTGCAGCAACTTCCCAGTGGATGTATATATGCCAACTAGGCACATTTAAAGCAGAGTCAGCATTTACAGTCCCAATGCACATCTTCACAATTCAAAGCCAGTGTCGATGAGGCCGCGTCACGCAATGGCTTCCACCCAAGTTCTAGAAGTGATGGGAGAGGAGTTCTCGCACTAGGTGTGAAGGATACATTCAATCCCCTTTTGGAATGCATGCATTGAATTGGTTTGCCTCCGACCTGGAAGAACATCCCTGTTTTCAGGGCCTCACTTCAGCTCAGGGGCCACACTTCACAAATTTCATCCTTAGTCCTTCTTAGTAGGCTCGGATGGACAATGGGATTGGGGCTGAAGCATGTTTGCTTTGAGCCCATTAAGCCCGTCTTTATTGAAACATTGGCTGTGGAATATTGGAATCCCAATTTTACATGCCAAGTTGTCAACATAACCCACGCCATCAGCAGAGGCACTGAGCCAGCCGGCCAGCCAACAATCCCTATGGGAGCCACAACAAGAGTACGGCATCCAGTATTGGTCACCACACTTGAGAGGATGCCGAGGGGATTTACCAGAATGGTTCCAGGGGTGGGCAATTTTAGCTACAAAATTAGGTTGGAGAAGCTGGGGTTGTTCTCCTTGGAGCAAAGGACATTGAGAGGAGACTTGTTAGAGGCGTACATGACTTTTAAGATTTAGACAAAGCAAGCTGTTCCCATTAGTGAATGATATCAGGGGGACACAGAATAAAGGTTTTGGGAAAGACATCACAGGGGAAGATGTGAGGACAAACTTTTTTTTCCCCCCAAACACAGCAAGCGGTAATGATCTGGAACTTGTCTATGAGAGTGATGGAATTGGATGGGCATTTGAGGGAAATAAATTTGCAGGATTATGGGGATTGAGCAGGGGAACGGGACTAATTGGACTGCTCTACAGAGATCTCGATGGGACAAATGGTCTCCTGTGTCTCTATGGCTCTATTTTCGGAGAAGGCTTGCCAGGATGTTTTCAGGGATGTGGGACTCCAGCT
Organism: Cetorhinus maximus; assembly: GCF_964194155.1. Lineage (NCBI taxonomy): Eukaryota > Metazoa > Chordata > Chondrichthyes > Lamniformes > Cetorhinidae > Cetorhinus > Cetorhinus maximus. The sequence goes on along the minus strand of NC_135885.1, from coordinate 13,642,922 downwards.
ATAAGGAGAGGTTGGAGAAGTTACAATGGTCCTCCTGAAACAGGGAAGGTCACCAATGTGACCTATTAGGAGGTTTTCAAGGTTGGGGTAGGGTTTTGGTAGAATAAATACCAAGTGGGTCAATAACTGGAGTCACAGATTTAAAATCATAGGCAAGGGATCTAGAGGGGAGATGAGAAGAAACATTTTCACTCAGTTATCAAGATTTGGATCATTCTACCTTAAAAGGTGGTGAAAGCTGATTCTATAAATAATTTTAAAAGAGAGAGTTAAACTGGTGCATGGGGATGAAAAACTTCAGGGTTACAGATAAAAAAGGCGGAAGGGGGAATTAAGGGTATGGAACTAAGCACAGCTGCTCTTTTAAAGTGACAGCATGAGGACAACAGGCTGAATGGCCTCCTTCTCTGCTGTAAGCTTCTATCAGTGTATCTCTTTGCAGCTCCAGCAAACGCCTTAGCTAGGACAGATACCGGTGCATATATACCAAAAAGACCACAGGATTTAATCCCGGTTTCTCTGTCAAGTTAGCTAGTCTCCGCCAGGACAACCAGTTAGGATAGAAGAGGAAATTTATGATGAATAAACTGTTACTCCCAACATTTACTACTGCTTGTACACCTTACTACAACGAATGAAACCTTAAAGCTACTAATACATGAATTTTGAAGATAAACAAGCAAAATATTCACCAATCAATTAATTATCTGGTTTCCTGTGATATTATATTTTAATTCCTCTGTTATGACACAGCAGATGGTAAATGCTGAGCTGTTCAAATCCCGGAGGGAAACTTGAAAACAACTGTCACAACTAATTTTCAATTTGTATGTTTCGAGATGCGGGCTTTGAATTCAGTAATAATAAGACCACTGATTCTTAAAAGGTTCTTAATAAACTAAATTAAACATTTATTAATAAAAAGGTTATAAGCATATACGTCTACAAATTACTACTATAATAACTTCTAAACCCCTAATTAACTCCCAGTTTTACTTTTGTGAAGGCAACAATAATACACACACATTTTAAAAGGCCCAGGCAAAGTAAACAATACACTGAACAGTCAAATTCACAGTGAGTTCGCTTAACTTCAGTCCCTGGCGGCAGCCGTTTGGTACATACAGGCTGAAGGTGTTTTACACTTGTTGAATCTTAGACTGCCTACTCTTGCACACAGCCTTCTCTCTTTTATACATAATTTTCCCCTTTGAATGCAAATTTCCATTGTTTCGCTATGCCTTTGGACTTTACCTTCCTGATAATAAAACTCTCATAGCACTAAGTTTTACCAGTAATCTTTGGGAAAAATAAACACACCGTTTCTAAATTATACATGGCTAGTGACACATTTCACCCCTCCTTTGAAAATAATCTAGCCTGGTTCATTTAAAAATGCAAATGTCCTTTTACACCTTACATTTTAAACTTCCCCATGTTTACATCAAAGCCTTCAGACCAGCTGCCTTTAATCCAATTAGGTCTCTCTCTCTCACACACAGATACCACTATTTTAATATAAATTTCAATAACATTATGAGAATTATTATATCTTCCTGACATCTCTCAAAACGCAGTTGCTTCGCTCTTTAGCCACAGGCTGGACTGAATTGGGTAGCTCTCCTTGGTACCGCTGACTGCCTCTGGGTTCTCTTTTCACACATTCCTCTAGAGGTGGTTAATGCTTCTGGGTTCTCTTTGGACTCGCTTTTCTAGGGGGTGGTTACGGCCTCAGAGTTCTCTTTGCACCCACTCTCAAAGAAAACAACCTATCTAACCTTTCCTCACAGTTAAAGCTCTCCAGTCCTGGCAGCATCCATGTTAATCTCCTCTGTACCCTCTCTAGTGCAATCACATTCTTCCTGTAATATGATGATCAGAACTGCAAGCAGTACCTTATGTATGGTTTAATTAGTGTTTTATACATTCGAGCATAAACTCCCTGTTCTTATATTCCATACCTCAGCTAATACATGCACTTGGGTCCCTCTGTTCCTCTACACTTCTCATTATCCTACCATTCAGTGTGACTTCCCTTGCCTTGTTCACGATCCCTAAATGCATTACCCCACACTTCTCCGGATTGAATTCAATTTACCACCTGTGCCTATCGATACCTTTTTGCAGTCTACAGCTTTCTTCCTCACTATCAGCAACACGACCGTTTTGGCATCATCTGCAAACACCTTAATCATGCCACCAACAGCTCAGTATCAAGCTCGACATATGCACTTGCTGAATGCACATCACTGAATGGCACAAAAAACAATGTGATTCAATTCCTGAATAATGTGCATAGAAACCATTAAGAAACCATGAATCGAGTGAACCAGCCTGGGTATGTTTGGTGACTGTTCACAACCCTTGGCGCAAGTGTAGCGTTGCCTGTGATATTGTTAATCACTTGTCTCTGTGTGACAGTAAGCAGAATGCGTGACCCTGGCAGAGTGAATGCAAGCATCTCGCTTCCCATTTCACTTCCTTTTATTTTTGCAGACCGTTCTTTCACAAACCAACACTCACCTACAGAGAGGCTATATTTGTAGCGTTCACCACAACAGAACACCGTTGTCATGCAATATCGGGTGTAGGCAGTTCAGCCCATTCTGCCCACCTTGGAAACTCCACCTTGTTGGATCAGATTTATTATACTTTCGCCATAGCCCCTTATATCCTCATTCCCCACCTCCTTTTTAAACACTTAAATTTGTTCAGCACTTACAGGATTACAGGCCAATGGATTCCATATTCTGACAAACCTTTGCTTTTAACCACTTTAGATTGAATTTTAAGATTCCCTTACCATGGACATACTCCCTACTTAATCTCCCAACTTACCTCTTTAATTTAAACAGCTCATTTAATAACTCTTGCTCAGTTTCATATTTTTTTGTTACATTACACTGCATCAATCGCCGTTTCAAACACTCCCACAACCAAAGGCTTTTGCAAATTGTTTTGGCCTCCACAATTCATACAATTAGTTCCTTGTTTGCAAACTTGGATACCTTCCTCCCTATTCCCAAATCCGGGTTATTTTTGGGCCCCACACTTTAAGACGGGTGTCAAGGAGAGTGTGCGGGGGAGGTGGTTTATTGGAATGGTACCAGGGATGAAAGGCTTCAGTTCTGTGGAGAGATTAGAGAAACTGGGCCCACTCTCTGTACATGAGAAAACATTGAAGGCAGATTTGTTAGCATTCACAATCATGAAGGGTTGTAATAGTTTATTTTATTTAGCAACTCATGGGATTGGGGCATTGCTGACAAGACAAAGGGTTGAATCCTCTGTGGAGTGGCAATCACCGTCAGACTGCCACTTTACACTTGTTTTCCCACCTTAGGCTGGAGCTGAGCATTTCTCACCTGGATTCCCAACCCGGGCCCGCTGAGAAATGTGCAGCATAGCTGTTCCTGGGGTCCTTCTGTCCAGCGCAAGATCGTCAGGGGAGACAAAGCCATGCCCCCTTTTTAACAGGGCTAGCTGCCATACTCTGGTACGTTTAAATGTCCCAACCACTTTGAGAAACTAGGAGAGAAGGCAAGTGTATAAGTGGGTGAGGGGGTAGGATGGCAGATAAGTGGGTGAGGAGTTAAAGTGGGTTGGGGAGTAGTCACATAGCGGGGTGGGGTGGGGGATGGTAGTCAGGGGGCTGTCCAGTACAATAGCTACTCAGGAGTTAGAAGTGGTTTTAATCCTTCTAACTTTTCCTGGATAACTATTCTGGTCAGTAAGTTGGAAGCATCCAAAGTCTCTGACTTTGGATTGGAGTTTCGGAAGGTTCCAAATGCAGGGGAATTGCCCAACGCAAGTTGAAACTTCCCGGTCACTCTTTGCGTGGAGACTTCAGAGGGGGTCCCCCAGCGCATCTCCTGGGTACCTCTGCCATACGGCCCACCAGAGAATGGAAGGTCTGGACCAAGCACTTATTGCCCATCTCTAGTTATCTTTGAGAGGGTGGTGGTGAACCACCTTCTTGAACCACTGCAATCTGTGTGGTGTAGTTACGCCCATAGTACTCTTAGGGAGTTCCATGAATTTGGCCCATTGACAATGAAGAAACGGAGATACTTGTTCAAGTCAGAATGGTGGGAGACTTGGAGGAACACAAGGAGCTGGTGCTGTTCCCATTCGCTCGCTGCCTTTGTCCTTCTAGGTGGTAAAGGATGCAAGTTTGGAAGGTGCTGACTACGATGCCTTGGTGAGTTGTTGAAGTGCATCTTGTAGATGGCACACACTGCAGCCTGTGCACTGATGGTCGAGGGAGCGAATGTTTAAGGTGATGGATGGGGTGCCAATCAAGCAGATCGCTTGGTTCTACATGGTGTCAAGCTTCGTGAGTGTTTTTGGAGCTTCATTTCTCCAGGCAAATAGAGAGTATTACATCCTGACTTGTGCTTTGTAGGCGGTGGACAGGCTATGGGGAGTCAGGAGGTGAGTCACTCGTCACGGAACTCCCAGTCTCTGACCTGCTCATGTGTCACAGTATTTATGTAAATACTGTGCTAACAAAGTAGAAACCGTTTCCAAATAAAGAGAAACTGTCTCCAACAACAAAAAAGGCTGGTGACCAGAAAAAACAGAATTAAGGTAATTGGCAAAGGAACAGGAGGTGACATTGGAAAAAGAAGCAAAGGCGATATGAGAAAGTAACTTTTTCGCACAGCGAGTGGTTAGGGTCTAGAATGCACTGCCTGGGAGTGTGGTGGAGGCAGGTTCAATTGAGACATTCAAGAGGAAATTAGCTGATTATTTGTAAAGAAACAATCTTCAGGATTATGGAGAGAAGGCAGAAGAATGGCATCGGTGAAAATGCTCATTTACAGAGCTGGTGCTGACACGATGGGCTGAATGGCCTCCGTCTGCACTGTAACGATTCTGTGCGCGGGCAATAACAGTTCAAATGCACTTTCTTTCTAGGTATGCTGATGTATGGTCATGTTCCAAGCTCTTTTCTTAATACTGTAGAATACATTGCAAATGAAAAACATTTGGTTGCAGGTTTGAAGCATTAGATCTCATAATTTCATAAATATTTATATTTGTGTAGCTGGAAATAATGAAACTACAATTTTAAAATGATTTCCATAGCTCGTGATAATCACGCTATATGCTTCAGATGTCACATCAAAAACACTTAAAATAGATTCCTACTGTCTTTTTTCTGACCTTGATAACCTTATCCCTAAGGGCACGAGCTAGAGATTTCCATTCATCTGCTAATCTACAGAAGCTGCAATGAGCAAATAGTGCAATACTTAAACTCACCATGTCTCTGTTTAGATCACGAACCCTCAGGTAGTACCTTGACAGCAGCCTTAAAGGGACAGGCCTGCTTAAACTTAATTACAGCCACATAGCTAACGGTTACAAACATCCAAGGTGATGGCAACCGGGACTTAGTGGTTATGTTCTGAGCCTCTGGATCAGGAGGCTGTGGGTTTAAGTCTTACTCCAGAGGCTTCAGCACAAAACATAGACTTCAGTGGTGCACTTTCTGAAGTGCCATCTTTAGAATGAGATGTGAAACTGAGGCATCGTCTGTTCTCTCAGCTGGGCATAAAATACCAAGTCTCCCAAGTGTCACGAAAGTATAATAATTTTCATAATATTTTTCAGGTTTAGTGCAAAGTAGGTTTATGGGGAGGTTGTGCTGTGTGTCTGGTTGTGTGATTTAATTACATCTTGTAGCCAAGCAGGCTGCAGGTTGAAGTTATCAAAAGAGGTAAGGTGTAGAAGTGTCTTTAATATGTTAATGAGTAAACATGGTTGGGGACTTAGCATGCAACGTGCAAAGGGAATTTGCATTTGTTGAGAGATGAAAGAGGGATCTGATTTTCAAAGGGACCTCAGTCTGTTTACAAATAGCCAGACAAGCAAGCTGAGGAAGGTGTTTATTTTTCTCAAGGGTTATTGACAATTTCGTGGCAACATGAAAATATTCATATTATGAGAAAGATAAAGTTCCAAAGACATACTGACAATGGGATTTACACATTATAGGGAGAAACATATATAAAAGCAGAATGTCAGGAGGAAGGCATTGTAAGATCTAACTGAAGTGTGAGAATCCTCCAATATTTGTGCATTAAGGCCGCTGTTTACAGAAACCGAAGCTGGGAAAAGCCACTTTGAATTCCACTGTCCAGGGTATTATGTTTAACTTGCTGGATCTGTTTAAAATCTTTTTTTACTGTTGCCTTAACAGGGATGCAACTGGAAGTCATATTAATTAGGGTCTTAGGAGTTATAGTAGTAATTTGTAGACCGATGTATGTGCTTGAAATCTTTTCTTTTGTTAATAAATGCTTGATTTAGTTTTTTTTAAATTAAAGTCTTTGTAGACTTATTACTTGTGAATTCAGGGCACGCATCTCAAAATAAATACAAATTGCAAAACTGTTTTGATCGCAAGATCAAGTTTCCCTTGTGGATTCGATCTGCCTGGCACACATCATCTGCTGCGTTATAACATAAGGCAGCACCTTCCAAACCCATGACTACTCCCATCTAGAAAGACAAGGGCAGCAGACACATGGGAACACCGCCACCTGGAATTTCCCCTCCAAGCCACTCACCATCCTGACCTGGAAACACATTACCGTTCTTTCACTGTCGCTGGGTCAAAATCCTGGAACTCCCTCCCTAACAGCACTGTGGGTGCACCTACACCACATGAACTGCAGTGATTCAAGGCAGCTCACCACCACATTCTCAAGGGCAATTAGGGATGGGCAATAAATGCTAGCCTAGCCAGCGACACCCACATGCCATAAATGAATTTTAAAAAAAAACTATTCTGAAGAAGAGCAGGTGAGTTATCCCCCATCTCCTGGTCAATATTCATCCCTCAACCAACATCACTAAAAAAAGAAAACAGATTATCTGGTCATTATCACATTGTTATTTGTGGGAGCTTGCTGTGCGCAAAGTGACATCCCGTTTTGCCAACATTACAACAATGACCACACTTCCAGAGTATTTTCTGGGCTGTGTAGCGCTTTGGGATATCTTGAAGTTGTGAAAGGCGTTATGCAAATATAAGTTCTTCCTTTTAGAGTGAAGGGAGCCTCTTGCTGGTTACTGTAGAAGCAGCTTTCATTGCAGGCAAGTGTTCAGCTCCATTTTGTTCATAGGTGCTATATTAGTGAACAGTGCACTTGCTGAACATATGGCCGGCTGTTTTGGTACACCTTCACCTGTAGACTGACTGAGACATGGAACATCAGCACTTTAAAATATGTTGGTAATTTAAAATGATAGGTCCGGTGGCAGAATCCATAGGAATGCAAGAACGTAAGTAGGAGCAGGAGTGGACCATTGAGCCTGGTGATCCTGCTCCGCCATTCAATATGACCATAACTGATCTCCGGATTCAACGCCATTTTCCCGCTCACTCCCCATATCCCTTGATTCTTTGGGAGACCAAAAATCCATCTTTCTGAACGTTAAATATGTTCAATGATGGAGCATCTGCAACCCTCTGGGGTAAATAATCCAAATATTCACAGCGCTTTTAGTGAAGAATTTCCTCCTCATCTTAGTCCTAAATGATCGGCCTTTTATTTTTGGATTGTGCCATGTTTTAGATTCCCCAGGCAGGGGAAACAACCACTCCGTGTCTCTAATGTAAAAACCCCTTCAGGTTCTTGTATGTTTCAATTAGTTCACTGTCATTCTTCTAAACTCCAGGGAATATGGAACCGGTTTACTCTCATTACAGGACATCCTTCTCACCCCAGCGACCAATCTAGTCAACCTTCGCTGTACTGCCTCCAATGCAAGTATATGATTCCTTAAACATGGAGGCCAAAACTGCACACAGTATTCCAGGTGTGGGCTCACCAAATAACTGGCTGAGACTGCAATTACGTTCCATTTGCAATTTCCCATGGCTTCAGCCATATTCCTTCATATCTCCCTGGAAAAATGGTGTGGAGTGTTGGAAGGATTTTGAAGGCTGATTGAATAAGTGTAGTTCAAAGCAGGTTGTCAATGGCCAACAAAGCCTGGAAGGGTAATTGAAATTGGGACCTTCCGGCTCAGAGCCACCAACTGAGCCACTCAAGCTCCCTGGTAAGTCTACATTTCCCAGTGCAGTTGGGGTGACACAGGACAGTACTGCAGCAATGCAAAGAAAAAAAGTACCTCAATTTAAGCACTAAACCACGTAGCACACCCTAAACTGCACAAATATGGAGGTCAAAGTTGAAAGCAAGATAGGTGGGGAACTATCAAGGTGAGTCATAGATAGAAAGATGAATAAAAAAGAATTGACTCCAGCTCAAAGTTTGCTTGCGTTTCTTTTGTGATTTCAAGTATCGACAGAACATTTCTATACTTCCAACAGTGAGAGACAACTAAACCAAAACTGATTAAAAAAGGTAATATTTTATCTTAAAAAAAAGTTTAATAAAAAAAATTGTATACTTTCTGACACGCAGATACATGAAAAGTATTTGAGGGCAAAGTTCAAATGAAAAGACATTGGTGCCATGTTATTACTCACAACATCATACAAAATACCAACTGAAACCAAGGGCAGGACTTTGCATTTGGATCGGAACCCGGACATTGGAATCAAGTCCAGGTCCCAACCCTGTGCCTTGTCGGCAATGGGTCAGCAGACATAATTTTCACAGGCAATTTACTGGACAGGGGGTGTACTCACGCAAGGATGGCAAGCAGGCTTTCGAAGTTGAAGGGCCAACAGGATGCCCTCCAGCAGAGGGGGGAGAAAATGGGCGGTGCCTCCATCTTCAGGCACTCTCTCAGAACTTTCTGGCAAAAAGAAAGAAATAGCCACAACTGCGGGGCCACTTATTACAGAGGGAGAGGGTGCTCTAAAGCTGCAGCTATGGCCATGTAGGAGTCATGGCTACAAGGGTTTTTGGGTTGGGGGGGGGGGGGGGGGGGACATTGTGGAGGGTGGTCCTCAAGGTGATCCTGGAGTGCTGGTCCTCTTCCCACTTTTCTGCCAGGGGGCAGTTTCCAAGCCTCTGCTGTGCTCCTGATGCCACGGGGAGGGGAGAGAGGCAGGGTTGGAAGAGGGTGACCACAGGTTGAATGGAAAATTCTAGCCCTCTGGGATGCTCCTACCTCCAGGAAAATGGTCGGGAGACGGGACTGTGGCAGGGAAATGGTACAACGGTCAGCGTGGGGAAATTCCTTGCCTGTCCACCTCTATGTCGGCACCAAAATCCTGCCCCAAGTATGTTCTAAAAAAATGAAACAAGCCTCAAGAAGTAGATATTATGCACATGGTTAATAAATATTACAAAAAGCAATGTGCCCGAAACGAGAGAAAGAACATCCAACCAAAATAAAAAGAGTAGTAATTTCTGTTCAAATATAGTTGCATTTCTCAGCAAATAGCATCATGGAGCATTAACAGAGGCCATTCGGCCCATACGTGCCCTTTGAAAGAGCTGTCCAATTAGTTATCACCAGCACTGGAACAAGTATAAATTACAGAATTAGAAAAAAACACAGAGCACAGGGAAAGCATTAAAAATATAAAGAATGTCAGACATACAGAGCAGACTTTCCAGTATCTCCAATAGAAGAGAAATGGGATAAAATACTACAAGTGCTGGAAATATGAAAACCCATAGAAGGTTCATCAGCAACTGTGGAGCAGTCAGTTCACCTTTACAGATTCGTACCCTTCACCAAAGCTGAGAAAGACGTTAACATTGAAGCGATAGGTTCCTCTGTAGTCCATCACTCTCTGCCTGCCAGAAAGCTGCCCGCAATGGTTTCTATTCCTCCTTTCGTAGTCACATCCAGTATTGCCCAGATGTCAACGCTTGGTCCCTGTGCTTCAACATCAAAAACATGACCATTTGTCAATACCATCTGAAGGGATTGGATAAGCTTTTGCAGGCAGCTTGACTTAATGGTAATGCTCTACTTCCCAAATAAAAAAGGCAGTGGATTCAAGCCCCACTCTGGACTTGATACTTTAGTATAGAGCTGATGGGAGTGCTGCATTGTCAGAGGTGCTGTCGTTTTGGATAAGACTACAACCCAAGGCATCGTCTGCATTTTTCAGGTGGATCCTGTGATACTATTCGGAGAACAACAAAGGTATTTTCAGTGTTTGGACAACAGCTATTTCTCAACCAACACGACCATAAAGACTAACTATTTGTTACCTTATTGTTTTGGTCAGAGAAGGGGCATGGCAGTGCAATAGTCAGTGATGCTGCCTCACAGCTCCAGGGACCCAGGTTCGATTCTGACCTCGGCTGTCTGTCCGTGTGAGGTTTCCACCGGGTGCTCCAGTTTCCTCCCACCATCCAAAGACGTGCTGGTTAGGTGGATTGGCTATGGTAAATTGCCTCCCACCCCCTCCCAGTGTGTGTGTGTCTGTGTGAGTGCACTCTGTGATGGACTGGCGTCCTGTCCTGGGTGTACCCTGCCTAGTGCCCATTGCCTGTCAGAATAGGCTCTGACTCCCTGAATTGGATAAAGCAGCTCTGGAAAAGTGTGTGAGTGTTTTGGTTGGAGCTTGCTTGCCCATATTCCAACAACTACTACACTTCATAAGCACTTCCATTGACCATTAAACCCTTTAGGATCTTCTGAAATAGTTAAAGGCACAATTCTTTCCTTGCCTCTCCCTCCTGCCACCCATTCCCTCGTCCATACTTTTACTATTTCAAAGCTTGACTTCACTCTCCCTGCCGACAACTCTCCACAAGCTTCAACTTATCCAAAACAATTCAAGTCTGTGTCCTCACTCTCACTTAGGATTGCCAACTGTGATTAAATGTATTCCTGGAGGTTTCATCACATGACTTGCCCCCATGCTCCAGACATTAGTCAGCCAACACATCCATCCTTGTGATGTACTGTCTTCCTACACCAATTACCCAAAGCTGTCTCATTGGGGAGATGGTGGTGTAGTGCTAATGTCACTGGATTTCATAATGCTCTTGGGACATGGGTCCATATCCCATCATGGCAGCTGGTGGAATTTAAATTCAATTGATAAAATCTGGAATTGAAAGATTCGCTCAGTAATAGTGACCATGAAACTATCATCGATTGTCTCAAAAAACCCATCGGCTTCACTAAAGCCCTTTAGGGAAGGAAATCTGTCATCCTTAGCTGGTCTGTCCTACACGTAACTCCAGACCCACAGCAATGTGGTTTACTCTCAAGCGCCCTCCGAAATGGCTGAGCAAACCACTCAGTTCAAGGACAATTAAGGATGGGCAACAAATGCTGGTCTTGCCAGCAACGTCTCACATCCCATGAAAGAATATAAAAATAATTGGATTATGCTCGAAGGTCAGCCAAACAGCCGTCCCTCCCTCACACCCCATCCCAAGCCCATTTGCAATATTTTTTAACAATAACGGAAAATGTTGGAAAAACTCAGGTCTTTGTGGTGAGAAGGGTCACACGGACTCGAAACATTAACTCTGTTTCTCTCTCCACAGATGCTGTCAGACCTGCCGAGTTTTTTTCCAGCATTTTTTGTTTTGGTTTCAGCTTTCCAGCATCTGCAGTATTTTGTTTTTTTTTACAATATTTTTTTATATCCGGTATATAGGAATGTTCAAAGAAACTGACAAAAAAAAGGATCCTTTTTAATGTCCCTACGATTTTCCTCCTCGCTTGCACAAAGCAGTGTCCTGGAGATTGATCAGCAATCCTTGGAGACTCATGGCCAATTCTGGGAGGGTTGGCAACCTTGTCCTCACTACCACCCTCTCGAGGTCCACTGACTCCTTTTGGTTCAGCAGGTTCCTTTCCCGCACTTCTCATAAATCCACCAGAGGCCTTGCCATACGTTAAGTGATCTCCCCTATACGCACATCCTTCAACCCTCAACCATTCACTTCCTTCCAACAGCGGTGACCGCGTTACAACCCTACCAGACAAAGCATCGCCTTCAAAAATTTCACATCCTAACCACTGCTCCCACTCCCCCAGGCAGTGGGCGATTCTGCTGTTCCCATTCTCACCTTCCTCTCGACCCACCTTTAGCTTCTCCTTTCCCTTTTGCACCACCGTCCCTTTCATAAGAGCAAAGTACTGCAGATGCTGGAGAGTCGAAATAAAAACAGAGCGCTGGGAAAACTCAGCAGGTCCAGCAGCGTCGGAGGAGAGAGAGAGAGAGAGAGAAATAAAAAAGATCATGTTTCGAGCTCAATGTGACTCTCCTTCGGAACTCTGACAGTTAAGAGTTTTTCTAGCACTCTTGTTTTCAACCCAGTTCTGAAGAAGTTATATTGGACTTAAAACATTAACTCTTTCTCTCTCTGAGTTTTTCTAGCACTTTCTGTTTTTATTACCACCACCTCTGTTGTCATGTATCCTCCACTATCTTCCACCCTATCACAGATCTTCCCTTTCTTCGTTGCTCCCCTCCCTGTCAGCTGTGGCTCAGTTCATAGCACCCTCGCCTTTGAATCAGAGGGTTGTGGGTTCATGTCCCACTCCTGGAAAACCAAGAACTGTGATTGTACTCGAAAGAGTTGCAATCTGTGACTGTTGATAACTCGAAAGAGTTTCCCCAGTCCACTTAAAACCAGTGGCCCCTTTAACTTTGGCCAGTTTTGAAGGAAGGTAATGGACCTGAAACTTTAACACTCCCTTGCTCTCTCTCCCCACAGATGCTGCCTGACCTGCTGAGTATTTCCGGCACTTTTCTGTATCAGTGGCCCCCCCTTGTTCAACAGACCCAGTTTTCCTCGCTTCCCCCTTGAGCAGCAACTCTTTTACCCGGAAGCACCGGACAGGTAACCCTCTCAGGTGCTCCTTACGGCAGGAAAAGGGAGGCCAAGGTAAAAGCAAAACACTTGTGGATGCTGGAAATCTGAAACAAAGCTCTGAAGAAGGGGTCATGCAGACGCGGACCGACGCAGAAGCGGAGGCCATTCGGCCCGTCGCGACGGTTCTGACAGGCAAGCCAATGAGGAGAGATATCTGTCCAAAGCTGCAGCAGCGAAACATAAACGTGTTTTTGACGACTGCCCGATTCCAGAATCCTCTCTCTTTCTATCTTAAACTTGGCAGATTGACAGACTTTTTTTTTAACACACCCCCCCTCACCTTTAAAAACTTTTGAGGAAGTCAATAAACAGAATTAAACTTTTCCCTGGCATTGAATCAGCTAGAAAAGACTTGTAAACAACTTTAAAAAGCAACACATGTACATACATGACAGTGAGAGGAGGAAATTAAAAGGCCTTACCGTTCGTTCTGACCAAAACAGAGGTCAGACAGACAAAGAGGAAACTTTGCAAGAGCAACATTTTGCCCCCCAAAAAAATGGTTCAACTCAAAAGTGCACCTTTTCCCGCGAGAGATGAAGAAATGCTTCTGCCAAAATAAATGCTTGATTCTATTCACTACTTTTTTTTTCGCGAGCCTAGCGAAGCAGTGTGGTTAATTCCTGCAAGTACATGTACCCACCCCATGACTCACCAGACCCCTGTCAATCAACCTGACGGACAGCTCCCTCCTCCAATGAGAAATCCCTGCTTCACCAATCGCTGCTTCCCTTTAACATTCGGAGAGGCGGCGCCCAGTCAGAAATTGACAGCTTGGGGGGGAAACAGGAAACATGCCTGGTTCAATGTTATTGCTGTCAAAGAGAGACTCAATCCGCAGCCAGACCGCACCCTAGTAGAGTTATCTAATCAGTGCCGAAAAAAAAAATGCTGGGTGGAGAGGGCAGAAAATCTGATTTTTTTATATATATATATATCTAAAGCTTAGAGCAATTAAAACGGATTTAACTATTAGGCTGAAGGCTTATTTTTGCATTTTTTTTCTGCCCGTGGGGATACATGTCTGCTGGTGTTAACTCTTGACACCTGAGTGATTTGGAGTTAAAAGTGAGTAATTTTGGGAGTGTGGGTCTTGCTTTGGAGATGATGTGTTTTGTGTACACTCTCGCGCTTAAGACTGGTATACTAGTCAAGCTATTTTTTTTTTAAATACGTATCTTTATTGGATGTGGGTGTGGCTGGCAAGGCTGGCATTTGTTACCCATCCCTAATTGAGAAGGTGGTGGTGAGCTGCCTTCTTGGGTGTCAGCTGTGGCTCAGTTCATAGCACCCTCGCCTTTGAATCAGAGGGTTGTAGGTTCATGTCCCACTCCTGGAAACCAAGAACTGTGATTGTACTCGAAAAAGTTGCAATCTGTGACTGTTGATAACTCGAAAGAGTTGAACCACTGCGGCCCATGTAATTGTAGATACACTCACTGTGCTGTTAGGAGGAGAGTTCCAAGTTTTTGACCCAGTGACAGTGAAGGAACTGCGACATAGGTCCATGTGGGGAGATGGTGGCATAATGACACCGTCACTGGACTGGTGATCCAGAAGTCCAGAAGAATGCTCTGCAGACATGGGTTCAAATCCCAGCATGGCAGCTGGTGGCATTTAAATTCAACAAGTAAAGATCTGGAGTTGAAAGTTGGTGTCATCATTGGTGACCATGAAACTATCACCGATTGTTATAAAAACTTAAGGAAATCTGCTGTCCTTACCTGATCTGGCTGACATGTCACTCCAAAACCCACAGCACTGTGGTTTACTCTTAACTGCCCTCTGAAATGGCCAAGCAAGAGTCTGGCACCTAAAGGGTTAATGTAGGATTGAGTACAGTACCATTCACACAGTGACGTAAGAGAACACAGGACCCGCACTTTGGGGTCAGTGTAGTGTTGGACAGAGCCATGTGTGAGAAGCAACCATGGAGACAGCTCCTACCTTGGACCTTTACTGTACCTATGTATATAGTTTCTAGAGTTAATAAGTACTTACTGTTGAACTACCCAGGACTACACATTTTAATAAGACCCATTGAACTATGCCCAACACCTTACAATACAAGCCACTCAGTTCGACGGTGATTAGGAATATGCAACAAATGCTGGCTGCACAGGTGCTGCCCACATCTCATGAAAGAAAAAGAAAAATCAGCAGGATTATTGACTTGGAGAGGAACTTGCAGGTTGTGGTGTTCCCGTGTGTCAGCTGCCCTTGTCCTCCTCAGGGGAAGAGGTCATGGCTTTTGAAAATGCTGTCGAAGGAGCAGAAAGTTAAGAGTCTTTGGGGAAGTTGGTACATGTGCACAGAAAGACTAGATAATCACGGATGAGAAAGGCTTTCATGATCCATCCAGACATGTCCACATTGCAGCATCCAATTAGTATCATTTAAAGAAACATAACTTAGTATGTCTGAAAATTTATTCCATGTATTGATCACTGTGCGTGTAGAAGAACTTACCTATATCAATATAATATAAAAGCAAAAAACTGCGGATGCTGGAAATCCAAAACAAAAACAAAAATACCTGGAAAAACTCAGCAAGTCTGGCAGCATCTGTGGAGAGGAACACAGTTAACGTTTCGAGTCCGAATGACCCTTCAACAGAACTAAGTAAAAATAGAAGAGAGGTGAAATATAAGCTGGTTTAAGGGGGAGGTGGGGGGAGTGGTGGGACAAGTAGAGCTGGATAGAGGACCAGTGATAGGTGGAGATAACCAAAAGATGTCACAGACAAAAGGACAAAGAGGCAATAATTGCGTTGTACTAGTTCGAATCATTTCCCTTCTCACACAATTTAGTTAAAAATTTTTGGGATTTACCTTTTCTATACCAGTTACTAGTTTATCTGCCACTGAAAATCACACCTTTGAAGCTTCATTTCAAAGCCTAACTTTATCCAATTTGTCTAGGGATCAGCCTCAAGCATCACTCTGGATTTTTCCAAAACTTTAAAAGGAGACCTTTATGCCTTGTTAACCAGAGTTGGAAGCTATACTCAAGTTGTCGTTTGAGTAATGCACCTCTGCATTGACAATGTGCATTTATATAGTGCCCATAGCATAGTAAAATGTCCCAAGGTACTTCGCAGGAGTGTTATCAAAGAAAATCTGACTTCAAGCCATATAAGGAGACAATAGGACAGGTGGCCAAAGCTTGGTCAAAGACGTAGGTTTTAAGGAGCACCTGAAAGGACAAGAGAGAGTTGGAAAGGCAGAGAGAAATAGGGAAGGAATTCCAGAACTTAGGGCCTAAGCAGCTAGAGGCATGGCCACTACTGGTGCGAGATAAAAATCAGGGAGGCACAAGAAGCCAGAATTAGAAGAGTGCAGATATCTCAGAAGGTTGTAGGGATGGAGAAGATTACAGAGATAGGGAGGTGTGAGGAATTTGAAAACAAGGATGAATATTTTAAAATCATAACATTGCTTGACTGGGAGCCAATGTAGGTCAGTAAGGGCGGGGGTGTTGGGTGATCAGGACAAGGTGCGAGTTAAGACATGGGCAGAAATGTTTTAGCTGACCTCAAATTTATGGAGAGTGCATGCAGTGGTCAGCTAGCTGAATAACAATGTGATTGTGACTTCTTGCAATTTATATATTTTACTATTTCAGCAATGTGATGTTCAATATTTTATTTGCTTTGTTATTGCTGTCAAGCTGCAACAATTATTTCCTCATAGTAGAGGAAAAACTTTAAACACTGAATAACCCGCTGGAAATGTGCAGCGGCTCAGTCAGCATCGAGAAGAGAAAGATCCAACCATAAGATCTTACGATCATAAAAAATTGGAGCAGGAGTAGGCCATTTGGTCCCTCGAGTCTGCTTTACCATTCAATGAGTTCATGGTTGATCTGATTGTGACCTTAACTCTATTTTCCTGCCTAATCCCCTCACACCCCTGCATAAACCTTGACTCCCCTGTCCATCAAAAATGTGTCTAACTCAACCTTGAGTATATTCAATTGTTACATCCCTGGAGAGACCAATAACTTTAAACAAGAGATTTGAATTCCCAGTGATTAACCTAAAGGAATTGCACAACAAGATTTCAGGTTTTAAGACTTGTACTGTAACAAGTCAACTAAAAACAATATCATCTAAACATTACCTCACAGGCAACTAATACTCTAAATTACAGAAAAGATAACTCTTCTTAATGTCTTAATGCAATCTATAACACCAAGTAGCAAATATTTGCGTTATAGGAAGCTATCCACAGAATTGCAGTCTTTAAAGGAAACACTCCACAGTCACTACCAGTTTCCAATGAGTTCATGTTTCCCCATTTCACCAAGGTTGTTGAAAGGTGTTTCCCTCAGTTTTTGGAGAATTTCCAAACAGATTCTCAGCACCAGCACCCACTCTGGCAATCTCTCCTCCTGGCCTCGTCAGGGCAAATCCTCCAGAGTATTTAGAGCACCACAGGATGCATATCTTCACCCAGAGGCCCCCCTCCTATTCCTCCTGGTAGCTCACAGAAGACTCGCTGCCTTCTCCTCTCTGCTGACCACACCAGCTGCAACCTTTGTCTCTGTGAGACCTCTCTCTTTCTTTCTATCCAAAAACTCTGAGACCGAAAGCCTGTCCACAGACGGGCTATCTGTTTCTGCCTCTGCTTTCAGTGTGAACATTTTGCACCTTTCTCCCAGTAAGTGTCAACCTGGCACTTCCCCCACCCCACCCCATCCTCAAGGTAACCACACCATTCAGGCTTGCTGTCGGGCAGATTCAAAGCAGATCACATGACCCTCTTCATTCCTTCATTTTACCTTGAATTAAAGAGACAGATGCAAAACATAATCTACCCAGCAATGTGGAAAATTGCCCAGGTAGGCCCTGTACACAAAAAGCAGGATAAATCCAACCTGACCAATTGGTGCCCCATCAGTCTACTCTCAATCATCAGTAAAGTGATGGAAGGGATCATCAACAGTGCTATCAAGCAGCACTTGCTTAGCAATGACCTCCTCACTGACACCCAGGACCACTCAGCTCCTGACCTCATTACAGCCTTGGTTCAAACATGGGCAAAAGAGCTGAACTCTCGAGGTGAGGTGAGAGTGACTGCCCTTGACATCATCAAGGCCACATTTGACAGAGTGTGGCATTAAGGAGCCCTAGCAAAACTGGAATCAATGGAAATCAGGGGGGAAACTCTCCACTGGCTGGAGTCATACCTAACACAAAGGAAGATGGTTGTGGTTGTTGAAAGTCAGTCATTTCAGCTCCAGGACATCACTGCAGGAGTTCCTCAGGGTAGTGTCCTAGGCCCAACCATCTTCAGCTGCCTCATCAATGACCTTCCTTCCATCATAAAGTCAGAAGTGGGGATGTTTGCTGATGAGTGCACAATGTTCAGCACCATTCACAACTCCTCAGTTACTGAAGCAGTCCATGTCTAAATACAGCAAGACTTGAACAATATCCAGGATTGGGCTGAGAAGTGACAAGTAACAAGTAACATTCGTGCCACACAAGTGTCAGGCAATGGCCATCTCCATCACAAGAGAATCCAACCATCGCCCCTTGATGTTCGATGGCATTACCATCACTGAATCCCCCACTATCAACATCCTGGGGGTTACCATTGACCAGAAACTGAACTGGACTAGCCATATAAATACTCTGGCTACAAGAGCAGGTCAGAAGTTGGGAATCCTGCGACGAGTAACTCTACTCCTGACTCCCCAAAGACTGTCCACCATCTACATGGCACAAGTCAGGAATGTGATGGAATACTCTTCACTTGCCTGGATAAGTGCAGCTCCCACAACACTCAAGAAGCTTGACACCATCCAGGGCAAAGCAGCACCCTTGATTGGCACCACATCCACGATTGTTCACTCCCTCCACCACCAACTCACAGTAGCAGCAGTGTGTACCATCTACAAAATGCACTGCCGGAATTCACCAAGGCTCCTTCGACAGCAGCTTCCAAATCCATGACCATCTAGAAGGACAAGGGCAGCAGATAGGTGGGAACACTACCACCTGGAAGTTCCCCTCCAAGACACTCACCATCATGACTTGGAAATATATCACCGTTCTTCACTGTCGCTGAGTCGAAACCCTGGAACTCTCTTCCTAACAGCACTGTGGGTGTACCTACACCACATGGACTGCAGCGGTTCAAGAAGGCAGCTCACTACCACCTTCTCAAGGGCAACTAGAGATGGGCAATAAATGCTGGCCCAGCCAGCAAAGCCCACATCCCGTGAATGAATAGGTAAAAAAAATCTTAAGCAACTTCGCATTCATAATACAATGAACTAGCCTCTACTTATCTCTGGGGAAGAGAATTCTAAAGACTAGTGACCCTCTGAGAGAAGGAATTCTTCCTCACCTCCATCTAAAAGGGGAGACTGCTTAATTTTAAACCGTGCCATCTAGTTTAAGATTCACCCATAAGGGGAAACATCCTCTCAGCATCAGCCCTGTCAAGTCTCCTCAGAATCTTATATGTCCCAATAAGATCCCCTCTGATTCTTCTAAACTCCGATGAGTATAGGCCTAACCTGCTCAAATGTCCCTCATAAGACAACCTCTTCATTCCAAGAATCAGCCGAATGAACCTTCTCTGAACTGATTCCAATGGAAGGATATCCCTTTATAAGTAAGGAAACCGAAACTGTACACAGCACTCCAGGTGCAGTCTCACCAGTGCCCTGTACACTTGTAGCAAGGCTTCCCTACTTTTATACTCCATCCACTTTGCAAAAAAGGCCAACATTCCATTTGTCTTCCTAATTACTTGCTGTACCTGCATGCTAACATTTTGTGATTCATGCACAAAGATCCCTCTGTACTTCAGTGTTCTGCAGTCTCTCTGCATTTAGATAATATTCTGCTTTTTCATTCTTTGTGCCCACGTGGAGAATCTCAGATTGTTCCACACTGTACTCCATCTGCCAAATTTTTTGCCTACGCAATATATCTCTATCCCTTTTTGTATCCTCCTCACAACTTGCTTTCCTACCAGTCTCTGTTATCATCAGCAAATTTGGCTACAGTACACTCTGTCCCTTCATCCAAGTCACTAATATAGGTCGTGAATGAAGAATCCCATCTGAAAAGTCATTTTGTCTTTCTCTTTCAGAGGCTGACTATATCGGTACACCATTGGTATTATCATGTATACCATTTATAGACAGGAGGTGAGATATTACCTCATTCAAAACCCATCCATTTATCCACTTAAATTTGGGCTGAGCATGGGCCATCAGCAAGTACACAGCCTTTGAAAGGAGACTTAGCAGCTGGTAATATGGCAGTGCAGTGGTGCTGGACTAATAGCCCCAGGGGAAGGGATTCAGGTTCCATCATGGCAGGTTGTGAAACTGAATTCAACAAGTATGGTAATTTTACGTGGTGGCACCGAACTAAATAAGGAATTGGATTTTCATAGAAACTGTATTGTAATGCTTTTCATGGAAGTGGACTTGCCACTCTTCCTGGTCATTCTGGTGCAGCACCTTGTGAGATGTCAGCTTTTAAGTGAGACTTTAAACAGAGGCCCCATCTATCCTCTCAGTTGGGTATAAAATATCATATGGGACTGTTCCAGTAGAGCAGGGAAGTCCCCCTGGTGCCCTGGCCAATACTTAGCCCTCAGGGGAGATGGTGGTGTAGCGGTAATGTCACTCAATTAGTAAATCCAATGACCTAGACTAATGTCCTGGGGATTTGGGTTCAAATCCGACCATGGCAGCTGGTACAATTTAAATTCTGTTACTAAGATTCAGAATATAAAAGTGGTCTCAGGTATAATCAATTGTCATAAAAAAAAAACCATCTGGTTCACTAATGCTCTTTAAGAAGGGAAATCTGCCATTCTTACCTGGTCTAGCCTACATGTGACTCCAGACCCACAACAGTGTGGCTGATTCTTAACTCCCCTCTAAAGTAGCCCAGCAAGTCAGTCAGCTCAAGGGCAATTAGGGATGGGTAACAATTGCTGGCCTTGCCAGCTTAAAATAATTTGAAAAAACTGACATCAATGATATACTGATTCTCTGGTAATTATCTCATTGCCACTTGTGGGAACTTGCTGTGTGCAAACTGACTGCCAAGTTTCCTCCAGTACACCAGTGACTGTATTTCCAAAGAATTTAATTGGCTGTAAAGCACTCCGGGGCATCCTACAGTCATGAAAGGTGCTATATAAACGTAAGTTAATTCTTTTCTTTGTCTTTTACCTGGTCTGGTCTATTTTGGCCCTACGCCACTCCTCTGAAATAACCTATTCATGGATATCACCCTCAAGACAACTCCTTGGTGAGTTCAAACTAGTGGATCAAATGGAGCTGTATTGATCTTAGACATCCCCTGAGATCCCAGGTGGAATCCAGAGGCCTGGACTAATGATCCAAGGACACAAGTTCAACTCCTGCCACGACAGCTGAGAAATATAAATTCAGTGACTTAAATAAATCTGGAATATAAAAAAAAAAGCTAATATCAGTAATGGTGACCACAAAGCTACTGAATTGTCATAGAAACACACCTGGTTCACTAATGTCCTTCAGGGAAGGAAATCTGCCAACTTTACCTGCTCTGGCCTACATGTGACTCCAGAACCACAGCAAGGTAGGTGACTCTTAATCACCCTCTGAAGTCACCCTGCAAGCCACTCGTTGGAATTCAAGAAAGTCGCTTGTCATCGCTTTCTCAAGGGCATTTAGCAATGATGAATATGTGCTGGCCTCGCCACCAACATTCACCTTCCACGAATGAATGAAAAAAAGCACCCCATCTCCTCACTCAATTCCAAACTTCTGCTGGACCCGCATTGTCCTCCAGTCACTGCTCTGGTTTGAGCCAGATTAATTATTCTTGGGGTCCTGGGCAACAAGATCATTGGGGGTTCGTCCATGATCCTCTCACAGTCGCCCCATCAGAAGTACAAATATGTTTCAGTAAGAGGCATCGTATTTGCACCAGGCCTCTGGGTCTTTTGGCAGAGTGATACATTGGAGATGCCAAGAAATTCCTGGATCTGTATAAAAGGGGATGGGCCTGATGTACAAGCCTCCTTTACTTTTCTCTCTTCACTGCCTCTGGGAACTGAATATTTTCTCAGTACAATGAAATGGAACATTATTCTACATGTCTAAACTCAGGACCTTTTATCCAGAACCCAACCTTGTTACTCATGGAATGGTACAGTCTTTCCAGAATCGACTTCATATTAACCCTTTCCCTGCTGTTCTTGTTTATCTGTTGAAATAAAGAGTTCTAACTGCACCAACCAGAGAACATATTAAACAATAAACATGCGGTGCAAGCTTAACTTGTCATTCAAGTCTCAAGAAAGGGCACACTTATCCCCTGAGTCATTAGGAACAGAGGACATAGGAACATGGGTGCAGGAGGAGGCCATTTGGCCCCTCAAGCTTTTCTGCCATTTAAGTAGATCATGGCTGATCTTCTACCGCAATGCTATCTTCCCCTATTATCCCCATATCTCTTGATGTCATTGGTATCTAGAAATCGATCGACCTCTGCTTTGAACATACTCAATGACTGAGTCTCCACAGCCCTGTGGGGTAGAGAATTCCAAAGATTCACCACCCTCTGAATGAAGAAATTCTTCCTCATCTCAGTCCTAAATGGTCTGCCTCTTATTCTGAGACTGTGTCCCTTAGTTGGGTGGGGGGTGGGGGGTGGGTGGGGGGTCTAAAACATCCTTCCTCCTTCTATCCTGTCGAGCCCTGTATGAATTTCGTACACTTCAGTGAGATCACATTAGGTGAATATTGAACTGTGAAGCATCAAGCGTGGGACACGTCACAGGTGGGTAAAGGTTCACCTGCATTGCCTGCGGGAGTAACCAGAGCATTGGGCCATTACTGAACTTGTCTGATTTTCATCCATTTGAAATCAATAGGAGGAACATGGTGCAGGCTCTGTATTGGACAGGCAATCTGATCCACCAGATTACTGTCCAGAAGAGACTGAGAAGATTCTCCCTCCCGCCCTAGGTATCAGCAGTGCAAACCAGAAAGCTGGGCACTCAGACGTAGTAAGGATGTTTCTGCGAATGGGGGGAGCCTAAAAGCCAGGGACCATAAATGTAAAATTAAAGCAGAAAATTCTGGGAAATCTCTGCAGGTCTTTCAGTGTCTGTGGAGAGAGAAACAGGATCAATAAGCCACGAACTCTGTTTCTCTTTCCACAGGTGCTGCCAGACCTGCTGAGTTTTTCCAGAATTTTCTGCTTTTATTTCGGATTTCCAGCTTTTCCCATAAGTATAAGATGGTCACTATTAAAGCCACCTAGAGAATTCAGGAGAAACCTCTTTTCCCAGACAGTGGTCAAAATGTGGAACTCGATATCGCAGTGAGTGAATTACATACATACATTTAAAGGGAAGGTAAAGAAGGTAGATAAGTACACCAAAGAGAAAGGAATAGAAGGGTATGCTGAAATAAAAACAGAAAATGCTAGAATAACTCAGCAGATCTGGCAGCATCTGTAGAGAGATAACAGAGGTAGCATTTGAGCTCCATATGACTTCTTCAGAGCTTCTTCAGAAGGATATGCTAATAGGGTTAGATCAAGGATCATCAACCTATGGTTGCAGAGCCACATGTGGCCCCGTGGGGTCTGATGTGTGGCTCCTGAACAGCTCCTGACTTAATGCACTTTCAAACATGAATGAGTTTATAGGGAATTACTACCCCAATATGCTCCTGATGCAGTGACATGAAAACACACTATTTAAAAATGTATTATTTCACCAGATGTGGGTGTCACTTACAAGGCCAGCATTTATTGTCCATCCCAATTGCCCTTGAGAAGGTAGTGGTGAGCTGCCTTCTTGAACTGTTGCAGTCCCCGTGGTGTAGATAAACCCATAGTGCAGTTAGAAAGGGATCTCCAGGATTTTAACCCAGTGACAGTGAAGGGACGGCGACATATTTCCAAATCAGGATGGTGTGCGTCTTGGAGAGGAAGTTGCAGGTGGTGGTGTTCCCATGGGTGGGATTTTCCAGCCCTACCAAGGTCAACGGAGTTTTGGCTGGCCTACCACATCTGCCACAGTGGTACACACCACACCGGCACTGGGAATCCCCAGCCCATGCACCCGCTGCCCTTGCCCTTCCAGGTGGTAGTGGTCACAGGTTTGGAAGGTGCTTTTGAAGGAGCCTTAATTTCTAAAAGCTCAGGGGCAGGGTTTTTCGCTGAGCGGGCAGGCACGCACCCGACCCACTAGAGCATAAAATGACGCACGATGAAGTCGGGCGAGCGTCCCAATGTCATCGCACACGATATTTCAGTTGGCGGGCGTGCCGCGGGATTCAGCAGTGCGCCCGCCGACAATTAAAAGGCCTATTGAGGCCATCAACAGTGTAATTGATTTAAATTTTTCCCTGCCCGTCCAACCTTATGGTCGGCGGGCAGGCGAAAAGGCCAGGCGGCCTTTGCATTTTTTGTGAAACTTCCTCTATGGGCGGGATGAGGTTTCGATCCATCGTTAAAAAAAAAATGTTTTAATTTCATTCTAATTTCTAGAGTCAGGCGAGGGGGGCATGTTTGTTAACATTTCAAAATGCTTTATTATTTTTTATTTTCAAAACTATTCATCTCCCTGAGGCAGCTCTGTGCCGCAGGGGAGCTTTTCCAGCGCGCACCCGCGTGCATGCGCTAAGTTTGCGCTCGCTCTCCTCCTTCCCCCACCCCGCACAGGCAGCACTGAGTGCGGAAGGACGCGCTTCATGCTGGGGGGGCCTTAATTGGCTCCCGCCTGCCCCCCACCCTGCCCACCCGACGAGGGAAAAAAATCCTGGCCTAGGAAAAATGGCTTCTTGCACTATCACCCGCCATCAAATCACATGGATTGCATGCAGGCAGGCACATTCTTCAAGAAAACTTCACACTCACTCTGGCCCTGGCCCTGGCCCTGGTTGGTCTGTTCACAAAGCTTACCCAAAACGGCACATTCTGATTGGACGCCGTCTTCGGAACCCGATTGATCGGCATTAATGAGTTGGCGCTCCGCGATTGGGTGGATGGACAACGAGTAGGGTGCTGATTGGTCAGTTGTAACTGAAGTGCCCTTGATGCTGACCTGGCGAGCACACAGGCAGGCAGATTAATCAATAAAAGCGCGCAGTCGCCCTGGCCTGGTGTTGAGGCTGTGTTGGTGAGAACATGCGGCAGGCAGGCAGGCAGGCAAATCATTGCAGGGCCAAACACACTCTGGTCCTTTGTTTTCCGGGCTACTTTTGGAAATGGCTGCAAAGAAGAGAAAAATCAAGAATTTCGAGATGAACGGGCAGATTCATAAGTTTGGCCGCCACCCTCCAGTGTGTCTCATTTGTGATGACAAATTTACCAACAACAAGCAATCAAATCTTGACAGATATTTCACTAAAAAAAAAACCAGTACTTTAGCCAGAGCTTACTCAGGTGGAGAAGCCTGAAAGGGAACGGTGCAGCATCCCTGTCCAGACACCCGCCAGACCTGCTGAGTATTGCCAGCACGTTCTGGTTTTATTTCGGATTTCCGGTATCTGCAGTATTTTTGTTTTTGTTAAATCTAGGAACACGTTCGCTAAGCGGGTGAGATCATCAGGTAGAGCTGCTGCTTTGTGGAAGCGTAGGAGACGGTGAAACGACGAAAGCTGACCCATAGCTTTAAAGGAGTGCTTTCTCGAAGCCTTGGGGCAGCTGTGCAGTGATTTTTAAAAGCAGAAATGAAATTATCCAAAAGCTAATGACATCTGCGAAGACCATGAGGGACAAAACAGTGAAAATGGCCACGGGCATCAGCAGCCAGCAGGATGAGGGTATAAATTCAGCTCCAGTATGAGAAAATGGTTTCAAGTATAAATTTCATAAAAAGCAAATTGAGAAGCCAATTGGACCACCTGACCCTCCCCCCCTTGCTCATAAAACCCAACACTTTTCGGCCTCTCTTCAGTTCCGACGGAGAGTCTTCTTGGCCTTGAAAAGTTAACACTGTTTTTCTCTCTCCGCAGATGCTGCCAGGCCTGCTGAGGTTTTCCAGCACTTCTTTCATTTCAGGTTTCCAGCTTCTGCAGTATTTTGCTTCTATGAACGGTGAAAGAGTGCTGTTTAAAAATGAAAACAACAGTGCACTGTCCAGACATCGAATGACTCTCCAAAGGAATGCAACAGCAGAAACCATATTAAAGTAGGAGTGTTTTTTTTCAGGAATGAGTTGATGTTAATTAAATGGCTTGTTTCATTGTTTTAAAATTTTAAAATTGTACTGGTGCGAAAGCATCATTCGAAACGCAACTTCCAGTCAAAACCTTTAAAACGTTGCTGATAATCCTCCTCCTTTGATATTACTACATGTACGTTTATGGACGTGCAGTAAAACCATGTTGCATGAATGTGTCCCTGTCTTGCTTTTCATTGTTATTGACTGAGATATTGGGCAGAATTTTATGTTCTGCGAGCGGGTGCGCACCCCAACTCGAACCGGTGTAAAATCTCGCGAGATGACGTTGGGCAAGCACCCTGACGTCATCAAGCACTCGCGTGATATTTCGCTCGGCAAGCGCACGCAGTAGTCGGAGGCACGCCCACTGACAATTAAGCGGGCGATTAAACCCATTAACGGTGCAATCGTCAGTGATTTTTCGTGCCCTGTCCAACCTTAGGGATGGCGTCGGGCCAATCGGCCAGGCGGCCTTTACACCTGCCTTCAGGGAGCTCGGTGGAAGCGCTCACCCAGCGCCCGCGGCGACATCGTCCGCGTGTTTGATGCTGGCTGCCCGTCAATTGGCCAGCCAGCGTGAAATCGCGGTCAGGGGCTGATCAGGCCAATGTGTGTGTGTTTTTAAACAAAAATGGCTATTCTTGTCATTAATGTTGCCGATCCCTGGGTTTAGATGATGCAGGGTGAGAGCTTGTGTGGAGCATAACACTAGCACACACACACACACACACACACACACACACACACACAAGTTGGGCCAACTGGCCTGTTTCTGTGCTGTAAGTTAATTCTATGTTGTTTTGCCTTCTAGTTCTCAGATGTAAGGAGGGCTTAACCATTTACAGATGCTTCACCAATACAGCCTGGAACACCCTGCTGGGATGGCCTCAGTGTGTAACTTAACTTGCTTCGCTTAAGAGTCACCGACTGCTTCCTTCCTACTAGCAGAAGGAATTAGAGATTTATCTTCATGTTAAAAAGCTACGCGTTTCAAAGTCACTTCAATGATTCAAGCAGTGCGGGCTAAGTTGATTCTAATTTAGTAAATCGTCAACGTCATCTTGTGACTTGGCAAAATTGAAGTAGTGAAATGATATTCAGCCTTTTCATACCCAAAGTTTCTCTGTGAATTTTTGTAAGTCAGTTAATAAGGGTGACTCATTCTGTTGTGAGGCTGAATGCTGTTTGGCCGATTTCCTGACTAGTAGATTGGAAAGTCAGGGTGGGGCAGTGTTTAATTTGTTTCAGCTTAGCACTAAACATATTGTTTTTCCAGGTCACATATATATTATCCTGCCAGTGATAAATTCCTTTCTCGTGCCTCAGGCAACTCTTCTGAACAGATTTCTTGTTTTGTTGTATATTCCTGGTTGCTTATCTGCCTTTGCAGTAAGGGAGGTGATGGAGTTTGATTGTCTTCCTTAATTAAATATCTCTGACCAGAGAGCAAAAAGATAATCCAGGACAAAAACAAAAGTGCCTGGAGAAACTCAGCAGGTCTGACAGCATCTGCGGAGAGGGATACAGTTGACGTTTCGAGTCCATATGACCCTTCATCAGAACTAAAAAAATATAGAAATGAGTTGAAATATAAGCTGGTAGATATATTTCATCTCATTTCTATATTTTTTAGTTCTGATGAAGGGTCATACGGACTCAAAACGTCAACTGTATCCCTCTCCGCAGATGCTGTCAGACCTGCTGAGTTTCCCCAGGTATTTTTGTTTATGTTCCAGATTTCCAGCATCCGCAGTATTTTCCTTCTAAGATAATCCAGGACTTGTGCTATTGGCCACATTATCCAGCTGTATGGATGTGGCAATGGGGAGTGGGGTACAGTGTGGTATTGAGTAAGGACAAGATTGGGCTAGGCTTTGTATCACCCACAAATAGTCTTTTTTTTCATTCATTCATGAGATGTGGGCATCACTGGCTAGGCCAGCATTTATTGCCCATCCCTACTTCTGAGGGCATTTAAGAGTCAACCACATTGCTGTGGGCCTGGGGTCACATGTGGGCCAGACCAGGTAAGGACAGGCAGATTGCCTTCCCTAAAAGGAATTCCTGAACCAGATGGGTTTTTATGACAATTGCCAATGATTTGATGGTCATCATTAGACTTTTAATTGAGTGCGTGTTCCAGAATACCACGAGGTGTCAGCTGTGGCTCAGTTCATAGCACCCTCGCCTTTGAATCAGAGGGTTGTAGGTTCATGTCCCACTCCCGGAAACCAAGAACTGTGATTGTACTCGAAAGAGTTGCAATCTGTGACTGTTGATAACTCGAAAGAGTTTCCAGAATACCACGAGGTGTCAGCTGTGGCTCAGTTCATAGCACCCTCGCCTTTGAATCAGAGGGTTGTGGGTTCATGTCCCACTCCCGGAAACCAAGAACTGTGATTGTACTCGAAAGAGTTGCAATCTGTGACTGTTGATAACTCGAAAGAGTTTCCAGAATACCACCACCTGTGGCAGGATTCAAACCCTGGTCCCCAGAGCATTACCATGGGTCTCTGGATTACTAGTCCAGTGGTAATACCGCTATGCCACTGCCTCCCCATTGTCTCTTGGTATTTGTAAGAATGCTAACAACCAATAAACTATTATATTAATGCAAAAGGCACCAGAGAAACCTTTAATCCCCTTCACCTTGATCAAGACACCTTTTGCGGTTTGCAGCTAATCTCCTTCCAGGGATTACCAGATCCCCAAATATGATTCGATGCTCTGTCCTGTTAGAATTATATTAACATTCATATGACCAAACCCCTATTAGGGTATGCATAAAACTACAGGGTGAAAGAGTGGTGGAAGCAGCTTTAATTGGGAAGAAACAAAGATTCCTTAAGAAGCATTCAGCATTAGAACTGCATGTGCTGTTAAAACGTGGATTCCTTTATTCTCCTTCTAGCCTCCCTCTGCTGGTGTCTGGGTATGGTGGCCTTAAGTGGACAAAGCGTCCAATGCAATTTTCAATGCACTACATCGGCTTTCGACAGGGAATTCAGCATATATTTGGGGAAAAAAATGATTCGCTGGGCCATGGGAATTGTGGTGGGTATTGTGACCAATGCATTTGCTCTTTCAAAGGGCAGGCACACTGTGCAGTATGATTCTGTAAACCCCCATCTTGCCAAATCAACAATTTTGAAATCAGACCATGGAGCCATAAAGCTTAATTTCTTTATTAACACCTCAATGGGAGGGGGCGGGGTGGGAATTTTTTTTTTAACAGGGGAAAGGAGAAGGATGACGCTACTCAGGAGCTGTCTTCAGTGTGCGGGGGCTTAAATTTTTCTTTGATACGGGAGGCAATGCTTTCTTTGGTCTCAATGAAGACATGCTGGAAGACCATATTTGTGCTCACTGTGTTGGTGGTGGCGGGATGTTAAGATAATCTGTTTAGTGATGTTGGTTGAGGGTTAAATATTGGCCAGAACACTGGAATAACTCCCGTGCTCCTTTTCGAAATAAGAACAGAAAATGCTGGAAAAACTCAGCAGGCCTAACAGCATCTGCGGAGAGAGAAACAGAGCTAACGTTTCGAGTCCGTATGACCCTCCTTCACTCTCAAGGGACATACAGACTCAGAATGTTAACTCTGTTTCTCTCTCCGCAGATGCTGTTAGACCTGCTGAGTTTTCCCAGCATTGTCTGTTTTTATTTCAGATGTCCAGCACCCGCAGTGTTTTGCTTTTATCCCCTTTTTGAAATACTGTTTTTGGGATCTTCTAGGTCCACCTGAGAGGGAGGAAAGCTCGGCCTCCAGTTTAACATATCGTTCAAAAGATGGCGCCTCAGACAGTGCAGCACTCCCCCGATGCCACACTCAAGTTCAAGTCCCTGGAAATATAACTTTCTGATTCAGAGTAAGAGAGTGCTACCCACTGAGCCACAACTTGTTTGAGCATGAATTTTTGCTCAGCAGGGTGGAGTTACATTGTTTTCTACTCAGTGAGGCTAGGGGAGAATTTCTTCTCCGTGCTCACATGTTGCTATAACAACCCCAAAGAGCACTTTACAGCAATGAAGCACAGTCAGTGCTATAGTGTGTGAAAAGTGGCAGCAAATTTGCACACAGTGAGGTCCCACAATAGCAGTCAGATAATGACCAGATAATCTGGTTTACTGATTCTTTACCATGTTAAAGACACTATATAAACACAAGTTGTTGTTGTTGTTGGAAGATAAATGTGGACCAGGCCATCAGGGAGAAGTCCTCATTTCTCCAAACTACCATGGGATCTTTTACGCCTGCCTAAAAGGGAAAGCATCGCATCTGACATCTTTGACAGTGCAGAGGTGCAGAGCTAACACGAGGTGCTGAATGGTCCTGTTCCTAATTCGTATATTCGTAGCATGCCCTCACGATTACATGGGTGTATTAGCCTGGATTATGGACTAGAGCAGAGAGTTGAACCTTCGAACACAAAAACAAGAGTGCTACCAAACTGAGTTACAGCTGATAGCTGAGTGAGTGGTTGGGAGGGGGGGGGGGGGGCGGGGGGTGCAGTGGGAGTGCGAGCAGGAGGGGGTGGGGTGTGGTGGGCGAGAGGGAGAGGGAGGTTGATGTGTTTTCTTCCACTTAGTTTCTGGGTGTAGGTAGGTACATGTCAGCTCAATTAGAGGGTGGGGTGATGACTGGATTTCTGCTCACAGTATGTGAGGAGTGATTCATAACAGAGGGGGTGGGGAGTTGTGCTCAGTATCACAGTATCTTTACAGTGCAGAAGGGAGCCATTTGGCCCATCGAGTCTGCACTGGCTCTAGCCCCACTCCCCTGCCTTATCCCCCTAACCTTGAACATTCTCTCTTTTCAGGTAGTAATCCAACTCCCTTTTGAATACCTCGATCGAACCTGCCTCCACCACCCTTTCAGAAAGTTTGTTCCAGACTCCAACCACCCTCTGGGTGAAAAAATTTTTCCTTACATCACATTTACCCCTTTTGCCAATTATTTTGAATCTGTGCCCTCTAGTTCTTGATGTTCTCTTGAGTGGGAATAGTTTCTCACTATTTATCCTGTCCATACCCCTCAGGATCTTGAATACCTCCATCAAGTCTCCTCTCAGCCTTCTTTTCTCCGAGGAAAACAGTCCCAACCTCTCCAATCTATCCTCATAGCTACAGTTCTTAATCCCTGGAATCATTCTTGTGAATCTCCTCTGTACTCTCACTGCAACTTCTTCTTTAACACATATAATATCCTGAGTTGAGCGTAAATTACCATTCCTTCATTATCACGAGTCAATATCCCATAATTCCCTATGGGAAAGCACCCTACCAGTGGCCCGGTGCTACTCTCCCTGACTTATATTGCCGCTTAGCCACCGAGCAAAGATAGAGCCAGCAGATCTGGCAGGAGCTCTAAGACCCACTAGAAAGAAAGATGCCATTTATGTTACTAATTCCTGTATTAGAAGAGTGGCTACACTTCAGAGATACTTCATTATAAAGTGCTTTGGGATGCCCTGAGGTTATGAAAGGCAATATATAAATGCAAATCCTTTTTTCTTCTATCATAAATAACACTGGGCGAATTGAGTGAATGCCATCTGATATAGTCATTAAACATGCCTGGTCAGCTGCCTTGGTCACCAGCTGCTGGGAGGCACAGGAAGAGTTTCCATTCAATGACACAACCTTTCTTGCTGTAGGAAGTGAATCATCAGTTCCTGATACTCCACCACCCAGCTGGAAGATGATTTTACAGCAGCAAGCATAAACTTGAATGCTGGCATTCTCAGACCCATTGTGTTAGATATCAATGCAGAGTGTGACTGGGCCTTATTCTGAAGACAGGGGAGACTCATTTTTCATGACTCTTTGCAATGCTGGTGCTCAGTTGGTAGCACTCTTACCTCAGAGAGCCAAGGTTGTGAGCTCAAATCCACTTCTAGAGTTTAAGCACAAAATTGTATGCTGATGCCTGTAAAGAAATTGCACTTTTCAGGATTTTATAGGCACACATTGAGGCACCACCTGGTAGAATATTGTTTCTCTCCCTCTCCGGAAAGACACATAAACAACCCCTGAGCAGAGGAATTATCCCTGGTGTCCTGGTCAATTATTCATCCCTCAATCAACAGCACAAAAATAGGTTATCTGGCTATTAACACACAGCAGTGTGCTGGACCTTGCTGTGTGCAAATTGGAATACATTACACCAGTAACCAGTAGGGATGGCCTCAAAGCATCCCAGAAGAGGTCAAGCATCCCCGCCAACTCATGAGAGACCCTTGATTTGTGACCAACCAAAAGGGAGAAGGCTTATAAGGGAAGGCACCAAACACATCAAGAGACTTCGTCCCGACTGTGCAGAGGTGAAGTCGAGGCATCGGACGGACAGTAGAAACCTCCAAACACAGCATCTACCCAACCCTTAAAGCACCACCTGTCCGGCATGTGGCAGAGTCTGCAGATCATGCATTGGATTTATCTGCCATTTCAGAACTCATGGAGCTGGAATAGAAGCAAGTGACCCATGATCCAGAGGGACTGCCTAAGAAGGAGAAGAAGTAAGTGTAAAAAGTGCTTTGTGATGTTGTGAAAGGCATTATGTAGGGACATGTCCTTTTTTTACCTTTTTCGCAAGCTTCACATCTGCCTGGTGTGTATAGATGAATGGCATCAGGTGGAAATACACATTAGTGTTAGGCATATATTCCCCATCATTTGGAACTGGTGCATTAAATCAACACGGTCTTTCTGCTATACATGGCAGATGGTAAAAGCAAAAAGCAAGGTAACCAACATTTTTAAAAAATACGAAGTATCCATTCAACAACTGCATCTCCTAATGTTTAGCAGTTGTATCCAGAATCTCATTACTGTAACAAGGTGCGAACAACTAATGGAAGCTGCTTGAAGCCTGAAATCAGTTGAGCTTTTTAAATTGTTAAGTACAGGGGAAGTTGGCATTTTAAGTACATTGCAAATGGTGTCTTTGCTATTGACAACTAAATGATTCGTACCATTTGTCTGACATAAACAGCTGCCCATGATAAGCACGGACAGCGTAAGTGGTTGGGACTGCATTGCCAAGTAAACAAGAAAGACTTGCATTTATGTAGCACTTTTCATGACAACTGGATGTCCCAAAGCACTTTACAGTCACTTTTGAAGTGTAGTCACTGTTGTAATGTAGGAAGGATAGCACACAGCACCGTGATAATGACCAGATAATGTGTATTTTTTGTGATGTTGAATGAGATATAAATATCAACCGGCACACTGAAGATAACTCCCCTGCTCTACAAAATAGCATCATGGGATCTTTTATACCACCCATGCAGGCAGATGGGGCCTCAGCTTAATGCTTCATTCAAAAGACAGGACTCCCACTGCCCTGGAGTGGCAGCATAGATTTTTGAGCTCAAGCTCTGGAACATAAGCACATAAGAAATAAACGCAGAAGTAGGCTATTTGGCCCCTTGAGCTTGCTCTGCCATTCAATAAGATCATGGCTGATCTGCTTGTATTTCGAATTCCACATTCCCATCTACCCCGCTAATCTTTGATTCCCTTGCCTAACAAGAATCTATCTACCTTCGCCTTAAAGATATTCAATGACCCCGCCTCCACCGCCTTCTGAGGCAGAAAATTCCAAAGTCGCACAACCCTCAGAGAGAAAAATTTTCTCCTCATCTCTGTCCTAAAAGGGCGACCCCTAATTTTAAAACAGTGTCCCCTAGTTCTGGACTCACCCACAAGAGGAAACATCCATTCAAGACCGTTCAGGATCTTATATACTTCAATCAAATCACCAATCACTCTTCTAAAACAAGCCCAGTCAGTTTAATCTTTCCCCATAAGACAACCTGCTCATTCCAGGTATCGACCTAGTAACCCTCCTCTGAACGGCCTTCAATGCATTTACATCCTTCCTTTAATACAGAGACCAAAACTGCACACAATATTCAAGATTCGGTCTCACCAAAGCTCTGTATAACTGATGCATAACATCCTTACTTTTATGTTCAATTCCTCTCATAATAAAGGAGAGCATCCTATTAGCCTTCTTAATTACGTGCTGTACCTGCATACTAACCTTTTGTGACTCATGCACTAGAACACCTAGATCCCTCTGCACCTTGGAATTTTACAGCCATTCCCCATTTAAGTAATACTCTGTTTTTTATTCTTCCTGCCAACGTGAACAACTTCACATTTTCCCACATTAAACTCCATTTGCCAGATCTTTGCCCACTCACTCACACTATCTATATCCATCTGCAACCTCCTTATGTCCTTTTTGCAACATACTTTCCTAGCTATCTTTGTGCCATCTGCAAATTTAGCCACCATGCCTTTGCTCCCCTCATCTAAGTCATTGAAGTAAATTGTAAAAAGTTGAGGCAGCAGCACAGACCCCTACAGGACTCCACTCGTCACATCCTACCAATCAGAAAAAAATCTATTTATGCATAATCTCTATTTTCTGCCAGCCAATCTTCTGTATATGCTAATATGTTACCCCCTACACCATGAGCTCTTATTTTTTGCAATAGCCTTTATCAAATACCTTCTGGAAATCCAAGTACAGTATGTCTACAGGGTTCCTTTATCTACAGCGCATGTCACTCCTTCAAAAAACTCCAATAAATTGGTTAAACATAATTTCCCTTTCACAAAACCATGCTGACTCTTCCCGATTATCTTGAATTTTCTAAGTGCCCAGCTATAACCTCTGTAATGTTCAATTCGAACAACTTCCCCATGACAGTCGTCAAGCTAATTGGCCTCTAGTTTTCTGCCTCCTTCCCTTCTTGAATAGAGGGGTTATACTTTCCAGTCTGATGGAATCTTTCCAGAATCTAGCGAGTTTTGGAAAATTAACATCAACGCATTTACTACCTCATTAGCCACCTCCTTTAAGACCCTAGGATGTAGTCCATCTGGACTTGGAGACTTATCAGCCCACAGAGGAGGCAGTGGTGTAGTGGTATTTTCACTGGGCTGGTATTCTAGAGACCCAGTAAATGCTCTGGGGAATTGGGTTTGAATCCCAACACGGCAGATGGTGAAATTTGAATTCAATAAAAATCTGGAATTAAAAGTCTGATGATGATGACCATGAAACCATTGCTGTAAAAACCCATCTGGTTCACTAATGTCCTTTTGATAAGGAAATTTGTCATCCTTATCTGGTCTCTCCTACAAGTGACTGCAGACCTCCAGCACTGTGGTTGAATCTTAAATGCTCTCTGAACAAGGGCAATTAGGGATGGGCAATAAATGCTGGCCTAGCCAGTGACACCAACAGCTCATGAATTACTTTTTAAAATGTCCATCAGTACTGCTTCCCTGGTGATTGCAATTTCACCAAGTTCCCCTCTCCCGTTCACCTCCTGATTTGCAGCTATTACTGGAATGTTTTTTGTATCCTCTATAGTGAACACAGAAGCAAAATATTTGTTCATTTCTTCCGCCATTTCCTTATTATCTACTATTAACTATTAACGCCCACTTTACTTACTCTTTTCCTTTTTAAATATCTGTAGAAACTCTTGCTATCAGTTTTTACATTTCCAGTTAGCGTCCTCTCATATTCTGATTTATTTCTCCTGATTAACCTTTTAGACATTCTCTACCATTCTTTTTATTTTGACCAATCATCTGTCCTGCCACTCATCTTTGCGCAATTAGATGCTTTTTCCTTAAGTTTGATGCTTTCCTTAACTTCTTTAGTTAACCACAGATGGTGGCTTCTCCCCTTCGAATTTTTTTCATAGTAGGGATATACTTACTCTGAATATTCTGAAATATCCCCATAAATGTCTGCCACTGCTTCTCTATTGATCTATCCTCTAGCCTGGTATCCCAGTTCACTTCAGCTAGCTCAGCTTTCATGCCCACATTGTTGCCCTTATTTAAGTTTAAGATATTAGTCTTAGACCCACTCTTCTCCCTTTCAAACTGAATGTAAAATTCAATCATATTGTGGTCGTTGCTACCTAGGGGTGCCTTTACTCTGAGGTCATTAATTAATCCTGTCACACTGCACAATACCAAGTCTAATATAACCTGCTCTCTTTCTGGAACCAATCTCGAAAGCATTCTAAGAACTCCTCATCCAGGCT
The DNA here is from genome assembly GCF_964194155.1 of Cetorhinus maximus. NCBI lineage: Eukaryota > Metazoa > Chordata > Chondrichthyes > Lamniformes > Cetorhinidae > Cetorhinus > Cetorhinus maximus. The sequence goes on along the minus strand of NC_135885.1, from coordinate 13,606,847 downwards.
ACTACTACCAACCTGACTTTCCACATTATATATAAATTAAAATCACCCATGATTATTGTCGTCCCTTTGTCACAAGCACTGAATATTTCTTCTTGAATACTTTGCCTTACATTGTGGTTACTCTGAGGGGGCCAGTAGACCACTCCCACAGGTGACTTTTTCCCCTACTGTTCCTCATCTCTAGCCAAACCGATTCTACGATTACATCCTGATCTCCTGAACCAAGGTCATCTCTAACTATTGCACCAATGTCATCTTTGATTAACAGTGCGATCCCTCCACCTTTACCTGGATTCCTATTCTTCTTGAAGGTCATATACCGGTTAATATTCAGGACTCAATCCTTGTCGTCCTGCAGCCACATCTCCGGAGTAGGCGTTGTTCCTGTAACCTTGTGATTCAGAGGAATGAGTGCTGCCAACCGAGTGTAACTGACAAACAACTAGGGCACAAATGCCTTTAGTTTCTCTCAGCTGGGCTAGAGGTTCCATCAGTTGAACTCAGTACCCTCAGGTTATGGAGAGAGAAAGAATCAGTTCTGCTTTGGATTTTGGATTTCTTCTTCCTCTTCAGGTTGCTTGCTTTACAACCTCAGCGATCATGGCTCTCCAACTTTCAGTCTTTGATAGTAGCCAACATCTTAATGCTCTTCTCCAAGTTATTTACCAGTTCTGATGTTAAGCTCATGGTATACTTCCTCCCTTGTCTTGCTCTTCAAGAGATGTTCAAGACAGAGACCAATAGATTTTTAGTTGTTAAAGGTATCAAGGGATATGGGGATAGTGCAGGAAAATGGCACTGAGGTAGATCAACTTTTTTCTAGTTGAATGACAGAACAGGCTCAAGGGGCCGAATGGCCTACTCCTGTTCTATTTCCTATGTCCCTATGCTCCTCTTACTCTGCTACCCGCAATTTTAACAGTCACTACCCCATGTTCTCGTTCCTCTCTCCTAAGTTTGTGCCCAGAGGTTGGGATCTTCCTCTGCTGACTTTCATGCCGGGTTGAGAGTGGGTTGACTTTCCTGTTGAATCTTGACAAGAACCTGTTTTGCATCTCTTGCATGTTCATTAAAACCCCAACAGACTGGAATCATGTGGCCCCGTCAAATCCTCGACCTCACCAGCGGGAACATACACCGTTCAGTTTCCCGACTTCACAAACGTGGCATGCACCTGGTGAGGGACGTTCAAGGCTTACAGGGCAGTTGTTGCTGCCTCCACTGCTGGAGAGGACCACAGGAGATGGTGCACGTAGAAGACAGGAAGGCGGGTGGTTGGGGGGGGGGGGGGGGGGGGTGGGGTGGCGGTGCCATGGTGGGGAAGTGAGTGGAAGACTTGAAGGGGTGGGTGGACGACACGAAGCGGGGGGTTGGTGGAGTGAGGGGAGAGGGAAGGAGGACATGAAGGAGAAGGGGGAGTGATTGGAGAAGGGGGAGTGAGTGGAGAAGGAGGAGTGAGTATAAAAGGGGGTTGGGGTCAGTTGAGTCAATGTTAGAATCCTTGGGGGAGAACTGAGGATGCTGGTGGTAGGAAGGAACCATCATTGTAGGATACAGTAGGATGGTAGGGTCAGAGTTTGTGTGTGGTGGGCATAGTTTTCATCTGGAGGGTCATTGAGGAGGACAAGAATGGTGGCACAGATTACGGGAGTGCGCAGGGTGGGCATCGGCGCAGTGACTGGTGTGTGCTCAGCGGGAAGGAAGGCATGTCCAGGTTGACAGTGACAGGGTCCAGGGTGATGGTGGGAGGTCCAAGGGTTACCAAGGGGATGATGAAGGTCACATTGGGGGAGTTGATGGTGATGGTGGGGGGAATGTTGGTGGATGACAGGAGGAAGGTAAAAGGTGGTGGAAATGGTCTGAAACATTACACGCACCATTCTGAGACACAGGTAACTCACCGGGAAGGCAAAGCCCTCAATGGCCAACTGTAAAACATCGAGGTGAGAGGAGGGTGGAGCTGAAGGTCAGCACAGCTGGATAATTAAAGAGAAACCCTAATAAACGTGTGGAGATTGTATGAAAGCTTTGTGCTTTTGAAATCCACACTGTGTTGAAGGCCACATAGCAGCAGCTCTGGCCCAGAGGGTTCTCATTACAAGAGTCCAGCAAGGTGTGGCACTGCCATTCACTCTGATCCATTCGCCATCGGCTCCATTCTGAGTTAAGGAAGGAGGGAGCGAGGGAGGTGGATGTCTACAAGGTGCGTCCAGGTGAATGGCAGCCAACTCGCAACTGCAAACCTCCATCCTCAAGGGGGAATAGACCTACCTGACAAGGGCTTGTGTGTTTAGTCTTTCTATTATGACGAGACAAAAGTCTCTCCATTGAGTCTCCCAATACTGCTCCAAGTATCACGTCATATGTTAACTTGTGTTACGGCCAGGATGAGGGCACACAAATTTAAGGTTTTTAAGAAATTCAAGGGAGGATGTGAGGAAGAACTTTTTTCTGCTGCCTGCCACCACTGTTATGACGTGGCAGGTGATGTGTGCCAGGCCGATCAAATCCATGAGGGAAACTTGATCAAGCTGTCACATCGGTTTTGCTATTTGTATTTATTTCAAGATATGTGCCCTGAACACAGAAAGTCCACCAAGACTTCAGAGATTTTTTTTACAACTAGGTTAAAAATTTATGAACAAATGAAAAGATTTCAAGCATATACATAGGTCTACAAATTACTACTATAATAACTCCTAAAACCCCTAATTAACCTGGCTTCCAGTTACACCCCTGTTAAGGCAACAGTAAAAAAAATAGAAAATGCTGGAAAAACTCAGCTCTGAAAAAGGGTCATATGGACTTGAAGTATCGACTCTGTTTCGTCAACTCCGTCCACAGATGCTGTCAGACCTGCTGAGTTTTTCTAGCATCTTTTGCTTTTGTTTCAGATTTCCAGCATCTGCAGTATTTTCCGTTTATTGTAGTTAAAAAAGAAAATAGATTTTAAACAAATCCAGCAAGTTAAACACAATACCCTGGACAGTCGAATTCAAAGTGTCTTTTCCCAGCTTCGGTTTCTGTAGACAACAGGTTTAATGCACAAATTCTGGAGGTTTCTCACACTCTTGTTAGATCTTACAAGGCCTTCCTCCTCACACATAGCCTCATTCCTCTTTATAATCGTTCTCCATTTAATATGTAAATTCCATTGTCCATATGTCTTCAGAACTTTACATTTCTCATAATATAAATCTTTCATGTTGTCACTACTTTGTCAATAAACCTTGCGAAAAATAATCACATCCCTTATCTTGCTTGTCTGGCTGTTTGTAAACAGACTAATTTCCCTTTGAAAATCAAATCTCCCTTCATCTATCTACAAATGCAAATTCCCTTTACACCTTACATGCTAAGACCCCAACCATGTAACGTATTAAAGACACTTCTACACCTTACCTCTTTCCATAACTTCAACCTGCAGTCCACCTGGCTACATGATGTAATTAAATCACACACACACACACACACACACACACACACACTATTCAAACACCACTATTAACCTACTTGTACATTAAATCACGATAGTATTATGAGAATTATTATACTTTCGTGACACCACCTGGAAGTTCCCCACCAAACCACTCAACATCCTGACTTGGAAATATATCACCGTTCCTTCACTGTCGCTGGGTCAAAATCCTGTAACACCCTCCCTAACAGCGCTGTGGGTGCACCTACACCACATGGACTGCAGCGATTCAAGAAGGCAGCTCACCACCTGTGATGACGTACACCAACCAATTTACATATTCAGCAGTATGGTAGCCAGTATGTAAACTATATGCACTACAGAGACCTTCCACCCTGTCACAGATCCTCTTTTGTGTTCTTCCCCCTATTCCCTGCTCCCCTGCTTAAAAACCCTGAGATTATTAAGGCATACAAGATCCTGCGCTTTATAAAAAGGCAGAGTACAGAGCAATTATAATGAACCTTTATAAAACACTGATTTGGCTTCAACTTTTGTGTTTAATTTCGGGGCATCACACTTCAGGAAGGATGTGAAGGGTGCAGGAAAAGATTTATGAGAACGGATCTGGGGCTGAGAGACTTCGCTTATGTGGATGGGTTTTCGAAGTTGGGGCTGTTCTCCTCGAAGAGAAGGCCAGAAGGAGATTTTGTAGAGGTGTTCAAAATCTGAGTGGTCTGAACCAAGTAGACAGGGAAGAATTCTTCCCTTTGGCAGAACACTTGAGGACACAGTTTTGAGGTGAACGGCAAATAAGCGACATTAGGATAAAGAGGCACCATGAAGAAAATATCTTTGCACAGTGCGTGGTTAGGATATGGAATGCACTGCTTGAGAATGTAGTGGAGGCAGATTTCATTTTGGCTTAGAAGGCGAATTGAATAATTATCTGAAGAGAAAAAATTTGCAGGACTACGGGGAAAAGACGGGGGTGTGGAACTATCTGGGCTGCTCTTACAGAGAATCAGCACAAGACAAGATGTTCTGAATGGCTTTCTATGCAGTGACCATTCTATGATTCTATGATTTTATCTCTAACTTTTTCCAGTTCTGCTGAAAGGTTATCGTCCTTATAAAGGTGAACTTTATCTCTCTCTTCACAGAGGCTGCCAAACATGCTGTTTATTTCCAATATGTTCCGATTCCATATCAAGGCATGACTCATTGTGATTACCAGATAATTGTTCTCTTTCACAGGTGCTGCTGCCTCCTGGTATCATTAAAAAGCAGTGAAATGAATTTAATGAAGTTAATCTGATTTGGCGGTCTGGCAATGCCTCAATTTGAACATCCTTGTCCTTGTTTCCAAATCCTCCATGGCCTTATCCCTCCTTATTTCTGTAACATCATCCAGCTCTTCAACCCTCAGATTTCGGCACTTCTCTAATTCTAGCCGATTGAGCATCCCTAATTTTAATTGCTCCATTATTGGTGGCCAGCTGTTTAGGCCCTAAACTCTGGAATTCTCTTCCTAAACCTCTTTGCTCCTTTAAGGCGCTCCTTATAACCTATCTCTTTGACCACCTTTCTCACTTTGTGGCTTGGTGCTAAATTTTGTTCGCGAACACTGTGGAGTACCTTTGATGCTTTACTCATTAAAGGCACAATATAAATGCAAGTTGTTGTTGCTGGTTGGGGGATGAAAGTTGGCTGATCGTAGCAGGACTGACAGTTTTTTTTAAATTCATTCTTGGGATGTGGGCATCACTGACTAGACAGCATTTATTCCCCATCCTTAGTTGCCCTTGAGAAGGTGGTGGTGAGCTGCCTTCTTGAACCGCTGCAGTCCATGTGGTGTAGGTACACCCACAGTGCTATTAGGAAGGGAGTTCCGGGATTTTGACCCAGTGACAGTGGAGGAATGGCAATACATTTCCAAGTCAGGGTGGTAAGTGACTTGGAGGGGAACATGCAGGTTGTGGTAGGCAGCATAAAAAAGTTCTTCCTCACATCCTCCCTTGAATCTCGTGCCTAAAACCTTAAATTTGTGTGCACTCACCCTTGTGCCATCAGCCAATGTGAATAGCTTTTCTTTCCCTACCTTGTCTAAACCTGCCATAATCTTGTAGGCCTCTATCAAATCTCCCCCTCAGTTTCCTTTGCTCCAGGGAGAACAACCACAGCTTCTCCAACCTAACACTGTAGCTCAAATCCCTCATTCCTGGAACCATTCTGATAAATCTTCTCTGCACCCTCCTAAGGACACACATCCTTCCTCAAGTGCGTTGACCAGAACTGGATGCAGTCACAGAATAACTTCCCTGCTTTTGTTCTCAATACCTCTATTCGTGAAGTCCAAAATCCCATGTGCTTCACTAATTACTCCCGCAATACCTTCAAGGATCTATGCACAGAATATGTGCCTCTGCCAGTACAGTGCTCCCTCAGCACTAAACTGGATCCATGGCCTACACTTGTCAGCTCAAGTCTCTGGCGCGGGTCTTGAAGTCCCCCTAATCTTCTGACTCAGAGGTGAGAAAGCTACCAACTGAGACACAGCAGGTTGTCAATTGAATCTAATCGACCTAATCCTTCCTTTGACAATCTTGAGATTTATGGGTCCCCTTAGCAAAAGGGAAAGAACAAAGCTCAACAGTTTGTGAAATCTTTAAAGAAGAACCATACAGTTGGTTCTTTGATAGAGCTATCCATTTAATCCCAAGCCTCCATTCTTTCCACATAGCCTTTTTTTAACCTTCAAGTGTTTATCTAATTCTCTTTTGAAAGCTACTGTTGAATCTGCTTCCACCACCCTTTCAGATCACCACAACTCACTGAGTTAAAATCTGTTTCCTCACATTGCCTTTGGTTATTTTACCAATTGCCTTGAATCGACGTCCTCTGGTTACAATCCGTCTGATACTGGAAACAGTTTCTTCTGAAAAGAAAGAAGGAAAAATGAAAACAAGAATTGGCACTGCATCGTGCTTTTCATAACTGAAGGACATGCCAAAGCCTTCATAGCCAATGGGAAAATGACGATCAATTATTTCCTTTAGTAGCTAAAATAATTGTCCCCTATTTATGATCTCCCAAAGTGGTTACTCCTGTTGAGCTGTGCTTCAAAGGTGCCAAAACCCTCCCTTAATTCATCCAAAAGGCTACTTCTGATATGTCATTGGTTGGCAATGATCAGAAATGGGAAGCTAGTCATTTGTTTTCTTTCCTAGACCTAGAACACTGAAGCTGGGGTCCTGACCAACATTCATCCTTCAATTAGCACCACGAAAGAAAAAGATAATTCCATTCCCGTTTGTGGGAGCTTCCTGTTTGCAAGTTGTCTGCCACATTTCCTATATTACAACAGTGACTAGACTTCAAAAAAGCAGTACTTCATTGGTTGTAAAGCACTTTTGGATGTCCTGAGGTAGTGAAAGGTACTACATGAATTCTAGTTTTTTACTATCCACATGGACAAATCAAAAGTAAAAATTTCAACCCATTCTCTTTCGATGATGGGTTTGACTAGGCATTCCCACAAATGTTCGCTGATGATTGCCCAACGTTCATTTGCAATTCCTCTGATACTGAAGCAATCCATGTCCAAATGCAGCAAGACCTGGACAACATCCAGACTTGGGCTGACAAGTGGCAAGTAACATTCATGCCACACAAATGCCAGTCAATGACCATCTCCAACAAGAGAGAGAATCTAACCATCACCCCTTGACATTCAATGCCATTACTATCACTGAATCCCTCACCATCAACATCCTGGGGGTTACCATTGACCTGAAACTGAACTGGACCAGCCAGGTGGTGAGCAAATTAGTAGAATCAATCCTGAGAGATAGGATTAACTGTCATGTGGAAAGGCATGGACTAGTTAGGGATGGTCAGCATGGATTTGTTAAAGGAAGGTTTTGCCTCACAAATTTGATTGAATTCTTTGACGAAGTGACAAGAAGGGTTGATGAAGGTAGTGCAGTGGATGTTGTGTACATGGATTTTAGCAAGGCATGTGACAAGGTCCCACATGGCAGATTGGTCAGGAAAGTAAAAGCCCATGGGATTCAGGGTAATGTGGCAAACTGGGTAAAAGGTTGGCTTTGTAACAGGAAACAAAGGGTAATGGTCGATGGATGCCCTTACGAATGGAAAGTTGTCTCAAGTGGTGTTCCACAGGGCTCTGTGTTGGAACCCTTGCTGTTTGTGTTATATATTAATGATTTGGACATGAATGTAGGGGCCATGATTGGGAAATTTGCAGAGGACACAAAGATTGGTCGAGTAGTGGATAGTGTAGAGGATAGCCGTAATCTCCAAAACGATATAGATGGGTTAGTGGAGTGGGCGGTAAAGTGGCAGATGGATTTTAACATAGAGAAGTGTGAGGTCGTACATTTAGGGAGTTCAAACAGTTACAGGGATTACAAAATAAATGGGAATATACTAAGAGGGGTAGATGAAGTGAGAGATCTTGGCGCACAAGTACACAGGTCTCTGAAGGCAGCAGTTCAAGTAGACAAGGTTGTAAGAAAGCATATGGAATGCTCTCCTTCATTAGCAGAGGTATAGAATATAAAAGTAAGGATATAATGTTGGAATTGTATAAAACACTGGTGAGGCAACAACTGGAGTATTGTGTGCAGTTCTGGTCACCACATTACAGGAAGGATGTAATAGCTCGGGAGAGAGTGCAGAGGAGGTTTACAAGAATGTTGCCAGGGCTAGATAAGTGTAGCTACGAAGAGAGATTGGATAGGTTGGGGTTATTTTCCTTAGAACAAAGAAGGCTGAGAGGTGACTTGATTGAGGTGTACAAAATTATGAGGGGAATAGATAGAATAGACAGGATAAAATTGTTTCCCTTGATGGAGGATTCTAGAACCAGGTTAAGATTCAAGATAAGTGGCAGAAGGTGTAGAGGGGGACATGAGGAAGAACTTTTTTTACGCAGAGGGTAGTGGGTGTCTGGAATTCGCTGCCAATGTTGGTGGTAGAGGCAGAAACTTTAAAATCTTTTAAAAAGTACCTGGATCTGCACCTAAAGTGCTGTAAGCTGCAGGGCTATGAGCCGGGTGCAGGAAGGTGGGATTAGAAAGGGCACCTGGATGTCCTCGGGCTGGCATGGGCAAGATGGGCTGAATGGCCTCTTTCTGTGCTGTAACATTTCTATGGTTCTATGGTTCTATATAAATAGTGTGGCGACAAGAGCAGGTCAGAGGCTTGAGCCAGGATTTTATGGCCCCTCCCGTCCGGTGGGATATTACAGTCCCACCGATCTGAATGGGGATCTAAATGACTCGTCACATCCGCTGGGGTGGTGGCGGGGGGGGGGTGGTGGCAGGGGATAAGGAGACACTGGACACTGCGTTGGGGCCATAAAATCCTAGCCTAGGGATCGTGCGACAAGTAACTCACCTCCTGACTCCCCAAAGCCTGTCCATCATCTCAAGGCACAAGTCAGGTGTGTGATGGAATATTCCCCACTTGCCTGGATGAGTGCAGCTCCCACAACATTCAAGAAGATTGACACCATCCAGGACAAAGCAGCCCGCTTGATTGGCACCACATCCACAAACATTCACTCCCTCTACCACCAACACACAGTGGCAGCAGTGTGTACCATCTACAAGATGCACTGGGGGAACTCACCAAGCCTCCTTAGACAGCACCTTCCAAACCAATGACCATGTGGTGGAAAGGGAGACAATCAAAGATTTCTGAAGGAAGTTGGATGGGCACTTGGGGGAAATATACTTTCAGGCCCATGGGGATTGAGGGGTGAATGAGACTGGTTGGATTCTCTACAGAAGGCCAGCATGGGCTTGATGGGTTGAATGGCCTCCTTCTATGTCACAATGACTCTATGAATCCTTAGTGCACAGAAGGTTAAGGAGAGATTTGGTAAAGGTGTACAAAAGGCGTTGATAGAAGGTGATGATAGGGAAATTAGGGAGAAACTATTTCCACTATATTATACAGATTCATTTTCAATAGCCAAAGAGTTACCAGCCAGCAGACACAGATTTAAGGTGATTGGCTAAAGAGGCGACATGAGAGAAAAAAGAATAAAAACAAAAATACCTGTAAAACCTCAGCAGGTCTGACAGCATCTGCGGAGAGGGATACAGTTAACGTTTCGAGTCCAAATGACTCTTCATCAGAACTAAGGAAAAATAGAAAAGAGGTGAAATATAAGCTGGTTTAAGTGGGGGGGGCGGGGGGTGGGGGGGGGACAGGTAGAGCTGGATAGAGGGCCAGTGATAGGTGGAGATAACCAAAAGATGTCATAGACAAAAGGACAAAGAGGTGTTGACAGTGGTGATATTAGCTAAGAAATGTGCTCATGGGGACATTAAGGGTAGAAAGCAGGACAAGCAAGGGACAGATAGCCCTAGTGGGGGTGGGGTGGGGGGGGGGAGATCAAAATAGGCTAAAAGGTAGAGATAAAACAATGGATGGAAATACATTTAAAAATAATGGAAATAATGGAAATGAGTTTTTCCAGGTATTTTTGTTTTTGTTCTAGATTTCCAGCATCCGCAGTGTTTTGCTTTTATACGAGAGAAAAAGTCTACACAGCGAGTTGTTGTGACCTGGAATGCACAGGGTGGCAGAAGCAGATTCAATAATAGCATTTGGAAAGGAATTGGATAACCACTTGAATCGGGAAAATTTGCAAGGCAGTGGGGGAAAGAGCAGGGGAGAGGGACTGATTGGATAGCTCTACCAAATAGGCTCGATGGGCCAAATTAAACTCCGTTTGTCCTGCATCAGTCTATGATTTCTATCATTTGCAAACATGCCTTCCAGCATGAAAGATGCAAAGCATGTCACATGATGACTTGTTCGAGCGTCATGCAGCTGCCTTTGTTTTCTGCTGAGCTTTTGGTACAGTGCCATGGTCCATACTCCACGGACCTATACAATAAATCTTGGAACCATCTGTCAGTAGCAAGGAAATAAAAACCTCGCCATTTAAAGCAGATGATCTCTCTTTTGTTTGCCTGGCTACACATGAATTAAAAGGTGTTACAATTCGTAGAGAAACTTTCTGACCTTCTCCAACCCCACTCATTCCCACATTGACTGATCCTTTAAATGCAAACCTGGATTAAGGACTCATTGACTATTTCTCTATTGGAGGGCCTTACCCCAGATTAAAATCGATCAGCAGTGGTTTAGAGGTATTTTAGCACCTGTGGCCTATTGTTTAATGCACAGAGTTTTAACAACAGATCAATGACTGTGTTAAAATAACGGGTAAAGGAATCTATACACAGGTATATTTAGACTGTTCTACAAGATTAAATTGTGAACCAAGTGATGCTGCTGAAAGATATAGGCCCAAAATTACTTCGTGCTTTTTTGACGGGCTCCTCTAGTAGGAGTGTAGAGAAAGGACCCAGAAATAGGCCAGGATAGGCCGGGAATGAGTCCGCTTTTGGAATTCCAACTTGGCTTCACAAAGGAAGACGCCTCTGCCAATGAAGTACACTGGACACCAAGCAATGTATGCCAATTTTTATTGTAAATAGTAGCACAGCTTCCCTGGTAGCATTCTCGCTTCTCAGTCAGAAGGTTATAGATACCAGTCTCAATCCAGCACTTGAACATAATGACATAGGTTAACACTCCAGTGCAGTACTGAGGGATTGTTACACTGTCAGAGGTTCTGTTTTACGGATGAGGCATTAAACCGAGGCCCCGCCCACCCCCTGAAGTGGACAAAATTTCAAAAAAGAGCAAGTAAGTTATCCCTGATGTCCTGGCCAATACTTATCTGTCAATCAATATCACAAAGATAAATTATCTGGTCATTATTACATTCCTCCTTTTGTGAGCTGGTTATGTTCAAATTGGCTGCTGCATTTCCTACATTACAACAATACTTCAAAGATACTCCATTGGCTACAAAGCACTTTGGGATGTCCAAAAACACCAGCTAGTCTTTGGAAACCATATTTAAATTGCCAGTCAGTGTTGTCAATTTATTTGACAATGGTAGGCATCACATTAGACCCTAATTCTTTCCTAGCTCAATAAAAAGAAAAACAAGACTTGCATTTATATAGTGCTTTTCAGAGCCTCAGAACACCTCAACACTTTAAACCAATTAAGTAGTTTTATAGTTATTGTTGTAATGTAAGGAACATAGCAAACAATTTGTGCACAGCAAGGGCACACAAACAGTAAATACCAGATCAAACAATTGTACAGCACAGAAAGAGGCCATTCAGCCCATCATATCCTGCCAGCTCTTTGAAAGAGACATTCACTTAGCCCACTTCCTGCTCTTTCCTTATGGCCCTGCAAATCTTTCATTTTGAAAGTTACTATTGAATCTTTTTCCATCTCCTTTTGAGCCATTGCATTCCAGATAATAACAACTTGCTGCGGAAAAAGAAATCTCTTCATCTCTCCTATGGTTCTTATGTCAATTATTCTTTTTTTAGCAATGTTGACTGAGGGATAAATAATGACCAGGATACTGGGGAGAGGTACCTTGCTCTTCTTTGACACAGTGCTGTGGGATCTTTTCCAACCCCCTGAGAGGATAGATAGGACCTTGGTTTAGCATGTCATCTGAACTGACCACACATCCACATTTAACAGAAAGGATGAATGGGTAGAAACCAGCAGGGCTATTGGTTTACACTGGATTCTAAGGGCAGGATTTTCAGGTCAGTGTGTGGGCACGTGCCCGACACCCACGAGTGTGAAATAGTGTGCGATGACTTCGGGCAAGCGTCCTGTGGTCATTGCGCACTCACACGATGTTTCGGTCAGCGGGCACGCGCAAGAGTCGGCGGCGCGCCCGCTGACAATTAAGAGGGTTATTAAGCCCATTAATCAATTCATTAAATTGAATATTTTGCTGCCCGTCCAACCTTACGGTGGGTGGGCGGGCAAATAGGCCGGATGGCCTTTGCATTTTTTGTGAAGCCTCATCCACGGGTGGGATGAGGTTTCGAACAGTGACTAAAAAAAAAAGAATAAAAATTTTTAAAACTCATTTTTCACATGTCCCCTTTCATGTGACAGAGAAACATGCGGGGACATGTTTTCCTTATTTTAAAAATCTTTATTTTTTAATGTTAAAAACCTTCAGCTCCCTGAAGCAGCTCTGTGCCTTCAGAGAGCTTTCATTGTGCCTGTGCACACAACAGCGCTCACGCTCCTCCCAACCCCACCCCGGCAGCACTGAGGTTATCAGCGCGCGTTTCACACTGGCCGCCCACTTAATTTAGCCAGCCAGCGTGAAATCGCGGTTGGAGCCCGATCGCGGGCAGGCCGTTGGCGTGACTGCACTCGGGCTCACCCGCCCGAAGAGGGGAAAATCCCGCCCTAAGTTCTCACAAAGACTTGAAGATCACATGGCACAATTACGGCACTGTTAAATAATATTCACTGGCTTACCGCATCCAATTAAATTCAATTCTTTCCTTACAATGTGGACTTACAGGATTTTCTGGATGTTTACCACCCATTTTTCCATGAAGAAAGCAGATCAGTGGTCTCAGAGATCAGTGGAAAGAATCTGGACGATTTCTCCACTCTCTCGTCCAGGGGCACTGCAGCTCTCTGTTGACTACCTGAGGGGCTGCGCAGGCAGTTATAATAAAAGCAAAATAATATAAAAGCAAAATAATATAAAAGCAAAATAATGCAGACGCTGGAAATCTGAAATAAAAGCAGAAAATGCTGGAAAAAAACTCAGCAGGTCTGGCAGCATCTGTGGAGAGAGAAACAGTTAATGTTTTGAGTCCGTATGACTCTTCTTCAGCAGTTGTAATGTTAAGCAATCCAAACTGACCCACAACAATACCCGATAATCACTTCACATGCTGCACTTGAGGCAGGACCCGCTTCTCATGCATTGGTCTCCTTAGCCACAGCGAAAGTGCAAGATATGAAGCTACACCATCGCCATTGATTGGTCACTTGTCCATCATCCCACATGGGTTGGAAGGATGCCGACGGAATCCGAATCGCGAGTTGAAACGGGGATCTTGCTGAACTGTATATCTCAATTCCATCCTTGAACATGTTTACAACAAAGCCATCCGGAGGCATTGTATCTAACAAAAGAAATCTGAATGAATTCCTAATTTATTAATAAATTTAATATTAGGTGGTTCCCTCTGCAAGCCTTAGGCAAGTGACACTGCCATAAATTTAACCCTGAGAGAATGTTTTGTGTTTGGGGGATCTCATGCAAGTTCTTAAGCCATTCTGCTGTACTGGGCTAAAAAAAAAGACTTTCATTTATATCGTGCATTTCATGATGACTGGACATCCCTAAGTACTTTACAGCTAATGAATGACTTTTGAAGCATAGTCACTGTTGCACTGTAGGAAACACAGCAGCCAATTTGCACAAAGCAAGGTCCCACAAACATCTATGTGACAATTGTAGTTTTAGGATGTTCTGAGTTCAAAGGGTTAATGTGTGGGACTGGAGAAACAGTTCCTCCCACATGGTGATGTAAGAGAGAGAGACACATGACTAAGGTTTGAGAAGGCGAAAGCTCATGGCTTAAACTGAGTAACATCCATTGTCTGGTATGTCTATATATAGTTATGTTCATCCAATAAACCTGTTATTTTTCAGATATATCTTTGTCTCTGCAATTGTTCCTTAGCCAGTCGCAACCAAAATACAGCATGGGTTCAGAGGTGGGGTCTTACAAAAATAATGACTAGATAATCTATTTTTGTGGTGTTGATTGAGGGATAAATATTGGCCAGGACACTAGGGATAACTCCCTAATAGGGTCAGGGTATCCTTACATCCAGGGCCTTGGTTTAACATCACATCTGAAAGACAGTACTAGACTGGAAGATCAGCCTTGATTTTTGTGCTTAGGCCCTGGAGTGAGACTTGAACCTTGTAACTTAAGGGTAAGAACTCTAATCACTGAGCCACAGCTGACAGACTGCAAGGCTTGCTGTCAGGAGGAAAAGTTTTCACTGAAATTTTATTTCAATTCTTTTTAAGATCATAAGAAATAGGAGAAGGAGTTGGACATTCGGCCCATCGAGCCTGCTCCGCCATTCAATAAGTTCATAGCTGATCTGATTGTGGCCTTACCTCCACTTTCCTGCTTATCCCCCATAATGCTTGATTCCCTTATTGTAGATCAAAAATCTGTCTAACTGAGCTTTGAAAATGACCCGGCCTCCATTGCTCACTGTGGAGGAGAATTCCAAAGTTTAACGACCCTCTGATAGAAGAAATTCCTGCTCATATCTGCCATAAGTTGGAGACTCCTTATTTTTAAATTGTACCCCCTAATTCTAGATTTCCCCACAAGGGGAAACATCCTCTCATCATTTCAAGCCCGCTCAGAATCTTATAATTTTCAATAACATCACTTCTCGTTCTTCTAAACTGCAATGAACGTAGGCCTAACCGGCTCAACTTTTCCTCATAGGACAATTCTTTCATTCCAGGTATCAGCCTAGCGAACCTCGTCTGAACTGCGGCAAGTAAATCCCTCCTAAGTAAGGTGACCAAAACTGTACCCAGTATTATAGATGTGGTCTTACCAATGCCCTAGTTTTAGCAAGATTTCCCTACTTTTACACTCCATCCCCCTTGCAATACAGACCAACATTCCATTTGCCTTCCTAATGACTTGACGTCCTGCATGCTGACCTTTTGTGATTCATGTACCAGGACGCGCAGATCCCTCTGTACCACAACATTCTGCAGTCTCTCTGCATTTAAATAATATTATGCTTTTCTATTCTTCCTGCCAAGGTCGACAACGTCACAATTTCTCACATTATACCATTACAGTTAAAATTACAACGTATGTCTATTGTTGGAGAAGAACCATTCCCCAATGTTAACACTGGTGATATAATAAACAGAAATGAGAATGGTTTCCAAACCTTTTCTTGTTAGGCCGTGGAAGTGAGCTTCATTGCAGCTGCTGTTTTCGCTGATTACTTACGTGCTATTCTTGTTGGGTCTCATAGGACGATAGGTGCAGCCGTGTTACAATCTTGGTCTTCAGTTGGGTTTCAGCTCCAGGCCAGTCAGACTTGCTTGTTCCTTATCAATTTTTGTTGGTTAACCCTCTTTTTGTTTTTAATTTTCTGTCCCTGGTTCTTTAAAAAGGTTTGACCTCAGCGCTATTAGAATTGGGAATGAGCTATCAATAGGGAACCAACGCTGGAAATAGACCTTTCTAAAACTGCCAGTGCATCCTGCAAACCCACGCAGCTATAAACATAATGGCGTAGACAGCGAGGAGCATTTGACAGACTCTACTAATATAACCTGTGCTTTAACTTGAGCTCTTCTAAAATGCTGCTGCCACTACCCTAACTCACACCAAGTCCCATTCACCTGGTAAGCCTGTGCTTGCTGACTTATATTGGCTCCAGACTGGTAACATTAAATTCTCAATCTTATGTTCAAATCCCACCATGGTTTTGTCCCTATCTTCAGCCCTACAACTCTCCAGATTTCCTCCAAATCTTAACTCTTTTGCACATCAGATTTTAATCGCTCCGCTATAGCTGGCCATGCTTTCAGCTGCCTGGGTCCTAAGCTCTGCAATTCCCTTCATAAACATCTTGCTTCTCTGCATCTCTCTTCTCCTTTAAAATGGTGCTTAAAACCTACCTCTTAGACAAAGGTTTTGGTCAACTGACCCAATAACTCCTCAAGTGACCCAGTATCAAATTTTATGTGATAATGCCCCTGCAAAGGTCCTTGGGATGTTTCACATTAAAGGCACTATATAAATGCAATTTGTTGGCGTTGTGCTGCTTGAGGAGTGAAGTTTGATATTTATAAAACCTAACCTGATGAGATGGCATGCTGATCTATCTCATATCCTATCCCTTACCCATTGCCTGACATCTTCGCTTTGTGTATCATGAATAAAGGGTGTAACCTCAAACAATTTAAAGGGATTTATTTTCAGTAATAACACTGTAAAAATAGCCTGGCTGAACTGCTGTAGTGAAGACAATCCTCCAGTGGCTTAATTAAATGGTCCAATTATTAAGTAGTGTTACTGTGATGTTATGTGCAGGGAAAAAAACTACTCTGGACACTTATATGTAGCAATATTGTAAACGGGTTATGAAAATTTCCTCTGGCCTTTATTTCTGGTGAAATTGTAAACGTTTTGCTTTCAAAAGCAACCGTTCTTTCCGCACAATGAACGATGAACTGTTTGTACGGAAAATTACCTTGTGGCAAATTAAACGGCAATGATTAATATTAATTTCAGGTACAATTTAAGAAAGACTGAACCAACGAGTACAATCATGGAAGATATCAGTCTTCAGGTGAGAGCTTTGGCTGCGACAGCCAGTAGACTCTGGTCACGATGAGAGGTGGGAAGCAGCCTGTGCACGACCCTTTCATCACCCACGCTCTCTATCAAAGTAATTTCCAGCAGGGTTTTTTTTATTCGTTCATGGGGTGTGGGCGTCACTGGCTAGGCCAGCATTTATTGCCCATCCCTAATTTCCCTTGTGAACTGAGTGGCTTGCTAGGCCATTTAAGTGGGCGTTTAAGAGTCAACCACATTGCTGTGGATCTGGAGTCACACATAAGCCACACCGGGTGAGGATGGCAGATTTCCTTCCCTAAAGAGCACTAATGAATGAGATTGGTTTTTAACGGCAATAGTTTCAAGGTCATCATTAGACTTTTAATTTCGGATCTTTTATTGAAGAGTCATACAGACTTGAAACGTTAACTGTTTCACTCTCCACAGATGCTGCCAGACCTGTTGAGTTTTTCCAGCATTTTTTGTATTTATTTCAGAGTTCCAGCATCCATGGTATTTTGTTTTCATCAGGAGTAGGCTACACTAGGCCTGGTATTATGCAATGAAATAGGATTAATTGATGACCTCATAGTGAAGGTGCCCCCTTGGTAGCAGCAACCATAACATGATTGAATTTTATGTTCAGTTTGAGGGAGAGAAGAATGGGTCCAAAACTAGTATTTTAAACTTAAATAGGGGAAATTATGAGGGCATGAAAGCAGACCTACCTAAAGTGAATCGGCAAATTAGGTTAAGGGATAGGTCAGTGTAGATGCAGTGGCAGAAATTTAAAGGGACATGTCAGAATACACAGAATAGATACATTCCAATGAGAAAGAAAAATTCCAAGGGAAGGGCCCATCATCAGTGGTTAGCCTAAGAAGTTAAAGATAGTATCAAACCTAAAGAACAAGCACATAATTGTGCAAAGACGGGTGGCAGGTTAGAAGATTGGACAGGATATAAAAAACACCAAAGAATGACTAAAAGATTGATAAGGAGGGAAAAATAAGAGTACAAGAGAAAGCTAACTAGAAATATAAAAACAGATAGTAGGAGTTTCTATAGACATTTGAGAAAGAAAAGAATCAACAAAGTGAGCTTTGGTCCTATAGAATGTGCTTCTGGGGAATTAATAAGGGAAAATAAGAAGATGGCAGATGAATTGAGCAGGCATTTTGCATCAGTCTTCACTATAGAGGGTATAAGTAACAACCCAGAAATAGCTGTAAAACAGGAAATGGAAGGGAGGGAGGAACTCAAGAAAATTACAATCACCAGTAAAGTGGTACTGAGGAAATTGCTGGAGCTGCAGGCTGACAAGGTTCTGATGGACTTTGCCCTAGGGTCTTACAATAAGTGGCTAGTGAGTTAGTTGACGTGTTGGTTTTAATTTTCCAAAATTCCCAAGATTCGGGGAAGGTTCCATTCGACTGGAAAATAGCAAAATAACTCCTTTATGCAAAGAGGGAGGGAGACAGTAGGAAACTACAGACTAGTTAGCCTAACATCTGTCATTGGGAAATGTTAGAAGCTATTATTAAGGACGCGACAGCAGGGCACTTGGATAAATTCAAGGTAATCGGGCAGAGCCAACATGGTTTTGTGAAAGGCAAATCATGTTTAACCAATTTCTTGGAGTTCTTTGAAGATGTAACATGTAATGCGGATAAGGGGGAACCAGTGGGCGTACTGTATTTAGATTTCTAGAAAGCATTTGATAAAGTGCCACATCTGAGGTTATTACAGAAAATAAAAGCTCAAGGTGCAGGGGGTATCAAATTGACATGGATCAAAGATTGGCTAGCTAACAGGAAACAGAAAGTAGACAAAAATAGGCCATTTTCTGGTTGGCAAGATGTAATGAGAGGTGTGCCACAGGGATCTGTGCTGGGACCTCAACTTTTTACAATTTATGTTGTAAATGACTTGGATGAAGGGATCGAAGGTATGGCTTCTAAATTTGCTGACGACACAAAGATAGGTAGGAAAGTAAGTTGTGAAGAGGACATAAAGAGGCTATAAAGGAATATACATAGGTTAATTGAGTGGGCAAAGATCTGGCAAATGGACCGTAACGTGGACAAATGTGAAATTGTCCATTTTGGCAGGAGGAATAAAAAAGAAGCGTATTATCTAAATGGTGAGAGATTGCAGAGCTCCGAGGTGCACAGGGAATTGGGTGTCCTCGTGTATGAATCACAAAAGGTTAGTATGCAGGTACAGCAAGTAATTAGGAAAGCTAATAGAATGTTAATGTTATTGCGAGGGGAATGGAATACAAATGTGGGGAAATTATGCTTCAGTTATACATGGTATTGGTAAGACCATGTCTGTGTTACTGTGTACAGCATTGGTCTCTTTGTTTAAAGGAAGGGTGCAAATGCATTGGAAGCAGTTCAGAGAATGTTTACTAGACTAATACCTGGATTGGGCAGATTGTCTTATGAGGAGAGGTTGGACAGGCTAGGCTTGTATCCACTGGAGTTTAGAAGAGTAAGAGGTGACTTGATTGAAACATATAAAATCCTTAGGGGTCTGGACAGGGTGGATGTGGAAAAGATGTTTCCACTTGCAGGAGAATCTAGAACCAGGGATCTCTTTCTCAAAATGTAGTGGGAGCAGAGTCTTTAAATATTTTTAAGGCAGAGATAGATAGATTCTTGATTAACAAGGGGGTGAAAGGTTATCGGGGGTAGGTGGGAATGTGGAGTTGAGGTTACAATCAGATCAGCCATGATCTTATTGAATGGTGGAGCAGGCTCAAGGGGCCGAGTGACTTTGTTCTACTCATAGTTCACATGTACATGTCACTGAATCCCCCACTATCAACATCCTGGGGGTTACCATTGACCAAAAACTGAACTGGATCAGCTATATAAATACTGTGGCTACAAAAACAGGTCAGAAGCTGGGAGTTCTGCGGTGACTAACTAACCTCCTGACTCCCTAAGGCTTGTCCATGATCTACAAGGCACAAGTCAGGAGTGTGATGGAATACTCCCCACTTGCCTGGATGAGTGCAGTTCCTACAACCCAAGAAGCTCGACACCATCCAGGATAAAGCAGCTCACTTGAGTGGTATCCCATCCACCACCTTAAGCATTCACTCCCTCCACCACTGACGCACATGCTGACAGTCATGCTTACCATCTACAGGATGCACTGCAGCAACTCACCAAGGCATCTTCCAAACCCGCGACCTCTGCCACGTAGAAGGGCAGGGGCAGCAGATGCATGGGAACACTACCACTGGCCATCTCCGCTCCAAGTCACTCACCATCCTGACCTGGAAATATATCGCTGTTCCTTCACTGTCGCTGGGTCAAAATCCTGGAACTCCCTCCCTAACAGCACTGTGGGTGTACCTACACCACATGGACTGCAGCGGTTCAAGAAGGCTGCTCACCACCACCTTCTCAAGGGCAATTAGGGATGGGCAATAAATGCTGGCCTAGCCAGTGACACCCTCATCCCTGTGAAAGAGTATAAATAAAATATACCTGGCCATGTATGACATTGTTTATTTCTAATATATCTTATACAATTTCTGGGATTTCAGTGTTCACAGTATTTGATACCACGCGTAGCTAGTCTATTGAAACTTGGAATTAGACCATCCTTTGTTGTGACACTGAAGCCCCAGATCTTTTAAGCCTCTTAGACTTTTCATTTTCTCCCTCTTCTAAGGCAACCAATGCTTTCCTTTGGTGCCATTCCATGGGCGTTGGGCACACTATGGTACTTCACCAGTGTCGCCATTATTTATATGTGAACCTTGGCCACAGGTTTTTGCAGCCTACTAGGAGAATTTTTGTCATTTCGCCCTGAGTTCTCAAACGTGCACTGCAAGCGTACGTTGCTGGATGATGACCAGGAGCAACAGCTTGGCTGATGTTCCTGTCCCTAACACATGCGAGCCGAGACTAATTTTTGTTCCCCCTATTCCTACCCTGGCTGAGGTCAGCCAACTCAACACAGATGTGAGCTTGATCTTCGGGTGGATTGACAGTTCCTTCAGCAAAGTCAATGAATCAAATTAAATTCGAGACCCAAATTATTAATCACTTTTCCTCGAGTTTCTCCCCATCTTTCTGAAAGCAGTGATTCATGCTGGAGTCTAGTTCCGCAAATACCAGCAGCCCTCCTGGACATTATGCAAATAGTCATTTTTGTTTGGAAGATCTGAATATTGAGGGGTTTTTTTTAGGAGGTATTTGACCATGTGGCATCACAGTCTCCTTCAACTGTTCACCCTATATTGACTCACAAAAACTTTCTAACTGGATACCAGTTAATTTGTGATACCAAGTGGGCCGGGAGCAGCTACTTGCAGATAAAACTGTGTCAGAGGAGTGGGAGGCATTCAAGGAGGAAATAGCGAGAGTACAGGGCAAATATGTTAATACTAAGATAATGACCAGGCAATCTATTTGATGATGTTGATTGAGGGATCAATATTGGCCAGGAGACCAGGGGTAACTCTATTGCTCTTCTTCTTGGAAATATGGCAAAGTCCCACCGTTCACGGGGAGGACGTTTCAGCAAAACCTCGGCAAACGGCAAAATTGCGAATGACGAACCCACATGAAAATGGGAGTCGATTGGACAGATTCCAGCCATCCTGTCATTTGACATGTATAAAGGATTAAAGGCAATGAAAACTATGGGAAGAATTTTTCTCTCGTCGGGTGGGCGCGTGCCCGATCCAAACAGTAGAAAAATGGCATGCGATATTTCGGTCAGCAGGCATGCGCTGGAGTCAGCAGCACGCCCACCGACAATTAAGAGGTCTGTTAAGCCCATTAATTCATTAATCAAATGGAATTTTTCCCTGCCTGACCAGCCTTACAGCTGGCGGGCGAGCGTACAGGCCAAATAGCCTTTGGACTTTTGAGGAAACCTCATCCACGGGCAGGATGAGGCTTCTGTTGTTAATTAAAAATGAAATAAAAATGTTTAAATCTCATTTCTAACATCTCGCTGCTCAGGTGAGAGAGAGTCACATGAGGGGACGTGTTTACCTTCATTTTTAAATCTTTATTTGTAAAGTTAAAACTCTTCAGCTCCCTGAGGCAGCTCTGTGCCTTCAGGGAGCTTTCACTGAGCGCACCCACACGCATGCGCTGACTTCTGCGCTCGCCCTCCTCCTACCGCCCCACCCAGGTCGTGCTGAGCATTTCAAGCATGGGATTCATGATGGCTAGCCGTTAATTGACCAGCCAATGTGAAATCACGATCGGGGTCCAATCACGGGCGGCAGGATCGCTGCGACGAGGGGAAAATCCTCCACTATGTTTTTAATAAATTTAAAGAGGAGGTTACTGGAGAAATTGTTCAATAAAACAATAAAACATGACCAATGTAAAATGTGTCACACAGTACTTTACTTGAGTGTGATCAGGAATTAAATCTCACCGGCGTGCCAACAATAGCAGGCGTCAGAAGCGCAGTGCTCAGTTTCTAATGCAGGAAATATGTCGTGGGTCTATTTTTGACTTAATTTAGACATTTTTTTATTTTTCTTGGCATTTTCTAAAGTTGGCTTCTATTTATTATTTTCAGAACCGTTTCTTGGAATTTTCTAAAGTTGGCTTCTATTTATTGTTTTCAGAACCGTGGATAAGTGAACATTTGGGCCTGGGATGATCTGGGTGTAAGGACTTTTGCACAGATAAGCAAATTTGTGAAAGAGGAAGTCACAGATAGCAGCACTTTACTGTATTACCATTGGATCTGAGAGGGCAGACAACACCTCAGTTTAACATCTCATCTAAGAGACAGCACCTCTGATGGTGAAGGACTGCACTGGAGTGTCAGCTTTGATTTCTGTGCTCAAATTCTGGAGCGGGACTTCAACCCAGAACCTCAGGAGTCAGAGTTGAGAGCGCAACTGATCGAGCCATGGCTGATGAGTCATGACTCAGGATTTAAAGTGGAAAAGTAAAAGAAACAGGAAATAAATTACTGAGGTCCAGAACAAAGTTGATTACCTGCTCCAGATTCCCCTTCGTTAAAACAACTGCAATACTGAGATTGAGAAAAGCCGCTTGCAGAACAGGGCGGTCGGATAGAGCTAAATTATAACTTGGTTTCAGTGAGTTCATTTGAGGCATGATGTACAATATAAGCCTCGGAAAGCAGGAAATGCATGTGGCAGGTACAGAGTCAAGCCGACAAGACAGGTATCAGGTAAGTGGCATGCGAGAAGAGTTAGATAA
This sequence comes from Cetorhinus maximus, assembly GCF_964194155.1. Taxonomy (NCBI): domain Eukaryota; kingdom Metazoa; phylum Chordata; class Chondrichthyes; order Lamniformes; family Cetorhinidae; genus Cetorhinus; species Cetorhinus maximus. Next base: position 13,583,901 of record NC_135885.1, on the reverse strand, counting down.
TTATTAGTAGAGGTGCCATGCGGGCAACCAGAAAGAATATGGTAACGTGGTGTGTAAAGTAGAATGAAGGGAGCAGAGAACACTGACAACTTCATAAAGCATTAGATTGAACCCTTGACAGATGGGGGCAGGTGGTGGCATAGTGGTATTGTCACTGGACTAGTTCGAATCCCAGCATAACAGATGGTAAAATTCGAATTCAATAAAAATTTGGAATTAAAAGTCTGATGATAACCATAAAACCCATCTGGTTCACTAATTCCCTTTAGGGAAGGAAATCTGCTCTCCTTACCTGGTCGCGCCTACATATGACTCCAGACTGACTCTGAACAAGGGCAATTAGGGATGGGAAATAAATGCTGGCCTAGCCAGTGACGCCCACATCCCATGAATGAATAAATAACTTTCATTCTGGATAATGTTCATAAGTGGATGATATCAAATTAGTCATAAGCCACACCCAACCAATTCCCTTTCCTTTGAAGTCAATTGAACTTAAATAGTATTTCACAGCTGGTGATAGCTTTATTTGTACAGGTAGTACCTGATATTGAGCTGTAAAAACCCAGAAGATCTGAAGTTTGATCCTCAGTCTTTGTGAAGTCTATTAGGATAATAGTGTGTCAATACTATTTGAGTTGGCAGAGGGGTAGGGCTCAATATAACAATGCATTTTGAATCCTGCCATCTATTCTGGGAAACAGCAGCTAATATTCATGCAGCTGGTTTCAAATGATTATCCAGATAGACAGAACTGTGGGACATATGCAGCATAAAGAACCAACACCTATACTTAATTGGCTGCAAACTACTTTGGAATGCCTTGAGGTTGCAAAAGGCGCTATCTAAATTCAAGTTTTTCTTTTGTCTTTAAAATGTTGACTAATGCGCCTCGTATTTTCAAGTATTTGAAAAGGTCTAAATTATGAGGACATGTTGCATAGGCTAGTCTTGTATTCCCTAGAATGAGAAGATTAAGGTGTTATTTAAATAAGGTATTTAAAATGATTCAATGTTTTGAGAGGGTAGATAGCGATAAATCATTTCCTTTGTGGGGGGTGGGGGTTGGGAGAGATTACAGAAGAGAACACTGCCATAAAATTAAAGGCAGGATGATTACAGGTGGTGTCAGAAAGCATTCTTTCACACAACGAGAATTGGAAATCTAGGGCTTTCTCTGTTAAAAACCTGTTTTGGCTGCGGGATCAATTTTTTTCCATTCATGTAATATCTGTGTTGCTGGCTAGGCCAGTATTTATTGCCCATCCCTAATAGCCACTGAGCAGGAGGTGCTGAGCTGCCTTCTTGAACCGCTGCAGTCCATGTGGTGTAGGTACGCCCACAGCGCTGTTAGGGAGGGAGTTCCAGGATTTTGACCCAGCGACAGTGGAGGAACGGTGATATATTTCCAAGTCAGGATGGTGAGTGGCTGGGAGGGGAACTTCTAGGTGGTGGTGTTCCCATCTATCTGCTGCCCTTGTCCTTCTGGGTGGTAGTAGTTTTGGGTTTGGAAGGTGCTGTCTAAGGAATCTTGGTGAGTTACTTCAGTGCATCCTATAGATGGTACACATTGCTGCTACTGTAGGTCAGTGGTGGAAGGAGTGAAAATTTGTGGAAGTGGGGTGCCAAACAAGTGGGCTGCTTTGTCCTGCATGGTGTCAAGCTTCTGGAGTATTGTGGGAGCTGCACTTATCCAGGCAAGTGGGGAGTATTCCATCACACTCCTGACTTGTGCCATGTAGATGGTGGACAGTCTTTGAGGAGTCAGGAGCTGAGTTACTTGACGCAAGATTCCTAGCCTCTGACCTGCTCTTGGAGTCACAGTATTTATATGACTAGTCCAGTTCAATTTCTGGTCAATGGTAAACCCCAGGATGTTGATAGTGAGGGGATTCAGTGATGCACTGCAGGAATTCACCAAGGCTTCTTGGACAGCATCTTCCAAACTCACGACCACGTGCTATTTGAAACGTTCTAATGTGTTATAAAATCATCACAATAATCTTCTGAGAAGCTAATGCTTATTGTACATCGGAGATTGTGATGGTGCAGTAATGCCACTGACTGGAAATCCAAAAACCCAGGCTAATGATCTGGGGACATGGGTTCAAATCCCACCACTGCAGCTAGTGGAATTTAAATTCAATTAATAAATCTGGAATTAAAAGCTTGTCTTATAATGGTGACCATGAAACTATTGTCAACTGTTGTAAAAACGCATCTAGTTCACTAATATCCTTTAAGGAAGGAAACCTGCCATCCTTGCCCAATCTGGCCTACATGCGAGTCCAGACCCACAGGAATATGGTGGACTCTTAACTGTCCTTTGAAATAGCCGAACAAGACATTCAATTCAAGGGCAATTAGGGATGGACAACAACACCTCTCATGAATGAATTTTTCAAAATTCTTTATGAATTGAACAAAGCCAACAATAAAGCAAATCATGAAAATGAAACTGCATTGCTGTTGCTTGCACATATGATAACTTGCAACGTGCATGCGGGAGCCGGGCTGCTTGTGTGACGTCACTCAAGTGGTGAGGATGAGGGTTCTGGCTTGTTCCCTCATATAGCTTTGGCCGTGGTGTTGCACGTCAGAGAATTGCATTTTGGATTAGCCTGAAAACAACCTGGGGGATCCTGGCTGACCACAACACTTTGAGAACCACTGGCATAGAGGTAAAGGGAAGAAGTGAGGATGCAGGAATTCCAAACTGCATCCCGTCTAACCCCAACCCTACCCAAAGCAAACCTATTCTCGCCCATTCAATTAGATTATGGCTGTTCTCTATCTTAACTCAATCTATCCATCTTGGTTCTGTAACCCTGAACATTCTGGCCTACCAGAAATCACTCAATACAACAGCAAAGCACTGTGGATGCTGGGAATGTGAAAAAACAGAAAATGCTCAGCAAGTCTGGCAGCACTCGTGGAGAGAGAAACAGAGTTAATGTTTCAGGTAGATGGAGAGTCGACAAAAGGTCATTGGCTTGAAATGTTAACTCTGTCTCTCTCTCCATCAATTCTGCCAGTGCTTCTGAGTGTTCCAGTGTTTTTGTTTGAATTTCAAAAACTTAATATCACAGTTTTGACATTTTTAATTGGGGCGGGTGGGGGGGGGGTGTTGGTTGGTGCGCGGTGGTGTAGGTATAGTGGTATTATCACTGAACTAGCAATCTAGAGACCCAGGGTAATGCTCTGGGGACTGGGGTTTGAATCCCAACATGACAGATGGTAAAATTTGAATTCAATAAAAATCTGGAATTAAAGGTCAAATGGTAGCCATGAAACCATCGCTCATTGTCGTAAAAACCCATCTGCTTCATGAATGCTCTCGAGGGAAAGAAACCTGCCATCCTTACCTATGTGTGACTCCAGGCCAGCAGCAGTGTTGTTGACTCTAAGCTGCCCGCTGAAACGGCCGAACAAAACACTCAGCTGTATCAAACCGCTAAAAAGCCTAACAGGAAGGAGACCGGACGGACCACGCGGCACCGACCTACAGACTGGAAACGACAACGACCAACTCAGGCCTGGCAACCCTGCAAAGTCCTCCTTACGAGCATGTGGGGGCTTGTGCCAAAATTGAAAGAGCTGTCTCTCAGTCTAGTCAAGCAACAGTCTGACATAGTCATCCACACGGAATCATTCCTTACAGATAGTGTCCCAGATGCTGCCACCACCACCCTATTATTGAATGCATCTCCCCCCAACAAATTGGAATGGGCCGGAGCTTTAAGAGCAACCAGGGTGTGGTCCTGGTGTTCTATTGAAGCTGTCAACTGTGATCCCGCCCTCTCCTCTCAATCTGAGCCTGCCCCCTTCCCAACGGTTGGCCAAACGCTGAGGGCTTGGTGGCCTCTCATTGGGCAAGGCGAGGTGTCAGTCAGAGGGACTGACAGGTCGCGGAGACACACCCCCCCCCCTCCTCCACTCCACTCCCCACCCCACCCTCCCCGGGGAAAGAGTCACTTTAAGCAAATTCACTCGCGCGTTGAAATCGGAGCAGGTAGGCGCCGGGATAGTCTTCAAATGGGTGTTTTGCGTAGGAAATAAAGTTCTTTGGAAGTTTTCTGTGGCAGAAGTGGCGCCATTGGCTTAGAAGAAAAGTTATTCAGCTCGGACTTTCTGCTTGTTCTGAGGAGGAGGAGGGGCTGTGTGTGTGTGTGGGGGGGGGAGAAACTTTTTGTTGTTTTAAAAAAAAACTTTGGGGAAACCATGTTGCCTTCAAGAGCTGTCCTCTTCATCGGGTTGACTTTTGTCTTTGTGGGAACGAAAGGTAAGTTTTATTTTCTTGTTCTCTATTTTTATGTGATAGAAAGGTCGAGAGAGAGAGAGTTTTTTCCTCTCGAGCGGATTTGATCCGATGTTAAGGGAAGCAATCTGGCTTCACCCTCCTCCCTAAACCTTTGTGTTTTTTTTTTGCGCGTTGCTCCTTTCGTGTCTTTTTTTTGTGTGTGAGATTTATTTTTTTCAATACTTCATCAGACAAGCTGAAAACTGGTACTGGTTATTTAAAGAAAAATAAATCACCCCCAAAGAAAAGTCAACTGCAGCCTGAGACCCTCAGAGTTTGTCTTAACTAACGAACCATAATTAAAACTATATATTTTTGTCTTTCCTTCATTACTTATGGAAACTAACTCAGTACCTGAGTATAATCTGATTTTTTTTTGTGGTAGGGAGTCTGTAGGGTGGATTTTTTTGGGGGGGTTTGGGGGGGGTGGGGGGGTGGGGTGGGGGGAGAGGAAAATATTGGTTTCACTCAGGAGCTTGTGCAGAGTTGTGGGCAGTGGCACTTCAGAGAGGGGAGTTATTTTCCCCACGAAGCTCATCCTTCTGGTTCAGTGATTGTGCCAACACCCTTTTTTTTCAAAAAAAAGCAACTTATCTTTCCCCACCCCCCCCCTTCCACCACCACAACCTCTGTTGTAACTGAGGTGGGGTTGTTCTCCTGTTGTGGGAGGGTGATTTGATAGGGGTCTTTTCCATCCATCATCGGTTTAATGTCTCATCCGAAAGACAGCATTTCCAACAGTGCTTAAAAAGCCCTGGAGTGGGATTTGAACCCAAACCCTTTGTGATTCAGAGACTGGTGTGCTACCAACTGAGCCATGGGTGACATGGCGTAACTGAGGTGGGTTTGAACGCAGGTTTGTGCTATGTTGAAAGAAAATTATATAATGTGGATGCTGCCCCTTTTCTAACCACTATTGGTTTGTACACCTTGTGTAAAATTCATCCTTGGGAATGTGGGTGTGGCTGGCGAGGTGAGCACTCGTTGCCCAGCTTTATAGGTGTTTTCGGAGAAGTTGGCGATGGGCCCCGCCGCCTTGAGTTGCTGCAATCCGTGCGGTGAAGGCTACTCACAACAGTGCTGCCTGGTAAAATTAAATACATGCAGCTGCCGAATGCTCTCCGTTTCAATCTGAAACTACAATTAAACGCACACGCGCTCACACACCCTTTGATGTGCCACTAGATCATCTGCTTTGTAGTATCTGTTCCTTTCATTGTTTAATAACTTGAAACTTTAAGTATTTGAATGCAATTTTGTGACAAAATAAATCTTCATTTTAAAAAAAAAATGAATTGACGATGTGGTTACGAAACTGGATCAGTAATCCAGATGTGCGGGCTAATAATCCAAGCAAACGTGAATTCACATCTCTTTATAGCGGTTTGAGAATTCGAAGTCAATTTGAAAAAAGAATTGGAAAGTGAAATGTAGTGCCAGTAAAAACCCTAACAGTTCACTCACTCATGCCCTTTTTAGGGAAGAAAACTATTATCCTTTACTGGTTTGCCCATGTGACTATTCTTTTCCTCTGAAGTTGTTATTGCCATTTTAAAACTGGGTGATGTACGTAGTTACTATTTTCTTTTTTGACAACTGAAAGATGAGTGGGATTATTAATTGACTTTTTGAGTATTGCTTTCTAAACTTAACGTGGAAAAATTAAGTTCTGATTTTTAAAAAATGTTCTATAACATTAATTGATCAGTTCACCCTTCTAGAATATTGCTGGATAACCACCCCCCCGAAAAAAAAAATACACAGCCCATTCCAAGCCAGAGACATTGCATTTTGGGTATGAGCCCTCCAGATTATTTACCTAATAATTTGGAAAAGTGTTTGCATAGTTATCCATATATGCTTCTCAGCTGAAGCCACAGTTATTTCCAAGTCCGTGTTGGTATGACATGCTTCATGAGTGGCTACTTTAATTTGTAAACAATTTGATATAATATTCTGTATGCAAGGAATTTAGCTAATTCAGTTGGAAATGGCTTTTGGCAATGCAAAGCTGTTTGCAGCTGCTTCGGGATCTATTGCTTTATCTCCACTATTGATGCTTTTCCGTAGGGTGCTGACAAATGTTTGGAGGCCAATTAAATTGATGGTTGAGGAATGCAGATAGATTTTTAACATGGAATAAACATCTGAAGGATGTACATGATGAAGTGATGTCCCTTAGTAATGGGTATAGAAGAATTTTGAAAGTTGATTCTAGAGTGTAGTTTTGAGCCCTTAATAATTGGCATCAAAATATCTTCTCAGTAGTATCTTGAAGATATGTGGATGCACTTTGAAACAAGACACAAGTTCGTGAGATCACAGTTGGCATATTGAGCACCTTTGCAACAGAGTTCAAACAAAAATGATGGGAATGGTCAGAGTGCTGTTTGTCTAGATAACAATGGTACTGAGGGTTCTAGAAAGCTGTTTGTCTAGATAACAATGGTACTGAGGGCCCTAATGATAAGTTGACATAAATGATTACAGTGTGAATGCAATGCTGTTGGATCGGAATGGGTAAAGACTGAGTGTGGAGCATATGTTATTTTTTTGAGATGTCTTGCTAGAGTCTTTGGGGGCAGGGAGAAGATTTTCTACACTTATTTGTGAGCTGTTGTGGAACTTTATACCATATTTCCTCTGAGATTTCAGTGGATGTAAAGAGGTCCATGGGCGATAGAACTGTGCACAGCATGTAGGAGGAATAGGCCAAATGGCTATTTCTTTTTCTGTGTTTTATCGAGTGTTGTGGAAAATCTAATAACTTTTTCAGGAAGAATTTTGATTGGGTCACAGCCTGCATGTTGTTAATAGTACATTAATTATATTATGGTATACAGATGATGGGCATTGTTTAATTACTTGGAGCACTTATAAAGAGAGACTGCTGGGACACGAGTGGTAGGTAGGAACCGTGACACATTTAATGCCACATTCTGTGAATAAGCTTATTATCAAGAAAAGTATTAGCATCCAGTTTCATACTTCAACTGATTTTGGGATTGCGATAACACGTTATAAATGATAAAGGTTTATTAATTCTCCATTGCATAAACTTTCATTTTACTTAAAATGTTAGAGAATTAACCATTGCATTGAAGGGTCTGGTGCTGGGATGCAGATAATCGAGGGAGGCAGTGGCATTGTGGTATTGTCACTGGACTAGTATTCCAATGACCCAGGGTAGTGCTTTGGGGACCAGAGTTCGAATCCCGCCATGGCAGATGGTGGAATTTGAGTTCAATAAAAATCTGGAACTAAAAACCTGATGATGACCACGAAACAATTGCTGATTGTCATAAAAACCCATCTGGTTCACTAATGTCTTTTAGGGAAGGAAATCTGGTGTGGCCCACATGTGATTACAGACCCGCAGAAATGTGGTTGACTCTTAATCAGAAGCATTTTTAGGGATGAGCGTTAAATGCTGGCCGAGCCAGTGATGTCCACACCCCATGAACGAATAAGAAGAAGAAATTGGTCACCTTGCCTCTTTGAGCTGATTTGTACTGAAATCTTCACCCATGATTGTGGCCCAATAAGACTGATGTGGTTTCTGTTAGGAACTACTGCAGTTCTACGTTTTTTTTTAAAAACCCTCAATTTATGCTCGGTGGAATTTTATTTTTATTGTTGCATCCCTTTTAAAAGAAGACAATCTAATACATTTATGTAATAATGTAAGTATTAATTTTAATTAATGAGTGTAGCATAGACTGGACATCAATTGTGAAATGAATATTTAAACCTTTGTGAAATAACTGAAGTAGAATTCTGATAAAGCTGAAAGGATTAATTCCCACAATGTCTTGTATTTACTCTCTCTTTCTCAACCTGTATCATCAGTGGATAGAAATAACAGTTGGAAGCCCTAACCCTATTTTGGACTAGATGTGCTACTGGCCTCACGATAAATGGCTCCCAACATACACTGTCAGTTGAGGAACAGTGGCAAGAGGACTGAACTTGGAGGACCTCATGACCAAGTAAAGCCCATCATTACCCTTGACCCTACCAGAAAGCATGCGGCTAAGGATAAGGATTAGAAGTGGAGAGTGGGATTAATTGGATAGCTCTTTCAAAGAGCCTGCAAAGATACTACAGGTTGCATGGCCTCCTCCAGTGCTGTAGGATTCTTTTAAATGGGAACCTTGTTTAATCAGGACTTCTGAAGCTGGTTGTAGTTAACTTGGCCTGGAACAGAAGTTGAACCAGAGTTCTGATCTGCACTTATATAGTTTGGCACCAGTTTAGGTTAAATGGTGCATGTTTGAAGGTGACAATGAGTCATGGGGGCAGGAGAACAGAGGAATACCAAGGTCAAGCTTCTTCTGAGATTTACAACTGAACTAACCCTTGGAGAATTTAAATTTCCAGAAGTGAGGCAAAAATCTGTTCCTGCGTTGGAGTTTCATAAAACCATAAGACATAGGAGCAGAAATTAGGCCATTCGGCCCATCGAGTCTGCTCCGCCATTCGATCATGGCTGATAAGTTTCTCAACCCCATTCACCTGCCTTCTCCCCGTAACCTTTGATCCTCTTACCAATCAAGAACCTATCTATCTCGGTCTTAAATACACTCAATGACCTGGCCTCCACAGCATTCTGTGGCAATGAATTCCATAGATTCACCTCTCTCTGGCTAAAGAAGTTTCTCCTCATCTCTGTTCTAAAAGGTCTTCCCTTTACTCTGAGGATGTGCCCTTGGGTCCTAGTCTCTCCTACTAATGGAAACATCTTCTCCACATCCACTCTATCCAGGCCTTTCAGTATTCTGTAAGTTTCAATCAGATTCCCCCCTCATCCTTCTAAACTCCATTGAGTATAGACCCAGAGTCCTCAAATGTTCCTCATATGTTAAGCCTGTCATTCCTGGGATCGTTCTCGTGAACCTCCTCTGGACCCTCTCCAGGGCCAGCACATCCTTCCTGAGATACGGGGCCCAGAATTGCACACAATATTCTAAATGTGGTCTGACCAGAGCCTTATAAAGTCTCAGCAGCACATCCCTGCTTTTATATTCTAGTCCTCTAGAAATAAATGCCAACGTTGCATTTGCCTTCCTAACTACTGACTCGACCTGCAAGTTAACCTTAAGAGAATCCTGGACTAGGACTCCCAAGTCCCTTTACACTCCAGATTTCTGAATTCTCTCCCCATTTAGAAAATAGTCTATTCCTCTATTCTTCCTACCAAAGTGCATGACCTCGCACTTGCCCACATTGTTTTCCATCTGCCACTTCTTTGCCCAGTCTCCTAACCTGTCCAAATCCTTCTGCAGCCTCCCCGTCTCCTCAATACTACCTGTTCCTCCACCTATCTTTGTATCATCTGCAAACTTAGCCAGAATGCCCTCAGTTCCTTCATCTAGATCATTAATGTATAAAGTGAAAAGTTGTGCTCCCAACACTTCTCCCTGCGGAACTCCCCTAGTCACCGGCCACCATCCTGAGAAGGCCCCCCTTATCCCCACTCTCTGCCTCCTGCCAGACAGCCAATCTTCTATCCATGCTAGTACCTTGCCTCTAACACCAAGTGCTCTTATCCTACTGAGCAGCCTCCTGTGCAGCACCTTGTCAAAGACCTTCTGGAAGTCCAAGTAGATAACATCCATTGGCTCTCCTTTATCTAACCTACTCGTTACCTCCTCAAAGAATTCTAACAGATTTGTCAGGCATGACCTCCCTTTGATGGAATCATGCTAACTTTGCCCTATTTTACCATGCACTTCCAAACATTCTGAAATCTCATCCTTAATAATGGACTCTAAAATCTTACCAACGACCGAGGTCAGGCTAATTGGCCTGTAATTTCCCGTCTTTTGCCTCACTCTCTTCTTAAACAGGTGGGGTTACATTAGCGATTTTCCAGTCCTCTGGGACTCTCCCTAACTCCAGTGATTCCTGAAAGATCACCACTAATGCCTCAACTATCTCTTCAGCTATCTCCTTCAGAACTCTGGGGTGTAATCCATCTGGTCCAGGTGATTTATCCCCTTCAGACCGTTCAGTTTTCTTAGCACCTTCTCCTTGGTAATGGCCACCATACTCACCTCTGCCCCCCGACTCTCTTGAACTTTGGGGATGTTGCTCGTGTCTTCCACCATGAAGACTGACGCAAAGTACCTGTTCAGTTCCTCCACCATTTCTTTGTGCCCCACTACTACTTCTCCAGCGTCATTTTCCAGCGGCCCAATGTCTACTTTTGCCTTTCTCTTACCCTTTATATATCTAAAAAAAAACTCTTGCAATGTTCTTTTATGTTACTGGCTAGTTTACCCTCATATTTAATCTTCTCCCTCCTTATTTCTTTTTTAGTTGTCCTCTGTTGGTCTTTATAGGCTACCCAATCCCCTGGTTTCCCACTGCTCTTCGCCGCATTGTATGCTTTCTCTTTAGCTTTGATGCTGTCCCTGACTTCCCCTGTCAGCCATGGTTGCCTCGTCCTCCCTTTAGTATGCTTCTTCCTAGGGATGAATATTTGCTGTGTCTCCCAAATTACTCCCAGAAACTCCTGCCATTGCTGTTCCACTGTCTTTCCTGCTAGGCTCATCTCCCAGTCAATTCTGGCCAGCTCCTCCCTCATGCCTCTGTAGTTTCCTTTATTCAACTGTAATACCGTTACATCTGATTCCAGCTTTTTCCTCTCAAATTGCAGGGTAAATGCTATCATATTATGGTCACTTCCTCCTAAGGGTTCCTTCACCTTAAGCTCCCTTATCAAATTTGCCTCATTACACATCACTAAATCTAGAATTGCCTGTTCCCTAGTGGACTCCACCACAAGCTGCTCCAAAAAGCCATCTCGTAGACATTCCACAAATTCCTTTTCTTGGGATCCACTACCAACCTGATTTTCCCAGTCTACCTGCATATTGAAATCCCCCATGATCACTGTAACCTTGCCTTTCTTACACACCGTTTCTATCTCCTGGTGTATCTTGTGCCCCACATCCTGACCACTGTTCGGAGGCCTGTACATAACTCCCATTATGGTTTTTTCACCTTTGCGGTTCCTCAACTCTACCCACACAGATTCTACATCATCTGACCCTATGTCATTTCTTGCTATCGATTTAATTTCATTTCTTACTAACAAAGCAACCCCCTCTGCCAACCTGCCTATCTTTTCACTTTCAAATATCCTCGGATATTTAGCTCCCAGTCCTGATCCCCTTGCAGCCATGTCTCCGTGATGCCCACCACATCATACCTGCCAATTTCAATCTGCGCCACAAGCTCATTTACCTTATTTCGTATACTGCGTGCATTCAGATACAACACCTTCAGTCCTGTATTTCCCGTCTCCTTTCTCATTGTCGTCCCTTTATCTGATGTGCTTGAAGTTAGATTCCTAGCCCTTTCCAAACACTCTGTCCTATTTTGTGTTCTGGAGACTTTAATAGCCTCTCCTGGACTCTCTTTTCAGTTTTTTCATAATTTTCCATGAAGTGAATCCACCCCCCACCACGCTAACCTGCTTTGTTTCCCATTAGCCATACTTCTTGGAGTTTTACCCTTTCCTCCACCACACCCCCCCAAACTTTCTAGTTTAAAGTCCTGTTGACCACCCTATTTACCCTTTTCGCTGGAACATTGGTCCCAGGTCGGTTCTGGTGGAGACCATCCCAACGGTACAGATCCCTCATGTTCCAATACTGATGCCAGTGCCCCACGAAATGGAATCCCTCTTTCCCACACCACTCCTTTAGCCACATGTTTACTTCCCTTATTCTCGCGTCCCTAAGCCAATTTGCATGTGGCTCGGGTTGTAATCCGGAGATTATAACCCTTGAGGACCTGTTCTTTAATTTAGTTCCTAGTTCCTGATAATCCCCGAACAGGTCCTCTTTCCTATTTTATTTGTCCTGACGTGGACCACAACAACTGGATCCTCCCCCTCCCTCTCCAATATCTTTTCAAGCCGGTCAGAGATGTCCCTCACCCTAGCACTGGCAGGCAACATACCATGCGGGACTCTCGATCCTGCTTACAAAGGAAGCTATCAATTCCCCTAATTATAGAATCCTTTACAACTACCACTTTGTCTTTTTCCTCCCCTCTCTTGAATGGCCTCCTGTGCCACGGTGCCATAGTCAGCTGACTCATCCTCCCTACAGCCCTGTTCCTCATCCACACAGGGTGCAAGTACCTCGTACCTGTTGGACAAGGTCAAGAGCTGAGGCTCCTCTGTTTCTGAACACAGGATCCCTCTACCTGCCTCACTTGCAGTCACACCCTGCTGACCCTGACCACTGACTGAATTTGAGGTACTTCATCTACCGGGTGTGACCGCCTCCTGAAACAAAGCGTCCAGGTAACTCTCCCCCTCCCGAATGTGCTGCAGTGTCCGGAGCTCGGACTCCAGCTCATCAATTCTGAGCCGGAGTTCCTCCAGCAGCCAACACTTGCTGCAGATGTTGTCACAGTGGCTCGCAATGGGATCTGCCAGTTTCCACATCATACAGCTACAGCATGTCACCTGCCCAGCCATCTCAACTTAATTAATTAATTTATTAATTTGCTTTGCAGTGTTTTTTTTTCAAATTTGGTGCAGATTTCCTACCAACCAATCAGGTCACAGCTTTCCTGTGATGTCACTTTTTCAGTATTGGCTTCAGTTACTCTGTGCTCCGAGGTCACCGCTCCGGTGCTCCTCCCTCCGAGTCTGCTCCCTGGAGACAAGGCCGCGAATCCCTGAGGTAAATTGGATTTATACTCACGGCTCCGGTGCTCCTCCCTCCGAGTCTGCTCCCAGGATTTACTCGCCAATCAGCTGCTTTTTAAAAAAAATCCACTTTGAGAAGAGTGTCCCTCGCAGGTCTGGTGCACTCCTGAAGGCACTGCCTCTTCCTCTCTTTTTTTTTAGGTTTGAGGAGGAGGGAGGGATGGAAACACTACAGCAATGTAATGTTTGGGGCTATTCCGTTCTTTGACAGTGGGTCCTCCTCGATTCCCTCCTGAGTCGTGGTGTCTGCGGTGACTTCTCCCAGAATGCTTCAGTCACTTCTCACCAGCGCCCCTTTCCTGTGTAGGGATTTATACACGCTTTCAAAAAGCATTTCCTCACCCTGCCCTTGGTTTGAAAATAATGTGCATGCAGTTTGCATATCCTGTAGCATTCTGAAATGTGTAAGCCTTTGTCTTTTGGACAAATTAACCCTATTGTCTGCTGTGCATATGTAAGTTTTGGTGCTGGGGCATTTAATTTTAAAACCCCGAGCATTTTACATTGGAGAGAGATTCCGTGTCCTGAAAATGGATGGTTTTCCAGTGATGCTGCACATGGCTATTTTTCAATGCAAATAACAAAACATTAAGGAAAAAGTACTATTTGCCACTTTGAACACTCTGCTGAAGTGATTCTATGCCATTTGGATCATTGAGCTGGTTCTACTATTTGTTAGTCATGACATCTTTTCTCTTTTTAATCCCAATTTCTCTTTTTCCTTCCCCCATGTTTTGCTTTATAATTGAGTGTTATATAGATTACCTTTCTATGCTGTGTGGTAGTTTCTATCGCAGCTCTGCGGGCATCTCTATCCATTTGCTGAAGAAAGTCTATGCAAACCATTGAAGGAGAAAACGCCTCAACGGCTTTTTAAAAAATTCATTCATGGATGTGAATGTCAGTGACAAGGCCAGCATTTATTGCCCATCATTGCACCTGGAGAGGGTGCAGAGGAGATTCACAAGGATGTTGCCTGGGCTGGAGCGTTTCAGCTGTGACGAGAGACTGGATGGGCCAGTGTTTACCTTAGAGCAGAGAAGGCAGGGGGGTACCTGATAGAGGTATACAAAATTGAGAGAGCATAGATAGGAAGAAACCTTTCCCCTTAGCGGAGGTGTCGATAACCAGAGGGCATAGATTTAAGGTAAGGGGCAGGAAGCTTAGAGGGCATTTGAGGAAACAAGTTTTCACCCAGAGGTTGGTTGGAATCTGGAACACGCTGCCTGAGGGGATGATAGAGACAGGAACCCTCAACATTCAAGAAATATTTAGATGAGCAGTTGAAATGTCATAGCATTACAGGGCTTTGGGCCAAGTGCTGGAAAATCGGATTAGAATAGATAGGTGCTTGTTGGCTGGCATGGACACGATGGGCTGAAGGGCCTGTTTCTGTGCTGTATAACTCTGACTCTATGACTGAGTGTCTTACGAGGTCATTTCAAAGGGCAATTAAGAGTCAACCGCATTGCTGTGGGCCTGGAGTCACCTCTAGGCCAGTCCAGATAAGGATGGCAGATTTCTTTCCCTAAAAGACATTAGTGAATCAGACGGATTTTTATGGTAATCCAGTAGTTTCATGGTCACCACTACAGACACTAGATTTTTTAAAATTCCAGATTTATTTAAGTAACTGAAGTTGCCCTGCTGCTGTGGTGGGGTTTGAACTGTCATCTAAAACAATGCTTCAAATGGTCAGGGGTGAAGTTAGCAGCATGTGGTGGGGCGGAGGGTGGGGGTGGTTAGAGGCTGGTGTTGAGGAGGCTGAAATGGAAGACCCCTTGTATTGTTCAAATGTTGGAAGAATTTGATAATTTATTGGGCATTTCAGGCTCATGAGCGAACGATGGTAGTATCAGTGCAACATCCATACAACCATAGAAAAGTTACAGCACAGAAGGAGGCCATTTGGCCCATCTTGTCCATGCCAGACCAAGGACACCCAGGTGCCCTTTCTAATCCCGCCTTCCTGCACCCGGCCCATAGCCCTGCACCTACAGCACTTTAGGTGCAGATCCAGGTACTTTTTAAAAGAGTTTAAAGTTTCTGCCTCTACCACCAACTTGGGCAGCGAATTCCAGACACCCACTACCCTCTGCGTAAAAAAAGTTCTTCCTCATTTCCCCTCTACACCATCTGCCACTTATCTTGAATCTATGTCCCCTGGTTCTAGAATTCTCCATCGAGGGAAACAATTTTATCCTGTCCATTCTATCTATCCCCCTCATAATGTTGTACACCTCAGTCAAGTCACCTCTCAGCCTTCTTTGTTCTAAGGAAAATAACCCCAACCTATCCAATCTCTCCTCGTAGCTACACTTTACTAACCCTGGCAACATTCTTGTAAACCTCCTCTGCACTCTCTCCCGAGCTATTACATCCTTCCTGTAATGTGGTGACCAGAACTGCACACAATACTCCAGTTGTTGCCTCACCAGTGTTTTATACAATTCCAACATTATATCCTTACTTTTATATTCTATATCTCTGCTAATGAAGGAGAGCATTCCATATGCCTTCTTTACAACCTTGTCTACTTGAACTGCTGCCTTTAGGGACCTGTATACTTGTACACCAAGATCTCTCACTTCATCTAGCCCTCTTAGTATATTCCCATTTATTTTGTAATCCCTGTAACTGTTTGAACTCCCTAAATGTACGACCTCACACTTCTCTATGTTAAAATCCATCTGCCACTTTACCGCCCACTCCACTAACCCAACTATATCGTTTTGGAGATTACGGCTATCCTCTACACTATCCACTACTCGACCAATCTTTGTGTCCTCTGCAAATTTCCCAATCATGGCCCCTACATTCATGTCCAAATCATTAATATATAACACAAACAGCAAGGGTTCCAACACAGAGCCCTGTGGAACACCACTTGAGACAACTTTCCATTCGTAAGGGCATCCATCGACCATTACCCTTTGTTTCCTGTTACAAAGCCAACCTTTTACCCAGTTTGCCACATTACCCTGAATCCCATGGGCTTTTACTTTCCTGACCAATCTGCCATGTGGGACCTTGTCACATGCCTTGCTAAAATCCATGTACACAACATCCACTGCACTACCTTCATCAACCCTTCTTGTCACTTCGTCAAAGAATTCAATCAAATTTGTGAGGCAAGACCTTCCTTTCACAAATCCATGCTGACCATCCCTGACTTCCTTTTGATTGACATTAACTCTTAGCTCTGTCGCTTGTTTTCTTGGCATAGTTTCAGCTATCCAAGCCATTTGTGTATTTTTAAAAAAGAAATACCAGGAAAACGGAACTTTGGAGACCCTTTATTGCACCTATGTTCCAGGATCAGAACGTAATCCAGTTGGGAAGGTTGTGTATTTTCACTATGTATGGTTTGTGCAGATCGAAAGGCTGTTGGGATATTCAGGCAGTGCAGGAGCAGGGTTTGTGTCTGGCTGGTGGCTCAAGTTTTGCCATTCGACCGGCTTCCCCAGAGAGATCAGTGCGCTTGTAGGGCAAACAGAATCGCCCTTGAGGTGAAGGCTAGAAGCCTTTCAAGTTTGCTGCTGGCTGTGCTTTGGGCCTGAAAGCTGCCCTCATTTGCGTTGGCGTTGCTGCTTGCTGCAA
Organism: Cetorhinus maximus; assembly: GCF_964194155.1. Classification (NCBI taxonomy): domain Eukaryota; kingdom Metazoa; phylum Chordata; class Chondrichthyes; order Lamniformes; family Cetorhinidae; genus Cetorhinus; species Cetorhinus maximus. The sequence goes on along the minus strand of NC_135885.1, from coordinate 13,567,270 downwards.
TGTAAATTGAACTAGATTAGCAAGCCATTACTTGACTCAAATTGCACCAAGGCAATTGGTGAAACGGAATTCAGTGGGCTGAAGTTTCCCAGCCCTGTGGAAATGGTTTGGGGGTGGTGACAACGGTGGGGGGGGAGGGTTACCGGAAACGGGGATGGCTCCCTGACACATCCGTGTATGCGAGGACTTTCCCTGGGTGGAGTGGGCACCAAGACGACTGCCCACTCCATGGAGACGAGCAGCCAATTAGTGCAGTAAAGGCCCCACTTAGGGGCCATCTTGTGCCAGCATTTTACCAACATTGGAGTGGCCTCCACCATTCTTAATGGGGGATTTAGAAAGTTTCCTCTCGGCAGGTTGCAATGGTGGGCATGCTGCTGTCATGGGTGGGCTCAGGAGCCTGACATACGAGGCTGACATTCAGATCCCAATGCCTGTAGGAAAATCTAGTCCAGAAAATGTAATAATTGCACAAGTTGGTTTCAGTTATGGAATGAAGACCGCATAGAAGGAGGCCATTTGGCCCATTGAGCCTGTGTTGGCCCTCTCTGGTACAGCAACTCAACAAGTCCCTCTTCCCCTGCCCTTTCCCTGTAGCTCTACAGGTGCTTATCCAATTCCCTTTTAAAGCCAACCCCCTTCCTACAGTGCAATCCAGATTGTAACTGCTCATTGCGTGAAGTTGGGTGATTTTCAGGGTCACGTTGGAAAACAGTGAAGAGTTAACTTTGTTAGTGTGGGGTGGAAGTTGGAGAAAGCCAGATCAGGTAAGAACAACAGATTTCCTTCCCTCTTGGGGGGGTATAACAACCATCCAAGAACTACGTGCTTACTTATACATTTCTTTTCAGACTTTTTTTTTTAAACTGGTTTCAAATTTTTAATCTGCTTTGGTGGTATTTAAACTCGTGTTCCCTCTATTTCTGAACTCTTGGTTTACTAATCCTTTACACTATGCACCAATGCTTTTTTTTATTCTTGGGATGCAAGTGCCCCTCACACATGAGGCCAGTATTTATTGCTCATCCCCAATTGCCCTTGAAGGCAGTGGTGAGCTACCTTCTTGAACCACTGCAGTCCATGAAGTATTGGCATACCCACAGTGCTGTTAGGGAGGGAGTTCCATGATTTTGACCCAGCAACAGTGAGGAAATGGCAGTATAGTACCAAGTCAGGATAGTGCATGGCTTAGAGGGGAGCTTGCAGGTGGTAGTGTTCCCATGCATCTGCTGCCCTTGTCCCTCTAGGTAGTAGATGTTGCAGGTTTAGATGGTCATGGGTTTGGAAAATGCTGTTGAAGGAGCCTTGGTGAATTGCTGCACTGCACCTCGTAGATGATAGACACTGCTGGTACTGTGCGTCGATGGTGGAGAGTGTGAATGTTGAAGGTAGTGTGGATGGGGTGTCAGTC